>NC_137193.1:25861033-25981033 GCF_960531495.2 Zeus faber
CCGATCCGCTCTGCCGTTCGAGATAACATTGGCTTTGGTCCTTTGCCGTCGGCGTCATGTTGGTGTGGGTCGCAGGAGGCATCGTCACGTCAACTGCGATTCGATTCCAGGCCACGGCTGCAGCCGCAACGCTCACACGATCCCCAAAAGAACTTTCTCTGCACTCCCTGTTTGTGTGTTTCTCTGCTGCTGCTTCTCTCTGTGGTTGCCACATGGTGCTGGAAAAACAAACATGTAGTCACTGCACTGTTGCACTTACAGTCTGTTTATTCCAAAAACAATCAGATCTGAATTTACTTTACATGTTTGGTCTGTTTCTCTAGTTTTAGGTCTGCGCCATGGTCGTGATTCAAGTGCAAACCCTGATTAAAATGTGAAGTGTAATTTTGGAAAGTCACGTCTCCCAAACAAGCATGGTGTCCTTCCACTCTGATTAACGCTGTTTGCAGAGCGTCCCCCGACTCCCCTCCACAGTGGGAGTCCTGATTACTGTTCCTCACGGCGTGGACAAAATCCAAAAACACCGACCGCCTGCCCCCCACCCCAGAGCTCTGATTCACTGCAACAGAGACAAATAAACGCCCCAATGTTCTCCTCAATGTTTGGCCAATCCCCGCCGCCATTTATTATGTTTTTTTTTTTTTGTTTGTTTAGTTTTTTTTACACCACGCATTCCAAATGAAGCCGCCAGCACGAAACAGACACGTAGGAGGAAAAAAAAGAAGAAAAAAAAACACTTCTGTTCTGTACATTTCTCCATCTCTCCGTCTCAGGTTCCCTCAATAGTGCTATTGTTCTTTCGCTTGCGTTTACTTCACGTTCCCTTCCACCATTACCCAAAAATTGTAGCCCACCACCATATTTGTCAATCTTTCATCCTCACTCGTCTCATGCACAGACTGTGCGTGAGTTTGTGGTGAACAGAGAGCTCCTGTGTGGAATCGTATTATATTTAATGCCAGAGTCCCAGGTCCCCAGCTGTGACTTGGCTGTCAGAGAGCCGTTTATGGGTGTGTGTGTGTGTGTGTGTGTGTGTGTGTGTGTGTGTGTGTGTGTGTGTGTGTGTGTGTGTGTGTGTGTGTGTGTGTGTGTGTGTGTGTGTGTGTGTGTGTGTGTGTGTGTGTGTGCGTGCGTGCGTGCGTGCGTGCGTGCGTGTGTGTGTGTGTGTCGGGAATGGGGGGTGGGGGGGTGGGGTGGTGATTGAACAGGAAGGTTTAGGTGTTGTAATCAAATTCGCCATATTCCCCCCTGGCTCATTATGACGCTCACATTCTCTGCTAATTGGCTCGCGAGTCGCACGGCAGCCAGGGACACTTTGTGGCCCCTGTAACCCCCGAGAGAGAGAGCGAGGGGGAGAGCGAGAGAGAGAGAGAGAGAGAGAGAGAGAGAGAGAGGGAGAGAAGCTGGGATAAAGGTGTGGACAGAGAAAGAGAGGGTAAGTGCGGATGGAGAGATGAGTGTGTGTCAATTTGTAACAAAATACGCCGCTTCAAACACACGCATCGTCCCCCAGTGGAGATAAATGCGTTATGAGATTAGCAAAACAAGAGTTACGTCCTATTATTCCGGTTTGTGTAAAAAAAACATTGGTTTAAATCAATTTCCTGTGCCCACTTTCCATAACTTGATTATTACTTTGAAGGAAAAAAAAAACCATTTACTGGCAAAATTGACTATTGGGTGTGACATTTACAATAATGGAGGATATTGCAAATTCACTCTCAATGATTGGAAACAATGCACATAAGCTGTAAACAACAACGAAAAAAAGAAATATATATATAGATATATATATCTATATATTTCAGGAAATGGTGAATGACGCTGAACAAATGAGAAGGAGCCGAGTGGTAGCGTTTTCTCTCCCTTCTCTCACACTCATCTCCCCTGACGGCCTCTTCCTTTTCTTATCTTTTCTTTTCTTTTCTTTTCTTTCTTCCTCCGGTTCTGTGACAGCTCTTTGACCGCTGAACCGTTTTACCCCAAAGAGCAACAAAGTGATCAGCGGTCACACTTTATGAGCTGTCAGCTGAACCGTGCTCCTCCGTCGACAGGTGAGGAATGTTTTCATTTACCTCTCCGCCCCTCTGTGGGTGTCTCTCTCTCTCTCTCCTCCTTACGCCCCCCCCCCCCCCCCTTTCATGCGAGCACACATATGCGCACTTATGTCTACGGATGGACGGACACGTGAACACAAATACACGTCCACACACACAGACATACACATAAACAAATCTTTTTCTCTGCACCTGGGTTCAGTGCTTGCAAGATGAAAGGCGGGGTTTGGGGTGGGGGGGGGGGTGACAGAAGACAGAGGATGAGAGAAGGAAGAGAGAGGGAAATGTGATCCATCATCACGCAAGTCTTCCCTTTTCAGCCTCTTCGCCCCCAGAAAACCCTCCTCCCCCTCCCTGGGGTGTCTGCAAATCAAGGAACGACTGGAAAGCCGACGATGGGCCGCTGCCTTTTTCCTGGGGCCATTTTGTTTTCAATCCAAGTTTTAGACGTTGTCCGTCTGACTCCTTTTGGCAGCTGATTTCTCAAGTTGTTCGTTTTTAGTCGAGGTAGAAATTTTGAGTTCGTTTGCGTCTCCGTGCACATGCTGGCGTCTGTGACCCCGCGCTGATTGGGGTGTGACTGTAAGGCAAGGCCCGGGTTTCCGACCGCCGACACGCGCCCACCCAGGCACCCACGCATCATGGGTAGCGGCGAACGGAAGAGGGGGATTCTGGGAAAACATGGGGTCTCAGGGTCAGCGTGTCACCATTGCTCAATGTCCTGCCGGCCCCCGTCCCGGCCATCAGCTTCGATGTGACGTTGGGTTCCTGACAAAGACAAGCAGGCCCAGCAGTCTGTATTTTAACATCAGTCCAGCTGAAGGTGGACACAGGCCACTAAGTAAGAGTGTGTGTGTGTGTGTGTGTGTGTGTGTGTGTGTGTGTGTGTGTGTGTGTGTGTGTGTGTGTGTGTGTGTGTGTGTGTGTGTGTGTACTTGTGATGGCTGCTACGGTGACACAAGGCAGCCTGTGTGTGTGTCTACTTGTTTCCTGTGAGGCGAAATTTCCTCTCCGAGAACATGGCAGCCCACATTGGGGGGGATTCAGGTACAGACCGAATGTGAGTGTGTGTTGTGTGTGTGTGTGTGTGTGTACATAGGTAGTTGTCCGCTACGCGACTCCAAAAATGAAAACTTAAAATGCATGTGCACGTTATTAGAATTAAGCACACTTGTTGGTGATTGAGCGCCCCACCTCCATCCCCAATCCCCAATCCCCCCCACCTTCACTCATGGCCTCCTTTCCCTCCTCCTCCTCCCCCTCCTCCTCCTCTTCTTCAGAGCTCCTCAGCTGTGAGTGATTAAGCCTGAGTCAAAGAGGCTGCAGGGTGTGCGTGTGTGCGTGTGTGCATGTGTGTGTGTGTGTGTGTGTGTGTGTGTGTGTGTGTCAGGGTTTGGGGTTGGGGGGGTGGGGGGTGAAGGAGGGGACAGAGCACTCACTCACTCTCTGGCTGAGTAATGGCTTCCAGAGCGCAATGGCTTCCCCCCCTCCGGGCTCTGCGCAGGACGAGGCCTAATCAGGAGTGACGGCCGCGGCCCCGTTTGGACAGTGTAAAAACCCGGGACCCCCCGCTCCTGTCAGGCACAGACATGGACAGCCACCTCCTCCTCCACCCACCCACCCACCCACCCCAGGCTATAGGCCCTGCCATGGCTCCTCTGACAGGGATATGGCAGCAGATACGATGGGAAAGAAAGAGAGTAGAGGTGAGAGGGAGGAAGGGAGAATGGAGAGAGAGAGAGAGCATGAGGGGAGAAGGGGAAACGGCGGGCTACAGGCAGAGCGCGGAAACAGAGTGCGGGTTCCGTATTGTTGGCCGTGCGTTTGCATGTGTCGGATTGATTGGGTGTGTTTAATGGAATCTCTGAGCAAATGGGGAAAGCCATCATGTTCATTTAACGGGACAGATCTCAGGCACGGCCAGAACCCAGCTCTCTGTGTGTACTGTGTGTGTGTGTGTGTGTGTGTGTGTGTGTGTGTGTGTGTGTGTGTGTGTGTGTGTGTGTGTGTGTGTGTGTGTGTGTGTGTGTGTGTGTGTGTGTGTGTGTGTGTGTGTCTGCGTGTGCGTGTGTGATTGTGTGTACACCCAACGAAGGGCGCTGCGACGCGGTCTGCTGATTCGTGCTGTTTCCACGGTGATTGGTTTCCATCTTGCGTCTGAGGGCTAAACCATCGACAGCTCAGCCGCCGCCACACAACTTCTTTTCATTTTTCAATTTCGCCTTCATCAACCTACGCCGCCCATGTGGTGTGTTGTTTTTTTTTTTTGTCGTTTATTTTTCTATTTCCAGCCGATGACAGCAAGCGTGTGAAGTGTGAAATTAGAAAAGTGCGCGTGTAAATAATGCCGTGTAACACACGCGTGGGGGGCGTGCATGATGGAAAAACACATGCGTGCGCTCGTGCTCGTGGCTGCATATTGTAAAGAGGCAGAAATGCTGCCTTTCAGAGTTAATCTGCGATGAATGGACTGTGGTGAGTAGAGAATAGAGAGCCGGCGAAGACAATTATAATAAATTATTCTCTTGCAAAATTCTTGATCTTATCATCTGAACATGTGTGTGTGTGTGTGTGTGTGTGCAACTGTATGTACTCAAGGTTTGTGTTACTGTAGTGGATTGAGTGAGACCTTGTGAGTGGAGCTTAAGTGTGTTATTTCGGCCTTTTGGGGTCTCTCTGTGAAGGAGCCCCTGTTCTATGTCGCCATTGACACACACACACACACACAAACACACACACACACACGCACGCACAAACCCCACTTGGAATTAACTGTCTGTCTAAGAGAGATGTTTGGCGGGTGGGGTGGTGGGGGTGAGGGGGGGGGGGGGGGTGCAGAGTAGGAGGTCAGGGGTACAAGGGCAGTCAGGTCCCTCAGACGTCCATCAAAGTGACAGGTACCCCGGCCTTAAAGTGCCACGACCCACGCCAGAACCCCACTTTCACAGGCACGGGGGAAACACACTCAAACACACGTACATGCACTTACACACATTCAAACACACGCAGGCATTCAGAGGAACACACATGCATGAACGTTTTGCAGACACATAAGGACACGTTGATACAGACACACACACACACACACACACACACACACACACACACACACACACACACACACACACACACAGACACACGCCGAGCCCAGAAAGTATCCCTGCAGCGAGAGAGACCAGCTCTCCGCAATTAGAACATTCTGCGGCCATGAAATCATTGTGAAAATTAGCTCCAGGAAGTAAGAGGAGGGAGATGGAGTCCTAAAGAAAAAGAAAAAGAGAGAGAGAAAAAAAAAAGTGAGGTCGAGTGAAAAAAGGGGTGAGTTTTAGGAGGGGGGGGGGGGGGGGGCGGTGTTCTGGATCTCCTCAGCCATCAAGCCGACGAGCCACATGTGCTGGCAGGGCGAGAACAGGCGCGGGTTTAGAATGATCCCGGATAATGACGGTTGTTAAGATTAACAATTAATCCCCCAGCCTCATGACATGATAGATTTAGATCAGGCCAATTTGGCTCCGAGGTTCCAAAAAGGTTCCAAAAAGGGTATGTTCCGCTTAACGTAACTTTCTGTGTGTGTGTGTGTGTGTGTGTGTGTGTGTGTGTGTGTGTGTGTGTGTGTGTGTGTCTGAGGGGGCTGACGGTGCCCAGGCTCTGGGTCCTGACAAGGAGAGGATCCAGTGTTTCGGTTCCCGGCCACAAAGACTGGGCAGACCTGCTCAACGTTCTCTGTTCCCGGCTCTGATTCCGTCGGACTGTCTCTTCTGTTCTCGACGGATCTGCTGGGGCTCCTGTTGCCCCAACCCCCCTCGCCCCCCTCGCCCCCGCTGGTTACCCTGCTCTGACCTTCTGCCATTACACAAACAGCATCTGCCAGTGATCAGCCCCGCTGACAAGCCCTAACTAACTCCGGGACAACATTACCCTGTGCCACCCTAACCCTTGGGCTGCGCTGTCGTGTAAGCTAGCGTCTGAACGATAGGCTTGGAGAGGCTTGAAAGCTCTGGAAGGCTGCTGGCTATTTTCAGAAACCTTCGGATAGATGGAATAGAGCTGCGGTATCGTGTGTGTGTGCGTATGTGCTTGCGTGCGTGCGTGCATGCATGCGCGCGCGTGCTCGTGCGCTGGATGTCCCGCATGTGGATGTGAGTCCAGCTGTGATTTGTTAGTAGCGAATCCAGCTCAGTGGGGTAGAGGCACCAGATGGTTGGCGGCAAAGAAGGATGGGGCTGAAAAAAGGAGATGTAAATCCCAATTAGACAAGAAGAAAAACCTCAGAGTGGAGAAAGCACGGTGTGCAAATCGCAGACACAAAACCAAAGCTGAATTTTTCCATTCCTTTAATCCAAAAGTGCCCCACAGAGACCTGCATTCATAAAACGGTCTCACCGAGATGCAACCGCGAGAGTTTGTGGGTAATCAATACGCGGCTACTTCACAATCCCAGCTCGAGGCCGTGCTTCAGTGTGAGCACTAGATCACTGTTGTCTGTTTTCCGTTTACGGGACACTCCAGTTTTGAGGGAAAATTTGCTTTTACCCAGATCCAGATGAGATGGGCATCACCAATTTCGTCCTAGAGTGTCCACAACCGAGATATTGACGAGCTGAACGCTTACTGTGTGAGCTTATTGCAAGGCTGCGGAGGGGACCAACGAGCCCAGCGCCTGTGAAATAATGGCTGAGCTGAGTTATTTAGGCAATATGTTTTTCCTAATTTTGACGAGTCAAAAAAAGAGCATAAAAATTAAATCTAAGGTGTTTTAAATGTTCCCAGATTCTTAACTGTTTTATCCGTCCATCCTCTGGACGCAACATGCATCCCTACATCTGTGGACGCGAGTGTGAATCTTTCAGCGTCCATTCATTCAGAATTCACCAATCTTTGGATGTACTGTAACTCACTTTTTTACCTCAACGACCAGCTTCCAGTCGCAGTGAAGAGGAGGTTGACGCTCCATGGGGGAGAGACAGTGACAACAGAGGTGCTGTTTGCTTTTTTGCCCGGCAGCTGGCTCAGCATGCATTGGACAATTCAGCCCGGGTCAATGGACAAAATCATATGGACACACTCGCTATCACAGACACACAGACACAGAAAATAACATTTTTGTTTGACAAACATTTGGCAAGAGAGTGCACCCATCTTGATTAAAGGCTGTGTGCTTGAGTGATGTATGGCTTTGCTGGTGACATGGTTCTTCCCCTTTGTTGTCAGTGTGTACGAACATGTCAGCCTTTCTTCCGTGTGGGCAGTGTGTGTGTGTTCCTTGTCTGATTAGCTGCCGTGGCCGGAAGGAAACCCTGTTCCAGGAAGTGCCTGTCTGATCCAGTGCTGTTTCGCTCCAACGACCGGCGTGCCCACGGCAAAGTGGATGTCCGTTCATCTGAGGAAACCGGAAACCGCCGAGCCCATCCTTGATTTTTCCAAACTTACTATGGAATCCTGTCCTGAATTAGGGGTGGGGTCGCTTGCCAGATCTTTGTTTCCCCTGTGGTGATTGACATCCTATTGATGGATGTGACAGAAATATATGGCCAGTTACAGTCGCTGGTTCAACAACTGGAGTTCCCTTTTTCGATAGATACTTTTTGTGTTTTGAACAAGTCTGTCTCGGGTTATGTTTAAAGTGTGGCCCGGGTCGCCCAGCCTTCACTTAGGCGCTGAGTGATGATGTCATACCTCGGAAATCACCACCCGTGATCATGGCAGGAGGGAAAAAGTAGAAACGGGAAAAGAGAAATATTGGATAGGACAGTCCTGACGCGAGACAGCGTTCCAGGGCGCCGTGGCTGAGAGCGTGTGGTGAGGTTTTTGGCTGCCATGCTATTTAATAAACAGCCTGTTGAAACATGACAGGGATATTGGATGAAATCACCGCTGCTTTTACTGCGATGACTGCGAAGACGCCTCTCATAAAACATGGAGCATTATCTCGACTTTGCCGAAGCATGTGTGTCAACTTTTTAGACCGCCGTAGTTGATGTATCAACTACGAGCGTTTTCTTTCTGCACAAAGTAACAAAGCTAAAACATAAAACGCTTTGCATTTCTCCACTGTCCCTGGTTGCTTACAATGACTTGCCCTTATCTCGTTTGTTGTGTAACGGGCAGGTTGCTAGACGCTCTCCATACCGTTAATGTCGTCTGTGTGTGTGTTTGCGTCAATGCTAAAGCCGCAACCACAGGAACCAGGACAAAACAGCCCTCCACACACACACACACACACACACACACACACACACACACACACACACACACACACACACACACACACACACACACACACACACAGCGTTCTTTCAAAGGCAATTTAAAGGACAGAGAGGATGCTGACGCAAGCAGAAAGCAACCTTGCCCACCGTGATACTTTAACAGATTATTATACGGCTGTCAGGGTGAAGGGTCGGAGGTCGGAGGGTGGGTTGGCGTCGGGGCTCGGCTCTGGATGACGGCTCACTCCCTCATCCGCAGACCAGCTGCCCCTGACTAAGCACACATGCACGTACACACACACACTCTAATTCATGCATAAGCACTCCCTACACATTAACCCACTCAACCTCTGTTCCCCCGGCCCAAATCTCGTTTGCCCGGATTCAACAGCGCTTTTTTCTTCCGTTTGATGCCGGCATCACTCTTCGTTACCCGGCTCCTCAGAACATGCAGGTGTCCCATGTCTCTGTTTGGGCCGTCCTGAGTGGCATCCACGCTTTGTCAGTCTCCTGCTCCTGCTCCGTCTCAACGACGGCTGACAGCTTGCTGTAAACGAACCGGCTCCCCCACTTTACACCAATGTCGCCCGCGAGCCGCCCGCGCGCCGCCCGAGCCGGGACAGTACAGGATGGCTCTCTCACAAGCTGGAGATGGTGGGGTCAGGTTTTTTTTTTCCGCTTCCGCACGTGCGGGCCCCCGATGTCTGTTGAGCGGTGGCGGGCTGCGTTTTGATGAGCTGCCGTTGGAGTGGGTGGTGAAAAGGCTGTGAGAGGCGCAGGCCTACGGGGCAGATGTTAAACACACTGTGACTGAGGAGAGACGGGGCGAGAGACGACGCTACTGTCAGAGCCCCGCAGCAGCGCCAGACGCAGGGCAGGGGAAACACATGGAGCACCTGCTGCGGAGACCGACTGAGAGAGCGCAACAAAAAGGGGAGAGAAGGAATAATGTTTGTTCGAATGAGCCTCCGAGTTCATCTTTCAAAATCAAACCAGCGCCGAGTCAAATCTCATCTCAGGCTGTGATCGCAGTTTTTGTTGGATGGGACGCTGGACATGGAACACCGCATTGCGGGCTGAGACGGGCTGCTTTCCCAGACCAACCCCCCCCCTCCGACGGCGGTCCCATGTAGGTCCAAGCCGTCAAGAGTGAAGGAAATGGAGGCCGGCGCTGATCTGAGGGCCCCGTTCCACACACATGTGCTGGCCCCTGCGATTGTTCTGCCCCAAAGATCTCCCTTCTCCCTCTGCTGCTCCGTCATCCCTCCCTCGCTCCCATGGCTTCCTCCCATGGTTTATTATTACGGTGTAATCGCTTCCATCTGCCTGTCAAGCAGCCGCATAGGCCGAGCTGAGGAACAAAAGACAGAGAGAGAGAGGGAAAGAGAGAGGGAGAGAGAGCAGGGGTACCCTTCTCCAATACAAACACGTCTCCTCCCTCCCTGCTCCACCTCTCAAAGTCCCCTGTCAAAGCAAATCAAACCTGGCCGCAGTCACTTTGCTCTTTCTGTCCAGGATATTATAATTCAGCATGACTTCTGGACAGCTTCATGCACAATTAGGAATTCAGCAGCCCTGGGCAAGAAAATGTGATTCAAATTAGTGCTGTATTACATTACTGTTTACTTATGATCTCTCCTGCCATCTCACACCCTCTCGGTTTCTCTTTGACGGCGTGCGTGCGTTGTGTGTGTGTGTGTGTGTGTGTGTGTGTGTGTGTGTGTGTGTGTGTGTGTGTGTGTGTGTGTGTGTGTGTACATGCTTCCCAGGCTTGACTTTGCATCCCTGCACGTGCCGTACAGACGCACAGGACTAGTCTTTATTTACACGGGAACGTCAAAAGATTTCCTCCCCGTGTTTCTCCCGATTGGAGCAGGACCCAGAACTCAGGGCATTTTGTCAATAAAGTTTCCCCTAAAAACATAAATACAGGGCAGGGCATGTACTCGGGCAGTCGTCCCGTTTCCAAAACACAAGGCAACCCTGGTAGCAATCAGCTGGGGGATTCAATCGCATGCGTTTGATGTGAGCGCCCGGGGTCGGCGGGAGTGCGAGGGAATACTCACTAACAAACCACACAGGACCCCCCGCTCCTCTGATCTCCAATCAGATTAGCCCCTCGGCCCAATTACGCCCAATCACAGACAATTAAATCCGATTATGCCCAATTAGAGTGCCCCGGTGATTGATAGCTCTGAGAGATGGGGCAGCCGACTGTCACATTCAAGAAACCGCGACACTCATCGTTTGTTTAGGTTTTTTATGATTTTATTTTATTTTTTTACTCGCCCTGTCTTCACATTCGCATTCTGCTGCGTTAGCCCTCGTTAGAGGATGTGTGCAGACTTCATAAAAGACTCAAAGAGCGAGCAAGGCTTACACTGTCTTCTCTATCAATCTTCCCCCTAAAAAACATCCCTTCGAGAGACGCTCCATAGCCACAGACTAATGAGCACTTTCTGAAGACCACCGGGCTGTGATGATCACACTGTCTGCCGAGCACTTTGATTGTCGGCCATTTAACACGACGTGATCTACAGGTTCAACCATCGGGTGATTCTGGGGGATCCGGTTCGTAAACTACAAATGAGACGGAGCGAAGGCCTGTTTTTATTCCCGATTCAAGATCATTTTGAGAAAATTGGTCTCAAAAATATCAAATGCTGTGCCTATGTATTTTCTCGGGGGTGGCGGGGGGGTGACTCTATATGGCGTCTGTTTTCCCAGCAGTTCACGCCCTCTCCATGGGTGCAGTGGAATGTCGATGGCCTGTGTTATTGTACGGCTTTGAGTTTCTGACTGCCAGCGAGGTGATGTTTGACTTGGGGCCGATACGTGGCCTGCAGACGCATATTTCCATCTTCGAGACGTTGCACAGACGCCGGGAGAAACGTGGAAAGTAAAACAGGTTCCTCGGTTGAAATCCACTCAGCGCTCTGGCGGCCTTTCGACGGGGCGCGTCCGTCAAGGCAGCGCGCGTCTGTCCGTCAAAGGTTCAGCCTTCGACCGCGGCCGGGTCCCGCCGCCCGGCCCCCTCGCAATCACCGAGTCCCACTGAAGGAAGGTGGTTTTTTACCAGCACGGCCCCGTTCCCTTTCCACCATTTTGTTTTCCATGGCCGCAGACTGATTGATGTTATCATTTTGATTAAAATCTCCGCTCAGATATTCAGCGCTATAATGGCTGACAGAGAGGAATGCGCTCCGTTCCAGATAAACGTTGAGCCAAGATAAAGAGCGCAGAGTGCGCAGCCGAGTCTTTTTGTGTGTTTTGTGCGAGTGAGAGATTGAAATAATCACGACAAAATACTCCCGTAAAGGTTTCCTTCTGTTGGGCCACGGCAGGCAAGATCCCCGAGATAGCGCATGCAGGTTTAAAGTCTTTGAAATGAGAGTTGGCCGGGATGGAAACGGAAAAAAGCTGCAGGCACATTACAGACGACCATAATAGCAGCGGCCTAACTTTAAACTGACCACCTAATTTGTCAGAGAGCGGCTGGAACAGGACATTTTTTATTCTTTTCATTTTAAGCAAGATGACAATGTGAGGGGTTTTCAGTAGGTCCAATTCACACACCGCACACTTTTCTTGACATAGAATTTATTTTTCTTCTCCTTCAAGAGAGGACGGAAGAGAGATGTGTATGTGTGAGGGTTTTCATGTGTGTTGTTTTACGGATATCATTAAATTGTGTGTGTGTGTGTGTGTGTGTGTGTGTGTGTGTGTGTGTGTGAGCCGAGGGGTGTTTCAAAGGAAACTCGGAGCATAAGCAAACAGAGGAGCAGGAGTGTGGAAGGCTCGCATCTGATTGCTGGGTTTAGCTCGGCTCTGCCCTCGTTTATTTGTTTATGTTGCCGAGATAAACATCGGCCACCAGTGAGACGAACCCTCCCCAGGATGCATATGCATGTTCAAGTGTAAAACGCCGCCAAAAACACGTGAGCTCTGCCTCTCTGATACACACTGTATTACATATACACACACACACACACACACACACACACACACACACACACACACACACACACACACACACACACGGGAGACTCAATGAATGGATTGCGGCCGCTAATAGCGCCATGAATTGCGCATCACTTGCAACCGATATCTACGCCATCTTAGCGTCTGACGCACAAAGGATATTGAACTAATGACATGACAGCGCAAGGCCGCCCATAAAGTTTTGAGTGCAATTTGCCCTTGTTTTACATCAGATTGCAAGCAACCATGTCGCAAAGTCAAGGCAGGACAATGGAAAAGGAGGAGGAGAAAAATGGGTATCAATGGCTCTGCAGACACAGCATGGGATGCACAGGGCTGTTTTTGTTTCGTTCAATTAGGGAATGGGGAAAATAAATAAATCTCAAATAAAAACATACGATTTTTATTTGTTTTGTTTGGAAAACAGGGAACGGGGACAGCTCAAATGTGTAATGGAGAGTGAGCGATCGCTCCACTCCAATCGCTCTGCTCCGATCGCCCCCTCCATTACACATTTGAGCATGATTTGAAGCGGACGACAAAATAAATAATATCACCTTATGCCTCACAAGCTTCTTAAACGGCACACCCCTCATTTGCCCTTCAATTGCCACTGACGCTCTGCAGACGGTAATATTTAAACTCTATCTGCGTGTGGCTATTTGCACCGGTGTTTGTGAATTCGACTTTATTTGCAACGAGGCTCATTTGCATAGAAAGGGGCCAATTTTGCGCCAAACGAATATTACGGTGTATTACATAATTTAAATACCTGCAAAAAGCACCGGCGCACTGAGGGGCTATTTGCAGGGCAGCGCAGTTAGTACATTTCACCGTTTGCAGATGCTCTGTGAATTAAATGGTTTCTTTTAGTCTTATTTGTGCAGGTTTAGCGGCTGCAAAACTTCACAATCCTTTTGTGAACTTGCCCAACAGTCTATTTAGTTGAACGACTTTTACATTTTTAAGCCAGAAAACTACCAAAAATGAATAAACTTTCAAAAAACTGAAAGCGTTTTCAAACTGAGCATACTTTACAGAGGATTTTTGTCATAAACTAGGTGTCTTCACCGAGTTTATTTGAATGATAGTTGATCCCAATACAAAAAAAAGAGCGTAATGTCTTTGACCCATATACATACAGTACATACATAAAAAGAAATGGAGTGAGAGAAATAGTGAGAGATATGTAAACATGGCATATTTTGGAAGAACCTCTAACACCCTCCTTCTCTCCTCTGTCATAGACACAGATGGAAACACACACATATGCGCACACACATCATAAAATAAGATGAATATTCATATTGAGGCTACGATTTACTACATTAAGCGCTGATCTTACCATTTTTTATTTGGTGTACAATCTGTCCCCTCATTGGCGTGAGGTTTGTTAGTGCTGTAACTATAAACATTGTGTTTGCCCGTTTTGGATTAATTTGTGGGCGCAAGATAGATTTTGTTTCTTTGTTCTTCCAGTGTTGGAAAAGTTATGACTGAAATACAATCTGTAACAGATTACCAACCTTTAAACCTAAAATGAGATTTATCTTTTTGAATTACTGCATCTCAATCATTTCAGCTGATTTGTTTTTGATTCATTTTGAAACAAATGATTGCAACTGAGTGTACGCAGATATTTCCTTTCAAAATATTTGGATTTAAGACCGAATAAACTAAAACAGCATGCAAAGATGGACTGTCTACATGCAGGAGCATGTCAGAAATTAAAGAAATCTTTTTCCAGACTTGCTTTTATCTTTTTTTAAACAAAGAGGAAATTTTAGTAAACACAGCGGGTGGAACACATGGAGACGGTTTCACATACAGGATTTAATCCAAATCAGAATTAGGCTTATCCTACTTACTGTAAATTAAACCTGAATTTAAAAATGCCTTTCTGAGACATTAATTAAGTCAAGATTAATAAGTTTGAGACTAGGAAGTCCTACACTAAAGTAATGAAGGACTAGTCAGCTCCTTCTGTCTGGTCTTGGTGCTGGTCTTAGTCCAGATCATTTATTTTCTCTATTGTTAAGGTCAACTTGGAGGTCCACAACCAATCACCCAAACATAAACCTGCCTCTGGCCAGGTCTAATTTAAGCCTTCACTTTGACCTAGACCAGCTTTTCCTTCCGGAAATCAGATTTGTTAAACCAAGACTAGACGCCATTTCAAGATCCAAGATTCAAGATTAAACCATGACTGAGAAAGGTCATTTCAGTTAGTCCGAATTCAAAGTGTGATTTAGGCTACATTCACACTGCAAACCTTAGTGCTCAATTTTTTTTTTTATTTGGCTGCCCACATTATTATTTAAACGTGGCCTAAACAGATTCCAATGTGAACAGCTCACGGTCCTGAACTGACCTGCACACGCAGCACGCTGTCGTACGCAGGTAAACATGGCAGGCAAATGGCACGGTGGTCGACGGGCAGCGTGGGACCGTGTACCTCGGCTCAAGCTCGAGGATGAAATCCTTGAATCCAGACAGGGGCATGGTGCTCTTTTTGTTACATTCAATTAGGAAATTTAGTCAAATAAAATACATCTCAATTAAAAACACAATGTGCAATGTCCCTGATCGCTCCCTCAGAGGACACACACACACAAACATGAACGCACGCACGCACGCACGTACACACGCGCACACACACACACACACACACACACACACACACATTCACACAATTTTAGATTTGGTGCTGTTCATAAAACATGGCGAGTGTCGGTGCCCCCTCGCCGGGTTGGTCTGTTTATCTAGTCATCTATCTGTTATTTATTTTCCCTCCCCGTACTGTTTACGCTGCTTAACTGAGGGGGAAGCCGCAGTGCGCTTTGCTCTGCTCGCTGGTCCCGAAGTCAGGGGCCGAATTGGGAGTTTATTCTGGAAACACAGGGGTACTTACAGTATCTAGTTCCGTGGACAATTTCTGTGTTGCGGTGGGGTCCATGATAATAAAAAGGTTGGGAACCCCTGCTCTAGAGTGACGTAAAAGTCGCATGAATTCTGATTAGACATTTCAGAGGTCGCATTGCAAAGAAATCTGACCTGTATCTGATTTAGAACCACATATGAAACTGGCCCAATTCCAAATTGAAAACATACAGATGCCATGTGATTCACTCGGATCTGGATTTGAATCGGATTTTGGCCACGTTGGCCTGTCGTGTGAACGTAGCCTTAGTCTAAGAGTAGGCCTAGTCTGCGTCCACAAATCTGCCCTCAGTGTTTACAGTGTAGCAAGAAAACATGCGTTTGGCTGCTGGAGTCCTTTGAGCCAAGGAACCAAAACGGAGGAAGTAATTTTCGATTTGTCATCAATCAGTTTTAATGTAACCCTCAGTAATCAAAGGGTTTTGACTTGGTGATCTACAGTTAAATTCATGGGGAAGTGCAGTGAGATTTGGCTATTCAATTGTTACACTTAAATTAAAGAACCATACGTATATTGTATGTATGAAATTCCTGCATTTGGAACGCTTGTGTTTATTTATCTTATCTTAAATAGATATAGCAGCATACAATGTTGTAAATCTTGATCTTAATATTAACATAATTTGTATTCAGTGGCAACTCTGGGGTTCTGTACAGACAAATGCACCCACACATTCCCACACACACACACGCACGCATGCACGCACGCACGCATGCACGCATGCACGCACACACACACACACACACACACACACACACACACACACACACACACACACACACACACAAGACACACAGTCACTCCATGTTATCCCTCACACTGGCCCCTGCCATGAAGAGAGCTCTTTTCACAGCTGTCAATCACTTTTGGTCACCACGGTGATGACTCCCAGCTCAAAACAAAGGGCCCTTAAGAGTTTCTCACAAGGCGAAGAAAGGGCCCACGAAGGGAAAAGAGACACGGAGAAAGAGAGGAACAGACAGCCAGAGACAGTGGGAGACAGTTCAATTTGCCGCGGGTGGAGAAATTGACTGAGACACAGAGCGAGGGAGAAAAAGAGAGAGAGAGAGAGTGAGAGAGAGAGAGAGAGAGAGAGAGAGAATGATTAAGACGAATTGAAAGAGCGTGATAGACAAATGACACGGAAACTCGCTGGGATGAAACAGAAAGGCAGAGAAAGGCAAAGCTGGAGTCGGAGACAAATTTACGCAGGGGGAGAGAGAAGAACATGACAGTCAGAGAGAGGGAGAGAAGGAGAGAAAGCGGAGCCATGTGAATAAATAAACCAGATTCTGTGATCCTTCAAAAACCACATCAAAGCTTTCGCTCCCTCAGACACGCGTACGCAAAACCCAGAACGCCAAACCAATCGAGGTATAGAGATATTACGCATGTGTCCTTGGTGGTGGTTGGATTGGGTGGGCGTGGGGGGTATGTGGTAAGAATGACAGAAGAGAGCCAGAGAGGGGGGAGCCAGGGAGCGTGGGACAGGGGGTCGGAGGGGTGAAGGGTCAGCTGGCCCGAGGGTCCGGAGGGACGGGGTCAGGCGAGTGTGTGGGCCTCGGGTGGCGTGCCAGGGCGGGAGGCACGAGGGTAGGTGGGCCTCGTGGGTGAGAGCTAGGGTAAAAGCCGACTTTCCCAAAAAGGGACGCGGCAGGCGCATCAGGAGACCCAGGGAAACGGTAAAGCAGCGCATTGGCAAGAGTTGAAAAATGAGTGGAGGGGAGGGGATGGAGAGAAGAGAGGAGCAGAGGGATCGAGGAAATAGGAGGGGAAGAGAGAGGAGAGGATGGGAGGAGAGAGGAAGGGAGGAAACAGGTAGAGGAGAAGATGAGGAGGGGAGAAAGGCGGGGAGGAGGAGAGGGGAGGGGTTGGAATGGAAGAGAGGAGATAAGAGGAGAGAGGAGAAGGGTGAAGGGGAGGAGAGGAGAGGAGAGGAAAGGGGGAGAGGGGAAGATGATGAGGAGGAGAAGGGACTGGAGGAGAGGAGAGGATGGGAGTAAAGGAAACGAGAAGGGAGGAGAGGATGGGAGGAAAGGAGAGGAGAAGAAACAGAAAAGAGAGGGCATTAGGAAGGAGGAAAGGTGGAGGAACAACAAGAGAAAAGAATTGGATAGAAAAGGAAGAACATGAGGGGATAAAAGTAGGGGAGAGAGGAGAGGAAGGAGAGAGTAGAAGAGGGGGGGGAGGAGGACCGGAGAGGAGGGAAGAGAAGGCAGGAGAGGAAATGGGAAAGGGGGGCATTAGAAAGGAAAGGAAAGGTGAAGGAACAAATTCAGGAAAAGTAAAAGAGAGAGAAGAGTGGGATAGAGTGGAAAAGAAAGGAGCGGAAAGCAAGGGGAGGGGAGGAGAGGAGGGCTGCTAACAGCACGGTGGCAACAGAGAAGGGTACAGAGGGATTTATGCCCAGAGTAAACAGCTTGAAGGTGAGGAATACCACCCCTGGAGCTCTCTCCCTTTCTCTGTCTCTCTCTCTCTCACTCTCTCTCTCTCTCTCTCTCTCTCCAACACACACACACACACACACAAACGTCTCTCTCCCTATTTTGACTTGGTTTTAACTCTTCTTGTCCGACTTTGAGTGAGAGGAAGAAGCGGGAGGCAAGTGGAGCCGGGTGACATGCTGATAGAAAGCAGTGCAGGGAAGTGACAGACGCAGTGAAAGGGTAAAAGAGAGGGGTGGAGGAGAGACAGTGAAAAAAGACAGACCTTCAGCCAAGGGAGAAAAGACTCGCAGAGAAAGAGTGAAAACTCTTGAAAAGGGAGAATGCGGTAAAGGGCCAAAGAGAGGGGGCAGAGGGAGCCAAAGGGGAGGGGGGTTGGGGGGTAAGAGAATAGAGATGGAGACGTAAACGAGAGAGAGAGAGTTAAAGAGATTACTTTCAGGTTCAGAGAGAGTCTTTCTGGCTGCTTACTGGCTGTCACTCAGCGCCGGGCTCCCAGGGGGTGGGACGGCTGGCTCTCATTGGTGTCATTCACCTGTCAGTCGGCCTGACAGGCCAACCATAGGGCCCCATGTTGCGGTGCGGAAACTGTCCATCAGCCCCTCGGCAGCTGCGTGTGACATCACTCGCCGTCAGCTTTGCATCACACACATACAACTTCTGGAGTGTGTGTGAGGATTTGCGTCTTGGTATGGACGGGTGACAAATGAAAGGAAACAAAATCTGAATAAATGAGCGGAGAAACGTAACAAATGCAGGTGCTTCCGTAGCGGTGTAGTACATGATTCAATCAAGCAATGACCATCCTGTCATGTTCTGTGGCATGGATCAAAACGCTGAGCCGGCCCAATTGATCTTAATTTGGATCAAGACCGCAAGATTTTGGACCGTGTTGGACAGCACTCTCCACCCCTAACATTAAACACCAAATAAGGGTTTTTGGCAGAATGGAGTTCCATCCCTCCAGTAGAGTTCCACAGACTTGTACAATCTATGCCAAGTCGTAATGTCCCAACAAGACACTTTATGTTTGTTTTTCCTTCAAATTTGTCACCTGTTAGTAGGTCTGTGTGTGCATATGTCGTTACAATATGCGTTGAATTCGAAATTTCAGAATACCCCTGACACATTCAGGACTCTTGCACAGGCACACACACACACACACAAACTCAAAGGGTATGCAAACATTCATTGGAATACTAATCGTGGAAGACTCACAAACGATTCAACCGTAGTGAACTAATATTTTAAATGAGGCGGGAATCGTGAGTCACTCTGGCAGGAGTCGTTTATTCGCTACGTTCACGGCTCAGTAACCGCAGCCAGACACACTTAATTCATTCACATTCAATGAGCAATGTGATCAAAGAAGCTCCGTAAAGTTTAGAGGTGAGCGAGAGAATATTTGGACCCGCAAACTGAAAATAATTCACTGAGCACTAAATTGGATGTGGAAAAAAGGGCACTTGGCATCATTTACGTTGAATGTGACTGATCTACACTTTGTATTTCACCATAATAAATATTTGGCCTGAAAGAATTCTGCGATCAACACATCAAAACTTGCAGGGATTCTGTGTCCCACAGATTTGACTCTTCTGACTCTCGTTCGTCAATCCCAGGGAATCCTCCCTCCTTCACTGTGTTACACCAACTGAATCAAATGAGCAAAGAGTTGGAAAATGTAACGACCGTTTTTACTGAGTTCACCTTTCACCACTGTGGTACACAGGGTGATCGCGCACTGTAATGCACAAACACAAACACACACACACACATACACACACACACACACACACACACATGTATGCGCGCACACACACACACACACACACACACACACACAGACGTACGCACACATTAATCCATGTACTTTGACTCCTAATAAAAATCAACCCATGCCCTTGCCAATGTCCTGTCTTCCCCCCACCCCATCCCCTCCAGTTTGCTTCTCAAACTTCTGTCCAAAAGCCCTCGTAACTTGGCACACCGACAAGCAGAGGACATCTGCCCAACAGAAGAGTCTGAAGCTAACACACACACACCCACGCACACGCACACGCTCACACACACACACACACACACACACACACACACACACACACACACACACACACACACACACACACACACACACACACACACACACACAGATAGGACAGCTGGATAGTTAGACAGCCAGAGAGCGGTGAGGTCAAAGGGTAGATTTACGCACGCTGATCTGGTGTAATGTCGGACACACACACAATGTCTAAATCCTGTGAGACGGGAACACACACACAACCACACAGGTACCGAGAGAGAGAGAGAGAGAGAGAGAGAGAGAGAGAGAGAGAGAGAGAGAGAGAGAGAGAGAGAGAGAGAGAGAGAGAGAGAGAGAGAGAGAGAGAGAGAGAGAGAGAGAGAGAGAGAGAGAGAGAGCGAGAGCTGTGCATGGGAATAAATTCCCTCTGTCCCTCACTTTTGTCTCCTTGCGCACTCAGTCACAGGGGACACACACGTCGTGCACGTAGAGACATGTTGGCAGCCAGACAGCACCCATCTGTTTGGAGCAAATTTAACATGGTCCCTAAAACAAAGAGGCTGAGAAAGAACCGAGATTGAATAATGATGCAGTGACTACTTCTGGGCTCTTGGGTGTGGGTTTACGCCATGTCCTTCTCCGTCGGTTCAGAGCATTATGGGATGGCTTGCAGATATACAAAAACCTCGTCAGACGTGAAGTCCTGTTGTGTGAATCGTTCCGGGTGTGAGGATCGGCGGTCACAGGCATACATGTATGGACACAGGTTTAGGAAAGTGCGGATTTTGTGCGGTAGACTCAAAAATATGTGTAAACACACGCACACACACACATACACACTTATAAGCGCACGCACGCACACACACACACACACACACACACACACACACACACACACACAGACACACACACACACACACACACACACACACACAGCAGATGGGGAAATTGGAGCTACTGATCCATATCTGTGTGACAACTATTATGACAGATGACTGTATCATCGTCTCCTGTTCCCTCCGTTATACTTCTTTGTTTGTATCCTCTGAGAGGTCTGATCGCTCTCCATGATGTTCTCATCTCTCTCTCTCTTTCTCTCTCTCTCTCTCTCTCTCTTTCTTTCTTTCTCTCTCTCTCTCTCTCTCTCTCTCGCTCTCTCTCGCTCTCCCAACAAGTTGGCAGAGGTGACGGATCCAAGTCAACGTGGCAACCCACAAGTTCACATCATGCGCAGAAATACTATCTGCAGGACTCACGTGTATTATTACCAATATCATCACCCTTGCCATCAGCACCAACAACGACAACACATCATAAGTCTTCAGACCAGCATTAAGTGTCTAAGCAAAACCGATGGATTTCCAACGATAAGTGGATCTTCCTGTTTGTGCGGATCAAAGACAAAAAGTGACAAAAGGCGAGGCAAAACAATCTGTCTCCTGAAAAGGCTTTGTCTTGAACGCTCCTTCCCTCTGTCCATGCGCCACTTTGACAGGTTGTTTTTGTTTTCCCGTTGGCATGAGCGGCCAGGAGCCCATTTATACAACGTGACAGTCCTTAGATTCCTTGAATGCCTGCCGAGCTACTCACAAGGTTTAGGAGGGTTGCTCAGATACTGTTACTCACGGCAACCTTTCACGATGGGCAGAAGGTTGTTTTGATCATAACCGTCTGTTTAGAATAGAATTGAATAGAATGGAATGGAATGGCTTTATTTTTTTAAAGAACGCTTCAAGTGCACTAGTCAGTATTTGTAGTTTCGTTTTAGTTTGAGTTTAAATATCTTTTGAACGGGGATTAGGATATACTGCGCTCAAATGCAGAAAATAGGGACCAATAAAAATAAACTGGCTTCATCCAATAACTTGGAATAGGTTGACAAAAAACTGAAGTTTGGCTCCACCAACCTCCCAAACCCCAATTTAACCCCTGATTATATGACAAGACGTATTTTTTTAGAATGTGATTCACACATGTGACTCTACCACATATTGATGCACGGCAGAAAAAATACAACTGACATAAACAGGGAAGTGGCAATATGACTTGATAGAAAACATGTTTACATCAGGCCCACGCCACAGTCCCCTGTGGGGTGGGTCATGGTCCTTGTAAGGCTGCTGCCTGACTTGGTGATAAAGATGCTCTGAAATATGGAAGGTAATTTCCAGGAGAGCATTTGAAAGTTAGGAGATGGGGTTTGGAATCCAGTCCTGGAGTTCAAGTGCAAGTAAATCTAGGAGGAATGTGTTGGCTGGTATTTACACAGTCTCAGACAGAGTAGGGCCCTGGAAGCGCTGTTCCGGATCTTCAGAAGCATGGCAGAGCAATAGCTGGTTCTCTTTTTGAGAAGAAAGATACAGAATGTATGTGATGTCACACATTCTATAATGCTGCAAATTTGTTGAGGACATTAACCCAGCACAGGAGCAAATAGGAACATGTTTTAACTGCATATAATGTTCATACTGTTCTAACGCTTTCAACTTTGAACAGCCTGAACAAAAAAGGAAAGTTATTGAATTGCTCTGTTAACATGGAATTTTGCCTCTTGATGGGAGTGTGCATCCGAGGAAACCAATGTTTTAGAACCAGCTACTATATTATTTAGGATCGCCAGCACATCCTAAGGAAGAAACATGTCTCCTCTGGACTACCAGCAGCAGGAAAAAGCTAGCAGACAGATCCACAATCTGAAGGACGATATCATGCTCTCCAACAACCTTCAGGTGAAGGAGAAACTTTTGTCCAGTTTTATGGACCCTGCACTGGCTCGGGCTAAACAACTATCGGCACTAAATCACCTCTTTGCGGACACCACTTTACGACCCATCTGCACTGCGGGATCCTGTCCTACAGGACCTCCTGCTCCAGTCCTGTACAGTGTAAGTCTCTGGGCTGAAGAGGCGCTAAGAGGTCCATGGAGGGAGAAAAGCAGGGAAGGGAAGAGGGTGAGGCCTCATTTCTCTCAGTGTTAACCTGGGGTCGAAATCTTCTATGGTGTACCATTTCTGCCAAACACTGGACACAGGACTCAATCAGAAAAACACAAGGATGACTGAAGATCTCTTCTATTCATACAACTCATAATGTCAAACTTCCCACTTCTATCTAGGCATTTATTGGTGATCAAATAAAAGGCTTATGGTATTATCAATACTTTGAGTTGTGTTTGGATAGCATATTTTCTCATTTAGAAATACAAATGAAATACAGGCCACATCTTTATTATGGAGATATTCTGTTTGCTTACTGTATATGCTGCCGCAGCCACACTGCAGCATCTTGAACAATTAGCCACCTGTGTGAGTTATATGGAACAGTTGGATGGTGATCATTAGTACAGCATCTAATGCATTACATGCCTGTGCTATTTAAACTGCCTGGATACCTAGCAGCCATTGTTAAATATAAAAACAACTATCATGACACCAGGTTAGAGGACCGGTTTGCTCTAAAAGTTCCTTGTACAATTTGGGGAAATACAAAAGAATTTGAAATGAGAGTAATTGACTCGTCTGGATGATTTTAAAGTCTGTGATTGAATTGTATTGTTTGCGATATTGTTTTTGTCATTTGCTCTCAGGTCTCTCATGCAAAACAATATCAGTTATATTATTAATAGTAATTCATTTTTTATATCATTGTGACTCAATAATAATAAAGAACCAGGGTTTAAGATGGCAAATGCTTCTTTTGTGAATCTTTAGTGAGAGTCTCAAGTTTATACTATTTACTCACTTACAAGTAGTGAGTCGGATCAATACTAAAGTTTAGGAGACGGAATCAGTTCAGTTTCAAGTATTGAAAAAGTGAGATCGGTCAATCCTTGTAAAATACTCAACCAGTGTTCGTGTAGGTGCTGGAAGAGACTTTCTCAGCAGACTGTGATTGGTGAAACGGATGGAACCAATATGTTCCCACAGGCTGCTGGATGTGAACTCTCTGTCCCAATGTGCGTTCACAAAGCAGCAGGCTTGCTTCCATCTCTCTCTCTGCTCCTTTCCCTTCTGCTTCACCCTTTTGCATTGTTCTTTTTTTATCATCCTATCGGTTCTCCTCCCTGCCCATTTCTGGTTAGAATGATGTTGTTTTTGCAGACAGGAGTCATACGTTGTCGAAAATATGAGAATATGTCAGCATGCCAACATCATTGTATGGGCCGAGATCAGTTAAGTGCCCCTAAAAATTACCTCCAGGCCTCGTGGTAGAAAAAAGAAAAGAATAAATGGGTCGTGCACGCAAGTGAAAGCGTCTGAAGAGATTTCAGATGTACACGAGATTTCAAACACATGCTGGCATGCTTCTAATGAACCTTGATGGCAAATCATATCCAGAACTAACTCAATTAGCTTAACATCTGGCTCAGAGCTCCAACCCCTGTAACAACATCAAAAAAATGAAAAAGAAGAAGGAAAAAAAAAAAAGATGTACTGACACACAGTCTCCGAGGCAGGATGGTAGGAAACCGCTAGACCGTGATATACACATTACACTCTCCACCCGCTCCCTGTTTTATATGATTCAGATCAGGAGCGCAGGGAAGCGGAGGCTGAGGGAAGGGGGGGGGGTTCTCCACGAAGGGCTCCGGCTCTCCCTAAATCTGCCTCTGTCGGGCCCTGTGAAAGCACCGTGGTGCCAAATGAGCGGCGTAAAGCACACCCCAAGGCACGGTCCGAAATGACACCCGAACAGCGAAAGCTGTCAGCCCATGAGCCAACGCACTAAAACACCACCGCGGCCAAACCGTTTGGGGTTTTATGACCTACAAGTCCTGGTCGCAAGCCCTCTAATGCCCCATTTAACAAGCTGAAAATCCTTAGTTTATTCCTCCTTTAGGAGCTCCTGCATCACCATTCACAAACAAAGACGGGGCCCACCGCACACTCCCCGTAGTGTGTGTACGTTGCTGGAAACGGTGGGTGACGGACGAACACAAATCATGAGTAAGAAGGTGGGATGGGCAGCAGTGTGTGTGTGTGTGTGTGTGTGTGTGTGTGTGTGTGTGTGTGTGTGTGTGTGTGTGTGTGTGTGTGTGAGTGTGTGTGCAAATGCCCACATGAGCCTGTGAGCCTTTGAATGCCTGTGTATTAAGGTGCTGTGCACTGAGCTAGAGATGGCCTTTGGTGTGGGATTGCTGGGAGGGGGGAGGGAATGGGTTTTTGGAGATGGGGGGGGTCGTCAGAGGATAGGTTGTCACACATCAGCACTCCCCCGCCCGGGAATGCGGAGGATCTGATGAAGTCTTCACCAGCGTTACACTTTACCAGTCACAGCTCTGTGAAACCAGCACCAGCACGTATCCCCCAACACACACACACACACACACACACACACACACACACACACACACACACACACACACACACACACACACACACACACACACAGATGCAGTCCGAGAAAACACAGGAATGGCTCTGGCATGGCTGTTAGCCACGGAGATCAGCCCGATGCACAGGACAAAGGAAGAGAACGCTTTTACATCTTATCAGAGAGGGAAGTGGTGTCTGCTTTCTCCTTGGATTTCAAACTGGTTCACAGGAACAATTTTGTGTCTGCGCAAACAATAATTATTTCGGGGGCTTGTGAAAGCGTCGTCCTGCTTTTATCACCACCTCGCTGTATGTTAGCCTTCCTCATTATTTTTGTACTCATAGGTTTTTATTACTTTATCTGGAAGTAGAAGTGGTCTTCTTTGCGCTTCATTTCTTTTTACAGTTCTTGGTGTATGGTAGGCTCCACCGCTCTCCATGTGTGCCATCTCCGGGAGAACAGCCTTTAAAATGCAGGACACAGCATTTCCATCGAAACCTCGTATTAAGCAGCCCTGGCTGCCATCCTCCAGCGATGTTTTCCAACACATTTGTTTGCCTGTTTATTTTGCTATTTCTTCCTGCACTCAGGTATGTACGCGTGTCGACGAAGACTCTCTCAGTGGCCCGGCTGACCGCGGCTCTTGGAGCGGGGAATGCGCTCCGCAGGCCAAGTCGCTCTGCTCCATAACGCCGGCTGTTTTCTTGCAGTCGAGTGTAGCGAATGGAGGGTCGACATTAATATGCGTGTTTGCTAAAATCCCGCTCCTCTATGGAAACAACCATTGAGGGTTATGCAGATAAACACAAACAATTTAGATGTCAGAACCCCCCCCCCCCCCCAGTGAATGTTAACTCCCTAAACTCCCTCCCTATTCCAAATCTAGATTTAACTACATAGTACATACCCTTTTAATGAATTACTGTAGCATTCATTGGAAAACTTCATTGCTGATGGGCATGCTTCTTAAGTTACACTCAAAAGTGTTGGAAGTAGAATATGCAAAAAAGCTATTGGAGGGATAAATGGACTGGAATTTAGAACGATAATGTCACGGTAGTAGTTACTTTTAACTAGTGGTGGAAGAAGTCCTCAGACCTTTAAGTTCAGTAAAAGCACAAACACCTCGACACAGCACTCTAGCAAAAGTGAAAGTACCACATTGACATTTCTCCCAAAGTAAAAGTATAGAAGTACTTCCTCTGAAATGTATTCAAACTATGACAAGTAAAATCCCATATCCAGTGCCCTGATATAACACAGCATATAATATTGAATAAAGTGCCTTTTTTCTGCGAATGAGTCATATCATGATTAAAATTTACGCAAACACAATAAGTGGTGTCAGAGTAGTTCACAAATACAATATAAATATAAATCCTGTTTGTTAAAAAAAACAACAACTAAGTGACAGAGATAGACATTTGCTTCGAAAGTATAGTAAAGTAAACTTTGGAAGTCTCCGAAACGGAATATACTTAAGTACAGATACATGAAAATGTACTTAAGTACTTTGTTTGTACTTTGTTGTCCACTACTGTGTCTATCCTGCATGTCAGCATGGACAGTTGGTTCTGCCACAGGAATCAAAGACGTCAACCACGACATTGTGGAACTTCTCCACTCTAGACGCCTTGTACGTTTTAGAAGTTTTATATCGTGACCAAAACCGAGACCAAAATCCCAATTAGTGTAATGGGTTAAACACAAAACTCTGAATGTCCCTCACTGCACCACCCCCCACCCCCCCATACATATTTTTCCCTCACTCCTCGCCCACTTTTCTAAAATAACAGCTTTGACACGATCCGCACCGGGCTGCTGGTAACTCGAGAGCGGCTCACCGAAAAACACGCCACGCTGTGGAATCCTGCGTCTGTGAATGAGGTCCAGTCAGACCACGGGCTCAGACCGGACCGGCACAGGTGGGAAGCCTGCAAAGAAGCTACCGGGTACCTGCAGGGTAAGGGCCAGCGAGGGTGACGGGAAACTTAGTTTGGGGGTATTTGAGCCACTGCAAAATTGAAGCATTCGCCGTATTACCCCAATGTGTGTGTGTGTGTGTGTGTGTGTGTGAGTGGGTGTGTATTAGGATATATGAGGCTGATTCACACACACACACACACACACACACACACACACACACACACACACACACACACACACACAGACACACTCTCTCTCTTTCTTACATACACGCACACACACACACACACACACACACACACACACACACACACACACGCACACACACAAAGTCCTGTCCCAATTACATGATCACAGAGGTGTAGTCAGGCCTCTGTAAACATCTGTCAGCCATTGGCCCCCCATCACCCCCTCCTCCCCCAGCCCCCCAGCCCCCCACTCCTCTACAGACTTCAACAATTCAGCCTACCCTCTGACCCTGACCGACCGAAGAAATGCAGGACTGTGACTTTCTGCCAGAAAAACTCGCAAACGGCTGCCTGCCGACACTATTGGCCAGTCCTTCTAAAAGGGGGAGATTTCTTAAAGCAGAGAGACACGTTTAGCTGCAGTGTCTTTATATGGATAAATCAATGCTATCATGGAGAGAAATGCTCAGGGGCCCCCGCAATTACACTTGATTACTGTGAAAAGCACAAGAGAATGTGACTATTTTCCACCCCTCCGTGAAGGACGGCAATTTCAAAAACTCTTGACTTGCTCATTGCTGTGATGTGAAATGCTTTCATTTGCGATCGCCACCAAGGAAATCACTGTTGCTGTTGAATGTGTGAATGTGTTTTTATTATACTTAATAAACTGTAATATTGCTTCCAGTCCTCTAACCTGGCCAGTTACCGCATATGTTTGGGTTGGATACGGTTTGGAAGGAATGACTTTCCATAACAATTTACCATGGGGGGGGGGGGCGTTCAATATTTAGAACAGGTGCATTTGTCCCCACCAATAAAAACATGAAAGAAGCAGAGGACTTTTATTTCCAAGAACTGCTATATAACTGCTCATCACAACAATGCCTCTGACAGGGGCGGCTCTTTTTTCTTCAGCACTGCTCTTTTTTTACTCCCAAAATATGAATATGAATTATTTGTTCATACAACCACTGAACCTTTTGTGGCAAAAGTAATTATCCCCGCCATGGACGCACAGACCCACACACACACACACACACACACACACACACACACACACACACAAACACCGTGTTGTGATTGCACAAAGCAGCGGCACAGCGTCTTCTCCTCTCCATGCAGACAGCTTGATAACCATGGAGGAGCCATTAATCCTTTACATTATGTTACAGATGTGATTTATTGTGATTTTGACTGACATGGCTTGTGTGAAGATTAAAACTTTATGGAGCTTTGGAACTTTGGAGGTTTTTGTTTTCCAGAATTATTTAGAGGCTTTAAGAAGGTCTCATTCTCTGATTTGATCAATGTTTTCATCGATTATGGACAAAATGTGTTTTGTTCTTGTTTTCAGCCAGCTTCAATAACATAACTTGAGATTTACATGAATGCTAAAAAAAAATCCCAAAACACAGATAAGTGTGATGTGCTTTGAATGTGCAGGACGTTTCGAACATCAGCAGAAATCTTTCTGAAACACATTAGCTATTCGAGTCCAGGGGTTTATGAATTGATTAAAGTTTATTAATTTATCATTGACATGAATTGGTGCCACATGCACATTTAAAGAGGTTACTTCCCCAAACAAAAGAGGACAGAAGAGTTAATCATACCTATATGTGTGTTGACTCAGCAGGGATAATATTAAATGGGAAAAGTTGATCTATAGGAGAATAAATATTTGAAAGCAACAGAATGCCTGAGAGCCTTACTGCATTATATTCCATTATATTTTGAATTGTTATTTAGTGCCAGAATTTTATGTTTTCATTTACATGAATAAAGACATTTCCACCATAAATTGATGCATAACAATGCACCAGAATGCAGGAAATGAAGAGTTTGACGCTCAAAATCCCACCCCCCATGTTCAAACTAAACCGATGCCACTGATCTCACTGGCACAACGGCCTTTTTCTCATCCAACAAAACCTCCGATCCAGATCCAGATCCCGTTGGACCAGTGGACACGGAAAAGAGAGAGAGAGAGAGAGAGAGAGAGAGAGAGAGAGAGAGAGAGAGAGAGAGAGAGAGAGAGAGAGAGAGAGAGAGAGAGAGAAAGTATGGGGGGGGGTGTCCATCAGCTCCCACACTCTCGCCTCTGGGGCTTCAGGTTTCCCATCTGTCCCTCCCACCGGCCGCTCTCCCTCCGAACAGGACCCCGCAGGCGTCCCTCACCACATCAATTACTCCTCATCCCCTGTAGCACCACCCCCCCGCCCCCCCGCCGTGACCCCGGGGTCACCAAGTCGGGGGGTAGAGGTAGGGGGTCGAAGGTCATTCTCTCAGCAGCCATACCAGGCGTCTCTCAGAAGTTTCCGGCCCTGCGTCTGAAGCTCCGTGGCCCTGCGGGGTGACACTCACATGACCCTCTGGGAGGCCGGAGGAGAACGATGTTCAAACCACCCCCCTCCTCCAAGGAACCATGGTATGTTCCAGGCTCTACATCATCCAAATCAGCATTGTTACTTTGACTTTATCCAGGGATTTAATGGCACCAAATGGGATTGTCGCTCATCACGCTACCTCAACAGCTCACCGCTCCACTTCCTGCCGACTGGCTGACAATGACGCTGCGGCGCAGATTAAAACAGGGAGACGATGACTGAGGGGGTTTCGTGGGCCGCAGAGTTTTTGATGTGTAACACGGCCCTTCAGAGCACCACTGTATTTCTGTCATAGCACTCGGAACTCACCATGTGTCAATACCAGACACATTATCTCTAATGGGGGGAGTCTAGTGTGTAGGGAAGTGGAGACAGAGAGAGAGAGAGAGGGGGAGACTAGGATGAGGACGGGATGCGTATTGATTAGCAAGGAAGAGGACCTCTGCAGCAGCCTCCTCTGTCCAGACATATGGGGTAATAAGGACCACTCCTTCCCCACTGCCAACACCCTCCACCCCTTCACTCTTCTCCCCTCACCCTAGGCTGGAAAGCCTTTTAATCAGACCCCCGGGGACTCCGTGGATATGATATGGGAGAAAGCAGAGGGGAGGGAATAAGCAGGAGGAAGAGGAGACAGGGAGAGAGGAGTCCATTAAGGAAGCAGACACAATAGAGAGCTACGCACGAGAACAATGTGGACACGGGGAGATCCACTTCGGGCCAGGAAAGACGGGAGAGAAGCACGCTTTGGGCTTAAAGATAAGCCTGAAGGCCAGAGCACGCACACACACACACACACACACACACACACACACACACACACACACACACATGTTCTTGTACATTGGTATTTTGAGAACGAGTAACTTTTCAAGACTGCACAGTGTTTGGTGCAGTTTGGTATAGCATGTGTTTGTGTGGTAACCTGTGTTTCTGTGTGTGTGTGTGTGTGTGTGTGTGTGTGTGTGTGTGTGTGTTTATACAGTACAAGCCTGGGCTGATACCATTCCACAGCTACCAAGTCATATCATACAGGGTTGTTTTTTTTCTCTTCCTTTTCCAGCCCAGATCATATTCATCTGTTTATGCAGGGCCGTTCTGTTTTTCTTTGCCATGCTGCCAATCTCTGAGCGCCAGACCAACTTTATCAAGGCAGCTATCTCAGCCTCTGACATCAAATCTGAAACTGCTACTCGCCCTGAGAAATGTCCTGTCAGCGCCTCACCCTGCCGCTGGCCCCTCAGCCCCTGGACTCCTGAAAGATTAGATGATGTGGAAAAAAATACAGTGAGGGTGAGGTGGGGGGGGGGGGGGGAGTTTTGAAGTCATGATTTAGGTGAGGGGGTGTGGGGGAGTAAATAAGATGCACTTTTCAAATGTTGTTCCGGTTCATTAATTTGGTGAGTTGTAACAATTCTGGGGAGGAAAACATTTCAATCCAGAACACAGCCTTTAGGTGAGAAAATCTCTTGTAGGTCAAAATCAAACATGAGTCGCAGCTGTGACCGTGGACACGCAACATGCTCCTTTAGGTGGTCGGTAGCGCCCCCGTATGGCCAGAAACATGTCAGCAGCTGACATGTAAGTTAGACGAGGAAAAACTGTTCTTTTCAAAGAAATTATCTCAGATGCCAACAACTTTTTTTTTTTAATGAAACTGCATTGTTGCGTTCTCACAGGCTGCTTCGTTTGAGTGAATAATCAAACAATAATTCACTTCTCGGAAAAAGAAAATCAGAGACGGCGCTATTTTCAACAAATGTGAGTAGAATCTGCAATTTCAATTTCCTGCAGAACAGCGGGACACACAATGTCGAAGTCTGCTCCGCCCATCATCGTCAACATATCACAAGGAACAAAGAGCACGACGGAAATGAAATGAAATAAAAATAAAGAGTCCGGGACATTTGTCATTGCTGCGACTCGATTGAAAATAAAAACGTGTTCCATGTGCGTCCGCTGCGGGGCGCGACAGAGCAGCGTCGACGATAGTTTCCCTTCAGCCGATTGGCCCAAGGCACCGCCTTGTTTCTGCCGCTCGGACCAATAGGCGTGGCTATTTCGTTTCCCCCCCCCCTCCTCTGATTTGATTGGTGGCTTGTGGCTGTCAATCAAACAGCCGCCGCGTTTCTGAGGCTGGAGCGGCCAGTCGGTTGTTTTTCACCCTGGAGGACGGAGCTCCGCAGGCTGGACCGGCTCAGTACAGAGCAGTGCACATTGTTCCAAATGTAGGCTTTTAGAGTCATAACCTACCCTGGATATGCGATAACTACATATCCATTAAAAAAAAAAAAAAAAAAAAAGCTTAATTCTTCCGTTTCATTTTAATAGACTACACAATCCCCCCCCCCCCCCGGGTTAATTAATTGGTGGTTAATTATTGTACAATGGCAAAACATGTTTTGATAAAATGGATATTCCCGTTGTTAGTAATGAATTATAAAATTGAGCTACACTGTAGATGCAAATAAATAATGAGAAATATTTGAATTATATGTATGCATGTGTTCCTCGTGAAATAATTGGAAACAATTACATCTACCATGTATTAAATAACGTATACTACATTTTAAAAAGAATAACACATTGAACAAATATTAGAGAAATGAATTGTATAAAAATGTAAAAATATTAGATGGAATAGAATTTCAACTCTGGGGGTTGAGGTCTTAATGAATAGAAAATGCTTCATGGTGTTCGAAAAAAAAAGGCACACGATCTAAAATAAGCTCACCTGTAATGTGGGATGCAAATATACATTTATTACATTTACACACTGGATTTACCATGTATTCACAAACGCCGTTTTTTAACTCCATTAAAACAATTTCTAAGTTTTCCTTCTCTGATATTTGAGGCTCAGTTGGTTGGGCGCTGCATTCATTAGAATGAATACAATGGGGGCATTGATTTTATTTTATTTTTGTAAATTATATGTAAGCCACAAAAAATATATATATATATATTTATCAAAAGGCTGTCTGTATATTAGGACACAGTCCACCTCAAAAATCATGCAATCATAATGAAGTATATTCTTGTGCAATTTCAACAACGATAAGCAAATTCTGCGTAGTGGCCTTTAGTGTTAGGTGTATTCAATATAACTGGTGAAATAGACAGTTGGGTGGAATAACTTGTGGAATTGACGGCGCTTGTGACGGTGGTCCACACATCAGGGTCTCTCCATTGCAGCTGCCTTCCCTTCCCTTCTGCACCCTCTCGATACCCACGGTTCATGGCGGCAACCGAACCACTGCGCATGCGCTCTAGCTGAAAGCCAGTCGCCTGCCACGTCACGGAGCCCTCCGCCAATCCGCTCCGTTCCTGGCGGAGTGGACGCGGTGATTTAAGAGCTCTCGCCCAATAAATCTGTCAGAACTTCACAAAGTTGATTTAAATGTTTTTTTTTTGTTGTTTTTTTTTCCCCCACATCGTTATGAAAATACTCGCGGATTAATCAAGTTACAGCATGTTGGCGTCAATTCAATCGGACCAGACCTGTCACTTGTAGGATTTTAAACCACCGCACTTTGGAGACTATAATTTGTTTTTTATTTACGGCTACACACTGTGGGTTTGGGTAGGGCAACACGAGTTCATTTGTAAAGCGAAACTAAATAGTATTTGTTCATTTTTTTTTTTATATATTGTTTGCCAGACCTTTTTTTGTTGCATGACAATTGGATTGCGCATTTTTTGAACTGTTTCTCTGCAGGCTGTATGACTGCGTGTCCCAGCATGCCTGTCATGTCATATCTACCGTCGTCAGTCGTCTCTCGATGCCGCACAGAGAGACGTTTGTTGTAACTATTCTGCTGTTTGAAATGGGCTTCAGCCATTACCCAGACTGAAATCAGCTTAGTGATGTTTATGGTCTTACCCCTCTTGTTACTGTATAATTTATGGGTCGATTGCAATTACATCCAGCAGACCAAATGGCTTACACTAATGGGTAATGAGCAATAGATCAGAAATCACCTTTGTGTTTGTTACGTTTTAGAATTTCTAACCTCAACTCATAGTATATTATCAAATTCAAATGGGAAAAAAATATTGATCTGGATCATCGATCATAGGATTTTTCAGGAAGAAAAAACATAAAATACCGGTAACAAGAAAGTCAGACGATGCTTTTCCAAAACGCACATGTATGTGTTGTGCACTGGCCTTGGCGACTGAGATGTTCACCCTTTGTTCACCAGCAGATGGCGCAAGGGTGCAGCTCTGTGTGTCGTCGCTCATCATGAACTAGGCCTCTGTAATGTAATAATTATGTGTATGTAATATACTTGCTTTTTTTTTCTTTCTTGTTTTTAACTACTGGTATGTTATTCTATGTTTGATAACGTTAACCACAATAAATATATTTTTAATATTTAAAGAAAATGGAGGCCTATACTTTTTCCCAATTTGAATCCTTCTTTTTTGGTTTAATCAAATGAATAGTCTCAAGGTATTCGGTCCGGCAAGGGCGTGACATCACAGACACACACCTAGTTTTGACAGAGATCCTTTTAAATTGTTTTGATTTTAATTCAAATCCAATTGATTTGAATATTGATTTCCAATATTCTCCATGAGCGGGAGAAGGGCCATATTTACCCCTTTTAGTACCTCCGATGACCTATAGGGGGACGCATACCCCTATTTGAGTGATCTCAACTAACCCATCTCTACTTGGGGTGCTATTTACTATTATTTTTACATGACACTAACCTGTGGCTATAGAAATTCTTCCAAAAACACCTTACAGGGCAGTTGGAAATGTTTAAGCTCTTGTGGGTATACATTCAAATTCACTTATTATCTTAGACCACCACAAAACAGTGATTTATCAGCTGGAAGGATGTTGAAATTCATCTATATTATAACTGTCACCGCTGGTAAATGTTGGTATTGAGCACTGCCGACTTATCGTTGCCCTAGCTGTCACACAAGTTACATTAAAGTGTATGTTTAGTCTTGACTCCATTTTCACCTCATTGATAACCACCTGGATCACTAGGACACTGGGAGTGCGTCATCTGGTCAGCATAGAGGGGCCGTCTGGCAAGAGGTTTCAGTCTATCAGAAGCAAATTTCCATGACACCTGTATAATTTTTCCCTGAAGCAGTAGGGCTGACGAACAACTGTATTGTCTATGCAAAAGCACAATCCTGCCTTTAGCAACTCTAGACTCAGACTATATACATACCTATGCTAAACTACTCTCGATAACACATACAGTATTGCAGAGAAAAGCCAGACAAATGACAAGTCACTGTATTTTAGTTATTCAGTTATGCTCTCATACCCATAATATGGAATTGTGTTTGTTATGAATGAAGAATACATTGTATTCCATTCATGTATTTATTTATCTTGTTTTAATATGAATTAAACATTGATTATTAACGGTTTATTTTCAGCACATTGCAGATGAACAAACTCTTATTAGCGAAACCTGTGCGGCTCTCCCCTCTCTGTTCTAGTAGCTCAAATGTTTGTTTTTACTCAATAAAGTACTGTATAGTACTTATGTATGTACTTATGTAGTACTTATATAGACTTGGGAACTGTAACTAGAATATATGTGTATAGAATATATGAATATATATATATATATATACTGTATGTGACATATTAATTCTAGAGTGCTGTTCATTTCATACTAAACTACTACCATACCATTTGTCTTTGTAAAAAAATATATCTTGTAATTTAACCCTACAATGCATGCATCCAAATGTATTTGTGCAAATGTTCGTGGAGAACATACTTGTGATTCTGATATCACATTTGCATAATCAAATGCAGTTCTACAGGCATTTCACTTTGCTTATTACATAAACGAAAATAGACTGCACTATGTCCTACCATATTATGTCCTCCTAATTTTGCACGGTCTAGAGCAGTCTCTCCCAACCCCCTGTCTCCCAAGTCGGAGCTAAAGGAGGTAAAACGCACAGGGCAGGGGGTGGATGGGGACTGGATTGGGAAACAGTGTTTGCAGAGCTGGTACAGTGATGGAGGCTTGTTTTGGGGCTTTCTGAGTTCAACGAGTTCAAACAGCAATGCAGTCATCTGCCACTAGGGGCAGTGCCGGACTAAAGCGCAACCAAAGCAGGTTAGGGTCACAATTTGGAGACGTTAACATCAACTCCATCAATCTTTGATCAGTATTACATGTCACGGCGTTCTGCGCCCACGTACGCGCACGCACAAATCAGCACGCGTAAAAAAAGGGGGAAACGTTATGTTTTGAACGGTTCTAAAAAAAAAGAGGCGGGGCCTATCAGTGGGTCGCAGCCAAACGCTCTCTTTGATTGGTCAATAACGTGACTGACAGCCCTCTGGACCCAATCACACGCGCCGTTGCGTAAACTCTTCCTGGCCTTCGCGTTAGTTTAGTTATGCAAATGTTGAAGCGCAGTCCCCCTTTATCCCGACACACACTACCGGGGCAGTGCCGGCGTTGACGCTGCGTTGAACATGCTCGTCTGTTAGCGTCGCCTTGGATTCGCCGATACGAGCGTTTGTTTCAAATAACTGTTTCGACGTAGGCGGCTGTTTACGTTATGCTTCCGTCGGATAGACGGTGATGACTGTCACCCGTAACTAATAGCGTGAAGCTACGAGCTAACAGCTACAAGCTAACGCCTCTTTGTCTGACAGGACAGGGGAACGCGTGGTCTTTTGTTGGGGGTTTTTGTCTTCCCATGGTCGCGATCGAACAAGTCACCGCGCAGTGTCGACGCATCTAGAAAAATGCAAATCGCGAAAAAATACTTCACGGAAGGCTTGATCCAGTTCACGATCCTACTAAGTTTGATCGGAGTCCGCGTGGATGTGGACAGCTACCTGAGCGGCTCCTTCCCCATTAGCCTGGGCCCCAGCTCCGGGTACATCCAGACGCCGTTCCACAGCCTGAGGGACACTCTGGATGGCTACACTGTCCATCCCAAGTGTCCGGAGCTCGACTCTTTCTTCGCTACCCGCCGGCTGCTGGACGAGGTCCGGGCTCTGGGCTCCCCCAGGTTCCCCACGCAGCAGCTGGACGCCTGGCTGGTTCACCAGGGGCCCGACGGGGACCAGTCTGAGTCCATAGAGCCTGCAAGCAGCAGCCACATCAGCCTGGAGGCTGAGAGCTCCGGGGATGGTGCTGCGGATGACGGAAAACACCTCCATAACGGTGGGCAAGAAGAATGCCCTGGAGCCGGCCAGTTTCCCACCGAGGTGAATTGATAGATTGATACTTTAGTACAGCAGCTCACATCAAAACAACATGCCCTAACAATGAATTAATGAAAAGAAAACAATTGGCAATATTCATTAAGCCTAAACATTACTAGGTTGCCTAAAAACTTACAATATGCTATTAATCAAAACATTCACAACAGACCTCTGTGTTGACAAGTCAGAATGTCAAAATAGGACATTTAGCAAATTTGCAAATGTATGTATAAAACAATCTGTACACATAGAGTACTTTGTGTACCAGTGTGGGGAACAAACTGGTTACAGGAACAGCTCCCATAGTTTTGTACATAAATTATACATCAACACATAGGCAATTGTGCCCTTCACCCACAATGAAATGAAAACAGTTCCTAGTTTTACCCAAGAGGTTTGTTAAAGGAAATAGAGTGCAGCAGCGAAATCCAGTATTTATGATGGAACAGTTCTCCAATAGAGTGCAGCAGATGCACTCTTGGCCAACATTCTGTGCAAAAGGAAGTTGTGAAATGAAATGGATTTACTCAAGCTTTGAATGAATGTAGTCCCAAGATGTGGATTTCCAGATTTAAAATATAATCACCCTTTCTAGATTCGTCAGTACTAAACAACTAAACCAGTTCATTTCTTACATTTACATTACATTACATTAAGTCATTTAGCAGACGCTTTTATCCAAAGCGACTTACAATTAATCAAACACCGACGGACGCAGCCATCAGGAGCAATGAGGGGTTAAGTGTCTTGCTCAAGGACACTACAGCATGCTAGCAGGAGGAGCCTGGGATCGAACTAGCAACCTTTAGATTACTAGACGACCAGCTCTACCTCCTGAGCTACCGTCCCCCCCTTATGCAATTATTGAGCCAAGCAAACTGGTTTGATGTAAACACTGCACTTAAATACCTTACCTAATGTTCTGTGCACCTGTCACCCTCTTATTGTGACTTATTGTCATAACAAGCCTCCTCCAGTAAAGGTCTTGTTTTTACGGTTTTCCACTTTCAGCATTGACATGATCTCTGATATAGTCCAAAGGTGACTGGTTTATCCTTTACATTGACCAAAATATATGATTTGGACAGAATTTAGAGTCTTGTAGGCCAACAGACTCTTCTGACCCTTTCTATTTTTTTCACCAGAAGTCCTCCCTTGCTCACTGTGCATTATGCCAACTGAATCCAAGTCTAAGTTGCTATACAATAGAATGTTATTGTAGCGCCTGTAAACATGTTTGGCTCTTTAGGAATAGGGGATTGAGACAATGCTATAAAGGTATTTTTCTTTCTTTACTAATGCACTTTCCAGTTGGGGAAACAGCTGCCATGTGGATGTAATCCCTGAGGCTGTTTGATGTAGCTGGATCAGTAACTGTATCTCCCCACTCCAGGGCTACCAGCTGTTGGTCTGAGGTTCTACCCTTGCCTTTAGTCTTTCTTCAACTTTCTTTAAGTAAATATTCCAAGCCAAGCAAAAAGTATTTACTGTTCAGTTCCTCAACTTACAGATTTTTAAAAGAACGAAGTACAGATTTTTTTGTGATTTTGAAATGGACACTTAAAGTCTATAGGTCTATGTCCAAAACTATTTATTTATTTATTTATTTATTTATTTATTTATTTATTTATTTATTTTTGAGTGATTGAGGGCTTTTGACTATATGTTATATAAAGGTAACAAACATCTAGTGATCCACCTTATTGTTTCTAGGGTTTTTATAATAGTTCATCTACAATGATCTGGTCTTTCACAGATATAAAGAGGCCTTCAGTCTTATATACACTAAACACACCTGCTCACACATTCCGCATGCAAAATCCTCTTGTGATTACCACACACACACACACGCGCGCGCACAATAAAATAAACATATATCAGTTGTGAACGTGAACACAGATGACAGAGGACGATAAGAGGCACAGATCACTGTGGTCAAGAGTCTGTTGGGGTGGGTGTAGTTCCTTCAGCAGCCCAAGCCATTGCTCATTACAACTAGCAGTTAATGTTCTTAACAATTACCGTTGTGTAGGTTATCCCCTTTGAGACAATAACAGGGTTTGGGTTCACCGAGCTAGAAATGTAGCAGTCCATGCTAACTAATATGGAATGATCTCTATTCATGACCAACCCCCTTCTTTCTCTCTGCCTTCCTTTGTCCCAATAGGAAGACGATGCCAGTGCTGAAGAGGAGAAAAGTGGGCTGGCTCAAAGTTCCACACTGGAATCAGAGGTATGTATGTATAAAAGTCCTAGCTAATGATGATAGCATCCGTTACAGGCTTTTCCAGTGTGCGTGACAGCAGCTGGTGGAACACAGCGATGCTTGTATTTTTTGGCAGATTTCACCAACTGACGCAACTAACAATGTTAGTTGCGTTATCAATTATTAGTCATCTGCCGTGTCCAAATATGGACTTCTCATTCCAAAGCAATCTCTCCATGAGGAAAATATAATAATAATGTCATATTATTTTTTTCATACAGTTCTGGGTGAAAATATTGGCACCCCTGTAGTCTCCACAGGTCTTTATTTTATTAGCTAATAGTACAGAAACTGCTTCCTATAGCCATTTAGATCCAAGACCTTGTCTCTGGGGGTCTTCTTTAATCTGTTTTGCAGTTGAAGGTTCTTTCTTTACTATTGAACAATCTTTCACTGTAACCTTTGATTGTTTTTTTTCTCCAGTGGCCATGTCCAGGGGAGTTTAGCTATAGTGCTATGGCTCTTAAACTTATTTAACGTTGTGGACATGGGAGCATCAAGGTCTCTGGATATGGACTTGTAGCCTTGATATTATCCATACTTGGCTACTATCTTCCTTCTGACCTCCTCAGACAATTCTCTGCCTTTTCTATGCTTTATCTAAGTGTGGTACACACAGTGACCCAGAACCACAGAATAAGAACTTTTCTCAATTTGCACTGGTTGATTTTCAGATTGCACTCGAGTAATTGTGACTTCAGTTACAAATGAAAGGACAATCACTGGCTTGAAATCCAATTATTTCTTACAACTTCTGAAAGGTGCCAATAATATTGTCAAGGCTATTTTAGTATTTCTGTGCGGCATAAGCCAAGATCAAATATTCTTTAACCTTTTATTGTTTCATTGTAAGCCAAAACAAATACATGGATATTTTTTACCGTCACCAAAAACTGTCTTCTACCATTTCAAATTTAAAGAAATAGTACATTATTTGAAAACAATATGCAAGGGTCCATATAGTCTGCTGTAATTTCCCTTGATGTAATCTGCACTCAACTCTGGCTTTTCAAACTCACACATCTTTTACCTATGTATGTTTGTCTCTTTAGCCCCTTTCCCACATGGAATCCGTTACATTGCTGGATAAATATTATCTGGCAAAGGCAGTAGGTAGTCGTTGGTGACATTAGCCTCTTTTACTGAGAAGTTCCGTATGGAGTCTTTTCCCACATTAGATGATTGTTACAGATACAGTACATAATTGGTTAGGGCTAATACGTTATGTCCAGTGTAGATGCGATCGTTTGGACAATTTGTCGGCAACGGCCATACAATCTGAATCATTAATTTATTTATTTATTATTTATTTATTTATTTTCCTGGCTCTCAGAGACCAGCGCTTCAGTTTCCACCGCCCTCCTTCCACCTCCTGGGCGTACTCGGTTCCCCCCGCTGACGGAGCACGGACAGAGCCTCTGACCCCAGATACAATAACCCTTACCCAATGTTATTAAATCAGTGTGATCATTTTCAACCTGTCCTACACTCTCTGCCTCCGGTGAAGTACGTTCTCTGCCCCTCTCCTTCTCCGCTCGTTCCCTCTCCAGCTCCGTGCTCCGGTGCAGCCGGCGGAGAAGCTAAGTGCTTGTCTAGCGTCTAGAGCGACATTTTTAATCAGAAAAGATAAAAAAGTAACAATTAAAAGATCTGACTCTGTAGCGACCGGACTTGCTTCAGTTTCTTGTCTTTGCAGCCAAGCGCCACGGTTCGGATCGGACTGACGATTTTTCAGAATGTTTTTCTTTAATAACTTTGGAAATATCGGTACAAAACAAATTTTCGTAAAAAACAACTATTTGTGCGTTATTTGCATTCTGCTCCACCCCTAATTCTGTAACTAATTTCAAAGTATTCATTTTGCCGAAGAAAGCTCAGCTTTTGTGTGCTGATAGTCTGCAGCGTTCTCCCTGGTGGAGGACAACATTGGAGCAACCAGCCGCATTCAGCGCCTCCTCGCTGTTGTAAACAATCGCTGTTGTTGACAAGTCATATATTTGCTCACACGTCCGCTGTTTGTTCAGCAATGAGTGGTCACTCAAGTCGTGAACTGTGAAATTGTCTCCTCAAGTGTGTGTGTGCGTGCACCTGGGGGGGAATAAGTACAAATAAATCAGCCACAAAATCCCTTTAATACCGTGGTTCTCAGTGGAAATGAATGAATGCAGCGTTTCCCCACATGGATAAATGAAGTGTATTGAATATACACAAATATAAGATTCTGTTCATCTGTATTGTTGTCAAAGTCTGGGTGGTGTCTGGTAAAATATTTAAAATGCCTATTGCCTATTTCAGGATCTGCTGGATGCTGATAATGCCCTGTCTGATCTACCAGCCAATCCCAATGCTGTTGCCATTGACCAACACTGGAGCAGCTTTCTTTCTCTGCCTATTACTGACCTGGATGTAAGTTATGTCCGTGTGTGTGTTGTCACTTCACATTTCCCGGGGTGGGACAATGGACTCGTCACACAAGGTGTTAAAAGATACAGTTATGATGTTGTTTTTGCCATTGGCCAAAGCCAAAACAAAAGAAAAGTTCCATGTAGTTTCCAAACACAGAAACAGATATAACTACAACTTTCAGCTCAATTTCAGCTCTCATATGAACGCAGTAATTTAAGGTTATTTCCAGTCATCTTGGTAGTTCAAGACTAATATTTCTTGATCAATATTTCAACAGAAATAATGGTTGAAAATCATTCGCTGAGGAATGATATTCAATGTCTGGAATTAAATATAATATAATTTTTTTATTAAATGCATAGTGCTTGTTTTCTTTATCGCTATCAGCCTTCTATTCTTATAAAGTGCTTTATAGTTGCATTTTGTGTATAAAAGGCGCTATACAAATAAAGGTATTTGGGATTATTATTATTATTAATTTAATGGTATCAAGGTGTACTATCATAATGCCAAAACGATACTAAGAAGGAACATGCAGCAATATGATCATTATACTTCATATCTAATTTTGACCATCCTTTTCAGTTGATACACAATAGTGTTGTGAGCACTAAGAACAATAATTTAAATTCAAAGTTTCAACAATGACATAGTGAATATGAAATAAGGATTATCTTGGTACCTTGATCCCCTTTACGCTGTCTAAATTCTTTGTAAAGAAAATTAGTGTTCAACATTGATCTTCACTTCAAATTACCTCAATGTTCTGCTTCAGTGAACTTCATGAACATAATAAATGAATCATAACTACAGATCAGAGTAACTGGCAGATCAGCATTAAATGTAAAATAGGATAAGACTATGACATTTTTGAAATACCTTTTCCTTATTGGTAAATTGCAACAAATACACAGCATTACACAAATGCTTGAATAATATTGCCACATCATGTAATTATTAAATGCTAGGTATAATAAGCAATAGGCCTTTCACATTGCCAATAACAAATTTATACATTTTAGTAGTTATCAAACAACAATTATTTGTAGAACATAAATGTATCCTTTGTCGCCAATGATTTTTACTTTTAAGTGATTTCCTTGCAAAACAAGTGTCAGTTGGCTGGCTAATCTAAGCCTCTCTCCAAAACGATTCAGCCTTAAGTTTCACACTGACTGCAGACCCTCAACCTCTGCATGTCATTTAACACAGTCATTCATTCTTTTCGTCACAATATATCATCACATATTTTGAAGTTGCAATTTTTCTCTACCATTTTTGAATTACTATACAAGTGTATTTGCCTAAGTAAAGAAGTGTATGTATGTTCTGCATAGGACTTGGACGCATTAGTCACTGACCGCCTTTCAGACCTCGACTCGGACATCAGCAGAGCCATCAGCCAGGATGTTAGTCTCCGTGATGCGGTGGTGACCAGCGTTTATGGCGTGACGTCGGAGAGGGATGAGTCCAGGCCTGTCACCCAGCAACAAGCCACACTCTTCAGAATGGAATCCACAAACTCCTCCCACCTAGACTCGTCGCCAGGGATGACCCTGGGCTTGGCTGCACTTCCCTTTGCCTCAGTATGTAATGTGACCAGGAATGCGTCCTCCCATGGTGCAGTGGGTGGTTGTCTGGACGAGGCAGTGTTCGACCAGATCAACCTGCTAGCTTTGGAGAACATGGACACAATTGATACGCAGTTGATGAATTGCATGGGGAGTATAGACCCGGGAATACTGGACGACCTGGAATCTGACTCGGGTCTATCCTTGGAAAGCAGTTCCCAAGGCCCAGCTTCACCAGGTGGGTCATAATAAGTGGTCAATACCCATATTTCCAGCCCTGTTTGATGAAGCAGAGTTTCTCTTAATATTGTCATTCAGTCTTCAATTTGCAATAATTTTGTTTAATGTCCTACAAACTTTTGCAGATACATCCGTGGTTTCGTCCTCCTCCAGCTCGTACTGTGGGGATGAATGTGGTGCCACAGGCTACAGCAGCGAGGTGGACTCTATCCCTTCCAAAGGCTTCTGTGACCGCTTGCCCATCTGGTCCCTGGAAGACCTCAGTGATGCCGTGTGGCACGACCACAGCTACTCCTCGCCCACGCTCTTTCAGCCGACCTCGGTGGCAGCGTTCTCTCCCAAGGGAATCAAGGAGGAGCCTCTCAGCGAAGACGAAGACCAGAGTGTGGATGGGAGGGAGCTGAGTCGCGACGAGGTGCGTGCCCGTGCCCTCCGCATCCCGTTCTCGGCCCTGCAGATTGTCAACATGCCCGTGGAGGAGTTCCTGGAGGTCCTCGAGGGCCAGGGCTTCTCGCCCGAGCAGGTGACTCTGCTGAGGGACATCCGCAGGCGGGGGAAAAACAAGCTGGCGGCGCAGAACTGCCGCAAGCGCAAACTAGACGCTATCATGGGGCTCCAGGAGGAAGTGGCCATGCTGCAGGCTCAGCGAGACCAGCTTCTCAGGGAGAAACATCTCACAACCAAGACTCTGGGTGCCGTGGGACAGCAGATAGAGCAGCTGACCAGGGACGTCCTGGCCCGACTGAGAGACGATGCAGGACGACCCCTGACCCCAGAAAGGTACACGCTGCAGTGTGGGGCCAACGGCAGGGTTCTGGTTCAGCCTGTCAGGAGGCCTGCCGTGACTCCAACAACTGGGAGTAAAACAGAGAAGAGGAAGAAGGACAAAAAACGGTGATACGATGTGGCCTAACAGGACTTAGCAATTCTGCTTATTTTTTAAGCCACTTGCCTTATTCTGATTAAGGTTTTGCTTTCTGAGTGTGCTGTGGATTCACTTCTCTGGAGCCAAAAAAGGGTCATTACTGCAAAACTGAAAAGAAACTTGGTCCACCTGTAAATAAAAGACCTCATAGGACAAAAAGTAGCTCACACACTGGACATTCAAATGTGGTTTACTATATTAAGATTTGGGATGTTTTGGGGTTAAGCAATCTTCCTAGTAACTCCACAAGTGTTTTGTTTTTTTTCTTTTGTTTTGTTTTTTTTTGTTTTACCAGCAAATAAAGATTTATTTGTTCCATTCTCTGGACAGCTGAGTTGAGACGGCTGGACGTTTGTAGAGGCTGACATGGCCAGCTTCATGAAAAGCTAACAGTGATAACAGTCTCCCCCCCCCCCCCCCCCCCCCCCCCCCAAAAAAAAAAAAAAAAAAAAAGCTTTTCCCAAAAAACCCAATAGGTGAAGTGAATGACATCAATCGTCTAGTTCCAATGGCACCTGTGTTTCTGAACACTTGAAATGCAGGTCTCATGAGACTATCTTTTGTTCACAGTGGCAAGAAAAGGTTTTAATCTAAGAATTGGCAAAGCATTCATCTAATACACAGATTGTATTCTAAGATGAATGAGGACATCTACAATTCACTTTCTTTACTTGTGAAAAAACTCAAAGGCCTTCATTTACTTAATTTTGGGAATTTTTACTTAAAGTGTTCGGGATTTTTGTGTATCTGTGATACACACACATTACATTGCTAAAGCTTGGTTGTTTTAAAAAAAAAAAAAAATGTTTTGTTTACATTAGTAACATGAATATGACATGAATATTTTCAAGTGTTGAGTAGTGTTGAATGAGAGTATTTTACACATTGTTGCAACTTTTACAGTGTGGATTTGGGGCAAATTAATTTCAATACTTTTTATTTAGGAAACTAAATAAACTTGCACTCAGCCAATGAAGTACAGTCATTTTTTGCTGTCTCTCTCAGACCATAATGGGACATAATCATCACATGTTGGTAAAATATTAGAATGGAGTTTGTATTATTTGCTTTTTTTTTTTTTTAACAATTCAGTGATCCAAAGAGACAATTTATTCATGGGAACACCCATATGCAGTTTTGCAAATGCAACAATATGAGAGAATGAGGAAAAACATGCACTACATTTACAGATCAGCCACAGCATTAAAACCACCACCAATATTGGATAGACAATATAGGCTCACCATCACATGCCCATTGTAGGAGTTTTTGGTGCCGGACAGAGGTCAGCATAGGCGACCTGACACATCTGCGGCTATGCAGCCCCCTACGCAGCAAGCTGCGATGCACTCTTGTGTTCTGACACCTTTCTATCCTAGCCAGTATTAACTTTTTCAGCAATCTGTGCTACAGTAGCTCTTCTGTGGGATCGGGCTAGACTTGGCTCCCCACGTGCATCAATGAGCCTTGAGGGCCCATGACCCTGTTTTCCGTTCATCGGTTGACCTTCCTTGGACCACTTCTAGTGAACTAACCACTGCACACTAAGAACACCCCACAAGACCTGCCGTTTTTAGAGATGCTTTGACCCAGTTGTCTAGCCATCACAATTTGGCCCTTTTCAAGTGCTTATGCTTGCCCATTTTTCCTGCTTCCAACACTTCAACAATCAACTTCAAGATCTGACTGTTAACTTGCTCCTTAATATATTCCACCCGTTGACAGGTGCCATTGGAAAGACATGCGCAATGCTGTCCACTTTACCTGTCAGTGGTTTCAATGTTGTGGCTAATGTTTGTTTTGGTTTGACCAACTTTTTTATGACTTGGGAATTAGGGTTTATGCATGATGACTTCAAGGAATGTTGTTTTGAGCACTGTTCAACAACAATTCAACACACTTTCTTCTTATTTTAACAAATGGAAATAAAGGATTTAAAACAATTCTCCTTTTTGGGGGGATAATGTTCATTTGATGGTGTATATCATCTCTAAATAGAATAGAAGAATTGTAAACTTATTTTCTGTATTTATACATATAATTTTCCTCGCAAAAGGTTATGAAAACATACTAAGTATGGAATGTGTGTGAATTTATTTTCAGTGCTACCTATTCCCACCAAACTGTGTGTGCGTGTGTGTGTGTGTGTGTGAGTGAGAGATACAATGGGCAATTCGCAACATGAATGGGCATCAGACAAATATGCAGGAATTGATCGAATCAACATATTGAGGAATCAACATATAGCCCCCCTCATGCCGCCAAAACAGTTCTGATCTGTGGAGGCATGGACTCCACAAGACTGAAGGCGTGTCCTGTGGTATCTGGCATCAAGACGTTAGCAGCAGATCCTTTAAGTCTTGTAAGTTGGATCAGGCTTGTTGTTCCAGCACATCCCACAGATGCTCGATCGGATCGGACCCTATCCCCCTCCCCCATTGCACAATGGTCCAGTTCTGATGCTCAAATGCCCATTGTAGGCACTTTAGGCGGTGGACAGGGGTCAGCATGGGCGCTCTGACCTACGACTATGTAGCCCCATACGCAGCAAGCTGTGATGCACTCTGTGTTCTGACACCTTTCTATCATAGCCAGCATGAACTTTCTCAGCGATTCGTGCTACAGTAGCTCTTCTGTTGGATCAGACCTAACGGGCTATACTTCGGAAACTGATGCGCATCAATGAGCCTTGGGTTGTCGTGGGGAATAAGTCTTCCATTCTTTATCAAAAAGGCAGCAGTCAAGGTTATGTTGAGTTCTCAGGTCAATTTTGTTACAGAGTAACAAAAGCCAAGTTGGTCTGCAGAACAACTTTCTTTTTAACTACAGCACACATTTTCATACAGTTGGTTGCTCTTTAGAGCCCTTTCCTTTCTGTGTTTCTCCACTATTGTCTTTGGTAGCCGTTGGTTTCCCCTTCCTTTTGTGTTTGGATCCACCCCATAACTATCTTGTCAGCAAATAACGGTGACGTGGTTCCCCTTAATCTTCCTTGCTTAACTCACTTACTAAAATGTTGACACACATAAGCGAAATATGTTTTAGACTTACTATAATGGTGGCACATCTAAGGTATATATGATTAAGACAGGTGAGCCACCTCGGGTGACTCACAACTAAGTCACGCTTGTTTCCTACAGTTACATTTGTTTGTGATGCATTTTAGGTAGAGTGATAGACATTACTGTTTGGGTTCCCTTATATATGTACGTACTTACATGCATACTATATATCCTCCCTTTGGGGCATACCAAGCCCCATACACAAAATATATCCTAAGCGACTGAATATTGTGGAAGAAATTCTTCTGCAATGATTGGTGAGGTTAATCTGCCCGCTACAAGAAAACAAAACTGAGAATATTCAAGATATTTATTCTGCAGAATAAAGAGAAAGATTCAGTACTGCTCCAAAGCAGTCTTCTGATCAGTCTAATCTTATTTCTGATCAAGAGGGCTTTATACAATAACGGAGGGTGTGGCTTGGGTCAGAAGTCATTTACAAGTCTGTGTCCCTCAACTGTCTCCCTGGATGCCAACCTCAAAGAGTAAATTCACAGGAACTTGTAAATGACCTGGCAGACACGGATTACAATCCCTTACAATGCACCTCCGGGCTCCCCTGTGGTTATTCTTCATCTCCTTGCAAGGTAAACAGGGCCAAATGTGATCTGGTTCTTCCATGTTAGAATTGACATTGTAGAGAGAAAGAACATTTCTCTTTACATAAAGTTGGGGGGTTCCTGGGAAAACAGAGACAGTGTTTTAAAAATCTCCCCCTCTGGAGGTAGAGGCCTTTGTCCTCATTCAAAATAAATGATTGTAAGCATTTTTCTCTCACAATATACTTCTCCTGAAGCGAATCATCTCTTGCCTGCATGCATTGCAAACAGCACAAAAACATTGTCATTAGTGATTATATTTGATTATCAGAAAAATCTGTTCATACTCATAATGTTCGTGATGGATAAAAATATGCAAAACCATCTTCTTTTCGGTATAAACAGAAAAAGATTACCAAATATAAACCTTAATATAGAAAGTGTTAAGTAAAATTAGAACGGTCAATAGTTAAGTAGTTTATTTATGAGTGTGACACCCGGCTATGGGGCCCAGTTGGGAACTTCTTTGTGTATTTGATTAGGGCCCTCCTTCCATAAAGACCTTCTGTGCGTAAGCTTTGCAGGATGATTAAAATCAAATGGCTACCTGCAGTTGGAATTGCGATACGGGTAGTAGAGAGGACCACCTTGTCCGTTGCAGGAGACTCCATCAGTTGAAACTATATATCCTGGTTTGCCCTTCACCAGAATGGCTACTCCACAGTGGCTGATTACAACGGTCGTGTGTTGGATGGTCGTCTCATCAACCAATATCAAACAGGTCAAACAGGTCCTTAGTACAGGAAGCAAACAGCAGAAGATTATTCCAACTATAAAAAGCCCTATTCCTGCTGCTATTGCTATTTTCATAATCATGGCTCTCCATTTTCCTAGGCTGTTTTCTAACCAATCCATAGTGTTGGCATCCCTACCTGCTTTGGCCTTTACTTCTTGTCTTAAGTTTTTCAACCTATACATCTGGTGAATTGCCCTGTGCTGACATTTCCTTTCTGCGAATAACACTCACGCATTCAGAGGACCTTTAAATTCCTTATCTCCTCGGTTGTTTTATCTGCAACATCTCTAGATATCTTGACATTATTGGATGCACATTTTTCCAAAGGGGACCTTCGACTCCCTTGGATGCTTTGTATAACGGCTTCATCCATTGTCCTGCTGAGATACAGTACATCATACATACTATAGCACAAAGGGGTCTATATGTACAATGGGGCAAAAAAGTATTTAGTCAGCCACCAATTGTGCAAGTTCTCCCACTTAAAAAGATGAGAGAGGCCTGTAATTTTCATCATAGGTACACTTCGACTATGAGAGACAGAATGGGGGGAAATAATCCAGGAAATCACATTGTAGGATTTTTAATGAATTCATTGGTAAATTCCTCAGTAAAATAAGTATTCGGTCACCTACAAACAAGCAAGATTTCTGGCTTTCACAGACCTGTAACTTTTTCTTTAAGAGGCTCCTCTGTCCTCCACTCGTTACCTGAATTAATGGCACCTGTTTGAACTCATTATCAGTATAAAAGACACCTGTCCACAACCTCAAACAGTCACACTCCAAACTCCACTATGGCCAAGACCAAAGAGCTGTCAAAGGACACCAGAAACAAAATTGTAGACCTGCACCAGGCTGGGAAGACTGAATCTGCAATAGGTAAGCAGCTTGTTGTGAAGAAATCAACTGTGGGAGCAATTATTAGAAAATGGAAGACATACAAGACCACTGATAATCTCCCTCGATCTGGGGCTCCACGCAAGATCTCACCCCGTGGGGTCAAAATGATCACAAGAACGGTGAGTAAACATCCCAGAACCACACAGGGGGACCTAGTGAATGACCTGCAGAGAGCTGGGACCAAAGTAACAAAGGCTACCATCAGTAACACACTACGCCGCCAGGGACTCAAATCCTGCAGTGCCAGACGTGTCCCCCTGCTCAAACCACTACATGTCCAGGCCCATCTGAAGTTTTCTAGAGAGCATTTGGATGATCCAGAAGAGGATTGGGAGAATGTCATACGGTCAGATGAAACCAAAATAGAACTTTTTGGTAAAAACTCAACTTGTCGTGTTTGGAGGAGAAAGAAAGCTGAGTTGCATCCAAAGAACACCATACCTACTGTGAAGCATGGGGGTGGAAACATCATGCTTTGGGGCTGTTTTTCTGCAAAGGGACCAGGACGACTGATCCGTGTAAAGGAAAGAATGAATGGGGCCATGTATCGTGAGATTTTGAGTGAAAACCTCCTTCCATCAGCAAGGGCATTGAAGATGAAACTTGGCTGGGTCTTTCAGCATGACAATGATCCCAAACACACCGCCCGGGCAACGATGGAGTGGCTTGGTAAGAAGCATTTCAAGGTCCTGGAGTGGCCTAGCCAGTCTCCAGATCTCAACCCCATAGAAAATCTTTGGAGGAAGTTGAAAGTCTGTGTTGCCCAGCGACAGCCCCAAAACATCACTGCTCTAGAGGAGATCTGCATGGAGGAATGGACCAAAATACCAGCAACAGTGTGTGAAAACCTTGTGAAGACTTACAGAAAACGTTTGACCTCTGTCATTGCAAACAAAGGGTATATAACAAAGTATTGAGATGAACCTTTGTTGTTGACCAAATAATTATTTTCCACCATAATTTGCAAATAAATTCTTTAAAAATCAGACAATGTGATTTTCTGGATTTTTTTTTCTCATTTTGTCTCTCATAGTTGAGGTATACCTATGATGAAAATAACAGGCCTCTCTCAACTTTTTAAGTGGGAGAACTTGCACAATTGGTGGCTGACTAAATACTTTTTTGCCCCACTGTATTTGTGACATGTCGATCCTAACACTCAAGGTTAGTTATTGGTTCCCTTTCACTTGCCTTGTCTTTCACCTATATTCAGAGTGTTTCTCCTGTTTTCCCTTCTCTTACTGGTAGACTGTTGGACTTCCTGAAATTCTTGTGGTAAGATTGTTGTGCGTACCCTGGCTACATTATTTGTCCTAAGGCTGTCTTGGTTCTTGGGTAGCGTTCCTCCTCTAAGTCTATTGTATTTTTGTGTGTCTTATAGACACCCTATTTTTGTGTTGTCTGGTTGTTAGGCCATGTTGATAGTGGCATGATCACCGTTCCTGGTGCCTCCTGGTCGCTCCTTGGGCCACTGGATTCTGCCATAGCTGATCAACAGCAAACTGACTGAAAGCAGCCTGGTTCGACGGCTGGCCTGGGGAATGGGCTGGTTCTTCCTGGAGTGCCATCGGCTCTGGATCCCCAGCCTCTGGCCTTTCCTCATGGTCTGGTCTGATCTCCTGTAGTTGTACCCTAGTACAGTGGATAACGTGATACCAAGTGGTGCGTCCTTCTACCTGAATAGCAGAGGAAGGGTCCACTTTATAGGGACCCTCCCTCCTTGACTCGTTCCACCATCGGTACAAACGTAATGTAATGTAGTTGTGTAGTTGATGCTCGGAAAAGAGAGCGAAAGAAAGAAAATGACGGCTGTTTATTAGATAAATATTTTATTGTCTGACAATATTCCAAAATTGTACAGACTGTGTATTTATTGCTGTCTCTACAGCAGAGCCTCTACTCTGATTGTTCCTAGTGACCAAGCTCCAATCGTGATAAAAAGTGTGACTCTTTTTTTTCAGACTCGGTTCTGGACATGTTACTCAGTAAAACTCAGTTTGATTCAGTTGGTTAAATGTACGGTGAGTTCCAGTGAATTTAGGTAATTTATTATTTTATTTTTATTTTTTTGAATGATTGCAATTTATTTTTTAATGGCAAGTACCATATCAATATAACAGAAAGGTACATTTGCACTTAAAGTGAAAGAGACTTTAATTTGAAGTTTGAACTGGACATTTACATGTTAGTTATATGTTCAGTCCTATCAAAACTCAATGAGTTAAAGGTTGCATTAAACTGAAATTTGGTGACAGTCCCATTTTATTGGAACTCAGTGACCGTTCCATGTTATGATTTATTTTATTGGAACTCAGGGACAGTTTTATGTTCTATTATTGTCCCATAGTGAAAAATGAAAAACAATAATCACAGTGTCAAAATCAACAATCTCACTATTGTGGTAACTGAAAAATGCATGTAGTCCATATGTGCAGCTGTCCTATCCCCTGAGCGTGATCAGTTAACGTGAAACGTGATGTACTTGTCATTGACGTACATCAGATATACCCAATGAGACCAAATGATAAGAAAATTTGATTTCTCCCATGACTGATATAAACTTGAAATGATCGGTGAAAATGCAAAAGTTATTTAATAGTCAAATGTTTTATTATTATTATTATTATTATTATTAACATACAAATTAATGAAAATCAGAATCAGCCAAAATTTAAATTGGCAGGTCTGATTTAAAAAAAATCGGAAATCAGAATCGGCCAAGAAAATTGCAATCTGTGCATCTTTAGTTAGTAAACATGCTGCTAACATATCCAGTAACAGTATAACAGTGCTAACACAACACATATAACAGTGCTAAATGCTCCAAGCGCCTGGTTGACATGAACCTCCCTTGTTCTATCATTTCCGTTACTTTGTAATGGGTATATGTTATCACTGGATACCCCATTGTGATTGTCGACGCTTTGTCCTATGCATACTGTATGGCCGCCAATCCTTGGTAACATAGTAGCAGCAGTCAAGGTAGTGTTGAGTTCTCAGGAAGACTTTGTTACAGAGTAACAAAAGTTGAGTTGGTCTGCAGAACAACTTTCCAACTATGGCACACATTTGAAAAAGTGAAAGTGAAAAAGTTGGTTGCTCCTCCTTGTCTTAAGAGCCCTTCCTACATTCTTATCCAGAGTGTATCCTTTCTGTGTTTCTCCACTATTATCTTTGGTAGCCGTTGGTTTCTCCTTCCTTTTCTGTTTGGCTCCACCCCATAACTATCGTGTTTGCAAATAATGGTGGCGTGGTTCCCCTTAATCTTCCTTGCTTAACCGCTACTCTGTCTCTGGCTTACTATAATATTGAGGTCTGATAAACCTGTGGCAGGCCAACCTCGGCAGAGGGTGTCTTGTGATAAATGGCCGAAACACCCAATGAAGCCGGGGCACACAACTGAAGATTTGTCGCATTAGTGGCCCGTGATCTGTGCAAAACTCACCCCACCCTAGATGACATTCTCAACCAACCTCCAGTTCTGTGTTTCAGCACAGGCCATTACAACTGCCTGGCAGCACCTCCAGATAGGCATGATGGCGGGCTGCACCATCTCTCCACTGGCGTTTACCATGGCAATGGAGCTTATTATTCGAGCATCCTGATGGGTGGTTGGAGGGGAATGGTTGAAGAGCGGGCTGCGTCTTCCTCCAATCAGGGCGTACATGGAGGACATAACAACAATAACAACAACAAATGCATGCACCAAACGCCTGCTGGATAAACTCCAGGGAAACATCAAATGGGCACGAATGGAGATTAAACACAGCAAATCCCGCAGTATCTCCATTGTCAAAGGCCAGCTTACCAATGAGAGGTTCCATGTCAACAACGAGCCAATACCAACAGTTCTGGAGAATCCTATCAAAAGCCTTGGCCGCTGGTATAGCGCAGAACTCAAAGACTCGAAGCAGGTGGAACAACTCAGGCAGGATACAATCAGTGGCCTCAAGCAGATCAACAACACTGCTCTCCCGGGAAGCTGAAGCTGTGGTGCTTTCAGTTTGGGCTGCTGCCCCGTCTCATGTGGCCAATTTCCATCTATGAGGTCACTCTATCCCATGCCAATCGGCTAGAAAGGCTAGTAAATGCACAAGTGAGGAAGTGGCTTGGACTGCCGAGATGCCTTACCAGCATTGGCCTGTATGGCAGCGGAACCCTCTCCCTGCCAATCTCAAGCCTGCCAAATCAAGGCTGGAGATGACTCTCACAGAATCCTGGGATCCATTTGTCAGAGGTGCTGCTCCAAACCTAACAACGGGGAGGAAATGGAAGCCATCGGCAGCAGTTGCGGTGGCGAAGACGGCCCTCAGGCACCGGGATGTAGTGGGGCATGTCCAACATGGCAGAGGGGGCCTTGGCTTGGCAACAACAACACCCACGTGGCAAAAGGCTACTCCAATCGAACGGCGGCTCATGGTTGTGGAGGAGGTGCGCCACCAGGAGGAAGCAGCCAGGTGTGCCAAGGCAGTCTCTCAAGCCCAGCAAGGCCACTGGATGAAGTGGGATGGCGTGGAGAGGAGGAAAATTACATGGAGCGAGATGTGGGGCATGGAGTCGAATAGGCTAAGTTTCAGAGCCACTTAAGATGTCCTGCCCTCCCCAACCAACCTACATCTCTGGTATGGAGAGGACCCAGCCTGTCTCCAGTGTACAGCCCCAGCAACCCTCAAACACATCTTGGTGGGTTGCAAGACCAGCTTAACGCAAGGAAGATACACCTGGCGCCACAACCAAGTGCTGAAATACTTGGTTGCTTAATCGAGAACAAGAGGGTAACCACCAATGCCATGCCTCTAAATGCCCAGACTACCTTCCCACGGAGAACAACCTTCATGCGGGAAGGGGAGAAACGGCGGACCAAGCCATCACTCCCAGACTCTGGCCCACTGAACGCAGCCCGGGATTGGGAAATGCGGGTAGACCTCAGCCAGAGGCTCACTTTCCCACCCGAAATTGCAGTTACCAACCTGCGCCCAGATCTTGTCCTCTGGTCCAAGTCCTGCCGGCGAGTCTTTATCGTTGAGCTGACTGTCCCATGGGAGGAGGCCATCGATGAGGCATTCGAACGGAAGAGGCTGCGGTATGCCAACTTAGCAGCAGAGGCAGAGGGGCGGGGCTGGAACGTGAAGGTACGGCCAGTGGAGTTGGGCTGCAGAGGTTTTTTTGGCCAAGTCCACCACAAGGCTCTTGAAGGAGGTAGGGATCAGAGGGCAGGACCAAAGGAAGGCAATTAAAGAACTTGCCACTGCAGCCGAGCGGAGCAGTCACTGGCTGTGGCTGAAACGGAGGGACGCAACATGGGCTGCCAAATAATCATGTTGGTGCCATCGTGCGACACACACTCAGGTCTGATCAACCTTTGGTGGGCCAACCTCGGCAGAGGGTGTCTTGTGATAAATGGCCGAAACACCCAATGAAGCCGGGGCACACAACTGAAGATGTGTCGCATTAGTGGCCCGTGATCTGTGCAAAACTCACCCCACCCAAGATGACATTCTCAACCATCTCAATTGTTGTACTGAAAATTTAGGGATTTTAACAACTAGTCCTATGAAGAATCCAAGAATCCTTACACAAGCTATATATGCTCAAGACTTATTATAATAGTGGCACATATAAGGTATATATGATTAAAACAGGTGAGCCACCTAGGGTGACTCACAAATAAGTCACTTGTTTTCTACAGTTAATTTTGTTTGTGATGCATTTTAGGCAGAGTAATATACATTACTGCTTTGGGTTCCCTTATATATGTACTTAAACTATACTAGAGGGCACCCATGACCATGTCGCCGGTTCAAGGGTTGTCATTCCTTGGACCACTTTTAGTAGGTACTACTAACCCACTGAATACTGGGAACACTCCACATGACCTGCCGTTTTGGAGATGCTCTGACCCAGTCGTCTAGCCATCACAATTTGGCCCTGTTATAATATGTTCAATTTGAGCAGGAGGTGAGTGGTTGACTAGCGTGGAAACCACATCGTAGACTGTACAATCTGGCAAGGATTTCATGAAGCTCCTGGGATAAGTACTGCCACTTGATTGGTGTAAATGAGACGCAGCTCTATTGGTAAGCCGACAGGGAAGGATCCAGGACCACAGCCACCTCCAGACACACAGACAGAGGACACACAGGAGGGGAGGGGAAGCAGGGGAAAACAAAAGGAAAGAAGGGGAGAGACACACAAACCCTGACGGGCCCTTGTCAAAGTCAATCAGATCCCTACGCTTGTCCATTTTTCCTGCATCAAACACATCAACTTCAAGAACTGACTGTTGACTTGCTGCGTAAAGATCCCACCCCTTGACCATTGCCATTAGAACGAGATGAGCACTGTTTATTACTTCACTTGTCAGCGGTTTTAATTTTTATTCGGATCACTATACTAATACTGGGTAGGGCCTCCTTTTGCTCTCAAACCAGCCTCAATTCTTCTTGGCCTGGATTCCACAAGATGTTGGAAAAATTCCTTTGAGATTCTGGTCAATGTTGACAGGATTGCTGTCTGCGCCGTCACCTCGAGACAGAACACCAACAGGACATTTCCAAGCCGCTTAAATTTTTCAATAAGGAGTATCATGGGGATGGGGATGGTAGCTCAGGCGGTAGAGCTGGTGGTCTAGTGATCTAAAGGTTGCTGGTTCGATCCCGGGCTCCTCCTGCTAGCATGCTGTAGTGTCCTTGAGCAAGACACTTAACCCCTAATTGCTCCTGATGGCTGCGTCCGTCGGTGTTTGAACAATTGTAAGTCACTTTGGATAAAAGCGTCTGCTAAATGTAATGTAATGTAAAGTATCAGGGAAACAACAAAGTCATCGAAACGTCATGTATGGGCACCAAGAATGCAAAGGCAGTGGAAGCATCCTATCAGGTTGCCCGAGTCATAGTCAAGCCTGATAAGCTGCATACAATCGGGGAAAATTGAATTCTTCCTGCTACAAAAGAGATAGTGGGGGTGATAGGGAAGAGAAGCATGCAAGCCAATCAGCCTCATCTCATTGTCTGACAACTCAGTCAGACACAGGATTGATGAGATGGCAGAGAATGTATGAGAACAGCTGATAACGAAAGTATGAGAGAGTTGTTTTTAATGGATAGGCGAGTTGACCGGTCAAATTTGACTTGTTTGAGAATCTGTCAGATTTTTTGACAAAGGAAGGAATTCAGCATCCCATCACTGTGATCAATCATGTCAAAGAGCACCTGCAAGGTTTGAGGACCAAGCTGTGTGAATACTTCCCCAACCCAGATGTGCAGTGCAGCTGGATCCCCTTCGCTTTCGAAAACCCTTTCGCCAACCACAGTGGCGAGCCCTCGCAGGCCTGAGTGCAAAAGAGAAAGACAATCTTGGGGATCTCTCCTGCGACAGCGCATTGAAACTGGCTTTCTCACAGAAGTACCTGACAAACTTTTGGCTTCATGTTGCTTTTGAGTATCCCGATCTGTCCAACAGGGCTGTACGATTTTTGATGCCTTTCCCGACGACGTATCTCTGCGAGACTAGCTTTTTTGGCGCTTGTGGCTTGGAAGACAAAATACAGGAATAAACTGAATGCTGATCCAGATCTTCGCCTGAGGCTGTTGTCCCTTAAGTCAAACATCAAGAATTTGGTGTCTGCCATGCAACATCAGCCTTCTCATTCGGTGAGTTAATATTAATGTGCTTCTGTTATTGTTAGTTTTACGTTACAAACGTTACGCGAATGTTCCCTAGATATAAGGTTATTTTTAACCCAGCTCTTTTTTTTGTTTTAGCACTACTGCACTGTATGTATGAGAATGCATATGAATGTTAAAATGTGGGCCGCAAACACTTTTGAGATTTTCAAGTGGGCCATGAGTCTGAAAAGGTTGGGAACCACTGCATTAGAGGATGGCTAATATGTGGACATGAAGGGATGTACATTGTCAGCAACAATTCTCAAATAGGCTGTGGCATTCAAGCGATGATTGATTGGTATTAACAAGCTCAAAGTGTGTCAAGAAAAATTCCCCACACCATTATACCACCACCACCAGCCTGAACTGTTGACACAAGGCAGATTGGATCCATGTATTCATGCTGTTGGCACCAAATTCCGACCCGACCATCTGTGTGTTAGTTGAGGAATGCTCAAAAAACACCTGTTTGGAACATACTGGTGAACAGGTTAATTGGAAACAGGTGAGTGTCATGATTGGGTATAAAAGGAGTATCACCGAAAGGCTCAGTCATTTACAAGCAAGGATGGGGCAAGTTCACCACTCTGTGAACAACTGCGTGAGCAAATTGTCCAGAGAAATCTCTGCACATAAGCGGGAACGCCGAAAAACCATCATTGAATGCCCGTGACCTTCAATCCCTCAGGCGGTACTGCAATAAAAACTGACATCATTCTACAAAGGATATTACCACGTGGGCTCAGGAACACGGAACTTCGGAAAACCATTGCCAGTTAACACAGTTTGTCGCTACATCTACAAGTGCAAGTTAAAACTCTACATGCAAAGCGAAAGCCATATATCAACAACATCCAGAAACGCCGCCGGCTTCTCTGGGCCCAAGCTCATCTGAGATGGACTGACGCAAAGTGGAAAAGTGTCCTTTAGTCTGACGAGTACACATTTCAAATTATTTTTGGAAATCATGGAGGTCTTGTCCTCCGTAAATGGAAAGAGTAAATGGAACTTTCAGATTGTCCTCAGCGCAAAGTTCAAAAGCCAGCATCTATGGTATGTATGGGGTGTGTTAGTGCCCATGGCACTTGCACTTGCACTAATTTGCACATCTGAGAAGGCATCATTAATGGTGAAAGGTACATACAGGTTTTGGAGGAACATATGCTGCCATCCAAGCAATGTGTTTTTCAAGGATGTCCCTGCTTATTTCAGCAAGACAATGCCAAGCCACATTCTGCATGTGTTACAACAGCGTGGCTTCGTAGTAAAAGAGTGTGGGTAATAGACGGGCCTGCCTGCAGTCCAGACCTGTCTCCCATTGAAAATGTGTGGCGCATTATGAAGCGCAAAATACGACAACGGAGAATGTTGAGCAACTGAAGTCGTACATCAAGCAAGAATGGGAAATAATTCCACCCACAAAGCTTCAACAATTAGTGTCCTTAGTTCCCAAATGCCAATCCCAAATTGAGTGTTGTTAAAAGGAAAGGTGATGTAACACAGTGGTAAACATGGCCCTGTCCCAGCTCTTTTGGAATGTGTTTCAGGCATCAAATTCGAAATGAGTCAATATTTGCAAAAATACCCAATAAAGTTTATCAGTTTGAACATTAAATATCTTGCCTTTGTAACGTATTGAAGTGAATATAGGATGAAAAGGATTTGCAAATCATTGTATTGTTTTTATTTATATTTTACACAACGCTCCAACTTCATTGGAATTGGGGTTTGTAGAATTCTAACTTGAAAACAAAAAAATCATGAATCAGATTATGGAATAAATGAACATGGAGAGAATCCACAAATAAGTAATGCTATGCAGATGGTTAATCACTTAATAATGAGATCAACAAAATTCATTGTGTGAACATAATGACTAACATTTCCTATAAGTAGGGATGAAGATAATTAGACAAACATCATTTCAACATCTCAATGTCTCAACATCTCCGTCATCATCATAAGCTGGTTCCAATCATCTAGTTGAGTCAACATTTAAACATGGGTGGACTATCTTCGTGACAGAATGTTCATTTCTCACTTGGGCTCCTCTTCTGGATCTGTTGTAAGTGAGAGTGGGTTGGGGGAGCGGCTGTTATTTACTGTGTTCCAGGGTTGGTAATGAACTGTGTTCCAGGGTTGGGTAATCAACAGGACGATGGCGATGGTAATGAGGAAGATGATTACACAGACGTGACCAATCTTTTCCCTTTGACGGGGCATCATCCTTTTCAAGTACAGGTTTTTGCCATTGTAGTGCCAAATCATCTTCGGAGACAGAGGTTACCAGCACCTACTCCGTTGGGATAGGGATCTCAGTTCACGTAGGGTTGCTTTGACCTGGGCACATAGACTTAGAGACATACATTATGACAACACTGTTTGGTAGTTCCAAGATTTAAAAATGGGGTACGTGGAATAATTCTGTGATTTCCCAAACAGTTATGTTGAATAGCCGACTACAGTCTCAGTACAAAAGAAATGCATGCACCCTAGTGTAACAACAGAATAATATTATCGCAATGTCTAATATGTAGGAGATAATGTCCATAGAATATCGATTACGCTACAAAATTACCGACAGTGTGTAATCCATGTAGGGTTTTGAAATTTTCCGAGAATGCATTTCTCAAATGCTACCTGAACATAATCCCATCTATACAATACATTAAATAAGTAAAATATAAAAGTGATAAATACTAAACTGGACAATCTTATCACTACTGGTTTACATGATATAATTAATATATGGCTTTTGTCGACAGAAGACAAACCTAACCGCATTGGTCTCCCAGTCAGCACTTCCTGACTTCCTTCCTGACCGTCCTCGGATTCCCATTATTACTAATGGCAGAAATGAAACTCAGTCGAGCTTACCTTTACTGTGATTCCATCAAGAGAAAACATGTAAATTATCACCAAACAATATTTTAACCATGACAAGGTGTCAACTGGATACGTCCATGAGGTGTTTGAGAAGAGCACTTGGAATAAAAGAAAACTGGCAGGAGAAACGTTTCAACAGCTAGGTAAATGTAAGATAATGTCACATTTAGGTAGGTTGGGAATTGCTGCTCTATAATATCCAACAAACATTTTAACGATGGAGCTCAGTATGAGGTATAGAGCTAAATTCAATCAAGGTCTTCCCATTTATATGCTTGCAATGCATTTCATCTTACAATAATTCCAATTGAGCCAATTCAATTATTAATTTGCAAATCAGTTAAATACAAATAGCAATAATAGCAATAATATCAATAATTTACAAGGACATGGACATGTTATGGCCTTACTCAATTGTAGAGTAATTCTCTCTCTGATCAATCCTGTTGTCAACCCTTCAGATCTTCTCAATCAGACGCAGTCACGTCTACAGTGGTAGACGGTCTGATTAGAGAAAAATTATTTGGCTATAAGGTTATTTGCATTTCCAATCAATTTAACATCTTTACTAAAAAAAAAAGTATATATATATATATATATATATATATATATATATATATATATATATATTTATGTTTTATTTATTTTATTAGTATTTTTTTTTTCTTTTTAATCACTAGAAAGTGTTGTCTTTAGTTCCAAACCTGTGTCCCAATACACCGCACGACTGACAGGTGGCTTTATTTATTATTATTAGCAATTTTACTTTAGTTACTTATTTCTTTCTTTTATTCTGACAAAACCAGAAGTTCCTCACCAACCCTCAATGCTTTGTTACAAAGGGAACAGGAGTACTATTCTGCTTTCTTCCCCTCAATGCTTTGCTACAGAGGGGTCAAGAGTAATCTATTCTGCTTTCTTGCCATCAATGCATTGCTACAGAGGGGTCAAGAGTAATCTATATACCTATAGTTAATAATGTATTCAAAAATGTCGACTTTATTATTGATTAACATAAAGAAATAACAAATAAAAAACAAACAAACAAAAACCACAATCTCTCTTGATCGATGCAAAAATGGGCACTTAATCCACAGACCTCCAGACCGATATTTCTGCTGCCCTTCCGAGCCTGTGCAGCACGCAGCCGGCGACACGTCTGACTGAGGGGGGATTTCTGAGCTTAACAAAGCTTCTGCGATGATCCTCTAGATTGATACAATCTTTAAGCTTAATCAAAGTTATTTCCTTCGATCCTGATCGGCACAATATCTAAGCTTACTCAAAGCATTTTCCTATGATCATCCCTGATTGGTACAATATCTTAGTAAGTTCTCACCTTAATTTGTTCAGGATCTCGTGTTTCCTCTGCTGGATCTGCCTTCATGTCCAGACGACTCCTTCTTGGATATCTTACGGCGACTGTCGTTGTGCACAGAACTTGAACTTGAACTTGAACCTGGGAAAAAGGTTGCTAGCAAAGCCAAACATAGAGTCTTATCATCATCGCCAGATTGTTGGAGAAATTCTCCCTGGTCGGTAAGGTTAATCTGCCCACTACAGGAAAACAAACAGAGTATTAAAGATATTTATTCTGTAGAATAACTAAACTACTAACTATGAACTAAACTGCAATCAATGACTGTAGTGGAGACCATGCATTAACAGAGTCAATACACTGAGTGGCAAATTCACAAAGAATGGATTTTGGCTGCTAATAGTGCCATGAATTGCGCATCAATTGCGCCCATATATGTTTTAGCATCTGATTGCGGATCTGCGGAAATGCGCAGAGTCAAACATGCTATACTTAGTCTAAAATTTACTTTGTATTTTTAGGTTTATGTGCAGTGACTATAAAACAATGAAATAGTATGAGTAAATCTACAATAAAATATACTCTTCCCACACAGTAAATTTATTACATGAATAAAATGTGTATATGTCCCCATTACGCAGGGTGCTTGTTTCATTCCCTAAGTAAGTAAAATAAAATAACTTCAAGGCAGCGTCACTGCAGTCTCTCTCAGACAGACTGTTAACTACTAGTCCCTGACATCGGAACGGGTCTGACATCACACAAACTATGAAGTTGAAACATATTGGCAAAGACTATCAGGACAAGTGTACACTGGCTATAAAGACAAAATAATATTTTAATTCTGATTTGTTGTATAAAGCATATAAAGTATTAATAATTGCATTTTTCTATCACACTCCTCCCTTTTGTTCCAACAACATCATAAATAAAATGTTATAATGATAAGATTGTATAAAATTGATGAAAAAAGGTTAAAAAAAAAATCACACATATGTAGCGATGTCCTACAAGTTCCGTTTAAATGGGAAACACACATTTAACCCCTTGTGCCATGAAAAACAACCCAGACAGAGGTCTTAGGACATGCTGCAGCTCAAATTGGCCAAACCTCTCTTCCCACAATTGACCAGGGGAAAGTAAAAGACCAAATTGGTCTTTGGAACACGGAAAAAAACCAAGGTTGCACTGAGGGATAAAATCCTTATGTGAAGCCATTCTACAATTCTAACTAGAAAAAAAAGTCATCATGAATCAGATTATGGAATAAACAAATACACGGAGAAATTACATTAACACATAATGCTATGCAGAAATAATGGGATTAAGGTATGGAATTTTATCACTTAATAATGACAACCAAAATTGATTGTATGAACATAATGACTAACACATCATAATTAGTAACAAACATCATCTTTGTCATCCTCATAAGCGGAGCCTGGAATCCAATCGTGGCAGGAAAAGGGTCAGGGATATCGAGTTTAGGGGTAGGGGGAATTTGGACATATTGTCAGGCGGCATCACCTTTAATACCACCAATGCAATGGTACATCAGTGCGCGCATACAGGTTAGGGTACATGTGCAGAAGCACAATGCTGATAACTAGTTAGTCTGAAAGTAAAAAAAAAATCAAACCAAGCAGTAAACCAAGCAGTAGCTGCCCAGGAACACATAGTGCATTCTTTGGCGAGGTTGGTAATTGTGAGCGAATGGTACGATGCATTTGAGTAGGGTGGAGGAACGGTCATTGTTTAAGTCTCGCCGTGGGACTGAGTTCCAGGGTTGAACCATCAGCAAGACAATGGTGATGGTGATGAGGATACAGACATGACCAATCTTTTCCTGCTGGGTTGACTTCATCCTCTCCAACTGAAACAGTTCATGGCTGGGGTGGCTGGGGTCTTTGATAATCCTCCTGGCTTTGCTGACACATCGTCCGTTTTATATATCCTGGATGGTGGAAAACTTATATCCACTGATGCTCTGGGCTGTCCATACAACCCTCTGAGTAGTGGTTATCCATACTTAATTCGGCTATATAGCTTTTACCTGAACTAGGGAAAGAATCAATTCCCGTACTGAACTCTGGGAATTATTCTGCGCCAATGTAAACGGTTAATATCTAGACTAGTAATATTGGATTATGGAGAGTGTGGCAGATCAGGAGGCATTGTCTGCGGGCTACAGCGGGGGCTTTGTCCTGTACCGGTGCAGCTGTTCTGCTTGGCCGATCAGCCTGTTGCCGCCGATGGGTCGGAGTCAGCTGGGAAAGTTTTCTTTTGTGTTGTCTGTCTTGCAGTGACAACACGTGCTGCAGGAGGCCTTGCGGACCAGATCCCGACCCAAACGGACTTCGATTAATTATTGAAGACTATATGTTCACATTTTGGCCAGCAAGCCTTTTTGTTTGAGTGTTTTATAATAAAACTACAGGCCTGTCGGCACCTCACTGCCACTCATTTTCCGTCTCCCTCCCTGAACCTATGTACATATGTGGATGGAACCGTCTACAGAGAGAATATCTGATAAACCGTTAGTTGGAACTGTGACTTCAGTGACTTCAGTGATTGTATCAGGGTGGCTGTGGCCCCCTCTTGGAGCACCCTGTACAGCATTCAGTACTAAAACAGTAACAGTAAGCAACAGGACACTTTTTTTTCTCCATGAGGTTGTCATAACACAGCTGACAGCTGAAATCATCTTTCTCATCCACAGTTAAAGTGAAAGGTTAAAGGTGAAAGGGCGCATAATTTCTGGCAAACCCAAACATATATATGCCAGCAACACTACTGTTGCCCTACAGGCATATCTAAAATGGGGGCAACTCTTCCATTGCCAAGGGCGTGACCCTGTGATGCCAAAGACTCTGCATAGCCCTGTAGCATGTGAGTCCATGTGAAATGCTTTCCTTTAATATTTTAAGTGAACCATGATTGTGAGTCTTTGTCTACAGGGATGCTAAAGAAAGCATTTGCAAGGTCAATAAAAGTAATGTCAAATCAAGTCAAGTTTATTTGTATAGCCCTTAATCACAATACAGTGCTTCACAAACCCACATTTCACATAGAAATCAATGACATCCCCTGGCCTGAACCCTCATCTGGGCAAGGAAAAACTCCCAGTAAACCCTTAGGGGGAATAAAAGGAAGAAACCTTGAGAAGGGGCCACAGAAGTGGAAACCTCATTTTCATTAGACCAATCCTCATTAAAGGAGGCTGATAGATGCCCTTCACCCCCATGCCCTTCACTCCCTGGTATTAACTTTAATGAGACTGCATTGTTTAGAGCCTGATTTATAATTCGAGGAAGTGCTGCAGGGAATTGTAATTGTGGGTATCTGGTAGGAATTGCCGGGTGATCTACAAACACTGTGATTAAGAAAGAAAGCTGTCAGAGAGGTATGACCAATAGCATTTATACTGAGATGAGAGGAAGGATGACATCAGTCTGTACCACATCAGTCTGTCTGGCAGAATCTGTTCTCTCTAGTAAGCTAGGCAGGTTACTCCTGCATAATACTAGGCTTACTATTAGCCTGCTCTACCATGGCTAGGCTAGAGTCCACACCCTGGTACTACCAAAGTGGTACTACCAGGCTCTCTACTAACCTGTGTCCCAACCTGCTCGAGAGGGAGATGTCAGGCTTGACTGAGACATTTATCTAGGCCATCCATTCTCATCAGATTGGGTCGCCCCCAGAAGAAGGGCCAGTTATATACAAAGGAGAGTCCCTGGTCTCTGCAGAACTTAGCCAGCCACCGGGGACTGTTGTGGTTAATTATAATTGATGATTGCTGTCAGTATTTGTGCTGGAGCGAAATAAGCCAATGAGTTAAGGATAAAAAAGAGTATTTATTAAGTACTGGTACAAAGATTTAAGAACATGGCACACAGGGGTCTATTCATGTAGAGAGCCCAGATCTCTGGGGTGAGCTCATTATATAGAATCTGTGGTGTGGCAGTTACTGTATGATCTGTAAGTGTAAAAGCCGAACATTGCTTTGTGACACAAGTTTGACATTCAACAAACTAGGACGTTGTGAAATGATTATGTTCGGGAAATTCCAGGGAACATCATGCGTATATCACAAGTATCAATCATTGTATTTTCTATCAGCATTTTCCATGCAGAATGGGAAAACGTGACCTTATATCGTTACATGGAAAGTACAGAGCAGTTTGAATACAAAAAAAAGTGGGTGTGAGTGTGATGACTCATCATAATCCCCCCCTTGGAGATGGGACTGTGGTGTGGGGACAGGATGGTTTGAGCAGCCACACCTGACCTGGATCTAGTGATTTGGTCAGAGTTGCTGTATACCTGTTGCTCGTTGGTTGGGCTAACGAGCAACAGGTTAAAACCCCGATCCTCACACATACTCAGGATAGAAGCCCTGTCATGACATATTCTATCTGCTCCTGGCTAATTCCACCAAGCCTTCTCTCTACAATAAACTGGTGTCTACAATACATCGTCTTCTGTGTCTCTGTGCCGGAGAGCCCTAAAAACGTCACTTAGGTGGCGTGTGGTAGGAGAGGTGGTTGTGGTTTCTCCACAAAAGAAAAAGAACAGGATACACACAACATAAAATAAACCAAGAAACCAGATAACCAATAACCATCTCAAAACACAACAAACCAAAATAAGAAATTCTTAACCTAAGTGTATTACCTAACCATATTATTATTATGAAAACAAAATCAGTTAAATTCATAAACGTTAAGGGGAAGTCAAAGCATTGTGAGGCTATATTTATGGCTATCAGAAGTCCTGGCATGGAGTGGGGATGGAAAAGACCTACAAGGGACAAAAACATCAATTTGTCGGGAAAAGATGATCATATATCATAACACAAAACAATACATCACAGGGATGGGGTGCAGCTGAGAGGAGTGGAGAGAGGCGATGGTGCAGGCGCCGGGCCTCTAAAGCCTCTTGGGAGGTGTTGGTTTCTTCTCCACTGCCACATCTAACCCAACTTAGAATCTGGCTCCTTGCCTATGGTGTGTCTCTCCCTCAGCGTAGGAGGAACGGAATCCTACACCCAGTCGTCTTCCGTTTCCCAGGTTGGGTTAGCTGGAGGGGCGATGAGTTCCGGGAAAGAGGGGAGATCAACATTTTCTCTGTCCTGATTAGCCATGGTCAGAGCCATTTGATGCACACAAACTGTTTTCATGATTAATGCTCTACCCAGTGGCATCACACAACATCCAATAAACATCAGAATGACAAGAACAACTAGAAGTATGATTCCTGCTTTAGCCAGTAAGACTCCCCATTTGCCATACATTTTATTGAGCCAGTCCATTACCCATTGGCCATGTCCAGCATTGTCTTTTTACTTTTTGCGGTGGAATTAGAGTTTTGGCTTTAGCCAGTAAGACTCCCCATTTGCCATACATTTTATTGAGCCAGTCCATTACCCATTGGCCATGTCCAGCATTGTCTTTTTACTTTTTGCGGTGGAATTAGAGTTTTGGCGAAAGCAATTGTGAATTTTCCATCGGGTGCCGTGTTATTGGGAATGAAGGTGGAACATTCATTGCCGAACATTGCGCAAACACCTTGGTGTTCAGCCAGGAGCATATCCAGTGGCAATCGATTTTGCCAGGCTACTCGGGACGTTGCGTCCAACTGCTCACCGTGCGCCTCAAATGAGTCAGATGTATAGTTGGAGAAAGTGTTGCTGGTTATAGTAGACGCAAGAAAGAGGGGAGATCAACATTTTCTCTGTCCTGATTAGCCATGGTCAGAGCCATTTGATGCACACAAACTGTTTTCATGATTAATGCTCTACCCAGTGGCATCACACAACATCCAATAAACATCAGAATGACAAGAACAACTAGAAGTATGATTCCTGCTTTAGCCAGTAAGACTCCCCATTTGCCATACATTTTATTGAGCCAGTCCATTACCCATTGGCCATGTCCAGCATTGTCTTTTTACTTTTTGCGGTGGAATTAGAGTTTTGGCTTTAGCCAGTAAGACTCCCCATTTGCCATACATTTTATTGAGCCAGTCCATTACCCATTGGCCATGTCCAGCATTGTCTTTTTACTTTTTGCGGTGGAATTAGAGTTTTGGCGAAAGCAATTGTGAATTTTCCATCGGGTGCCGTGTTATTGGGAATGAAGGTGGAACATTCATTGCCGAACATTGCGCAAACACCTTGGTGTTCAGCCAGGAGCATATCCAGTGGCAATCGATTTTGCCAGGCTACTCGGGACGTTGCGTCCAACTGCTCACCGTGCGCCTCAAATGAGTCAGATGTATAGTTGGAGAAAGTGTTGCTGGTTATAGTAGACGCAATTGACCCAATCGACATTATTATAAATATTATTGTTAAGACACTATTGTTAATAGTACTCCGGGGTAAGATAATTAAAGTGAAGCAATTTGGTTTTGAGCCTTGAACTCATTAGGGACCCCCCTCGTGATTCCATCGATATATACACCGGGGCTGTCCTCGAACCGGGTTTAGTCGCTGTACATAGTACGGGGTATCTTTTCCATAAGTTTGTGATGCACTGTATGCCTGTTTAGAGTACCACAAGTTTCTAAATAGTGGATTGGCAGGCTTGTCAAGACTGTCAGGTATCACACCGGCAACAACAGCGAGTAGGGCAATTACTTTTAACATGAGAGTGATCTTGACTGATGTAATTTTAATGTTTCGGTTCATATGCAGGTCTTATGAGATAGCTGTTGTCATTAAATGTGTCAAGGTGTGTGGGGTCTTCCTGAGGGGCGTCCGATGTGGAGTGGAGGTGGACTGAAGTGAGGATCTAGCGGGCACTGGTTCGTCAGCTGGAATCATGGTTGGCTTTGCCTGTCAGAAGATGGCTAGATGGAGGGCAGAGAGATGTTTTGCATAGTTAATCATGTTTGTTGTGACATTGCTCAAGGGAGGGACACTTGTGGGGCTCTCTCAGGTAAGGTACTGGCATTGGCTTTCCTGTCATCATTTCATAAGGCTTCAGGTCAGTTAGTCGGTTAATCTAGCTCCTCATAGCCATGGGGGGGAGCGGTAGCGCATCTACCCAATTCAGGCTGGAGCTGTCACAGATTTTGGCAATTTTGGCTTTCAGGGAGCCGTTGGCTCTTTCCATCATCCCTTGAAACTGGGGGTGGTAGACACATCCTTTGTGGTGTGCCATCTTGGTTCGTTCGAACACTGATTTAGCCAGACTGTTCACAAAATGTGCGCCATTGTCTGAGCTGATCTTTTCTGGGATCCCAAATCTGGGGATAACTTCTCTGTACAGTAGCTTCAAGACAGTTCCTGCATCTGCTTTTTGGCATGGTGGAGCTTCAATACAACGGGAGAACACATCAATGATCGGGGGCATGTAACTGGTGTGATCCTGTCTATATAGTCAATTTGGATTGTGCAGTTGGCAAGCATCACCATGTTTTTGAAAGTCTTTTTTGTACTTAGATTAAATTCAACTAGATTCGATTCAACTAATTGTCAGTGCAAAGAGTAAATGTAATGAGGCAACAAAATGCATTTCTCTGCATTTTACTCATCCTAGTAACTGATGTTGTGATGATGTGCTTTTCAGACACAAGTGTGATTTTAGGCCTTCTGAGGCCTTGAATGCTCCGTGGTCGATCCATGTGTTTTGTTCGGAGACGTCTGCCTGTTTCTGGAGGCCCGCTAGGTCTTCAACGTTTGGGAGTAAGAGGATGGTGGGTGAAACCGTTACCACTGGGGCTTCAGTGAGTGGGGTGGTTGCTGCCTTGGCAGCGATGTCAGCAGCGTTGTTATCCTGTGTCATGGGGAGATCTGTTGTCTGGTAAGAAGGGCACTTGATAATGGCTATTTGAGTCAGAAGTAGCATGGCGTCCAGGAGATCCGTGATCGCCTGGGTATGTTGGATGGTGGTGCAGTCTGTGTGTTTGAATCCTCTTTGTTTCCAGATGGTGCTGTAGGTGTGTGATACACTGTGGGCATATGCGGAGTCCATGTAGATGTTCACTTGAGTTCCAGTTGCCATGTGTCAGGTGGTGGTCAAGTCTTTGAGTTCCGCTAGTTGGGCCGAGTGTGGGGGAGGTAGAGCAATTTGAGCTCTGGTGCTGTGAGTTCTTGTGTCAGGGTCTTATTGGACTACTGCGTGGCCGGAGTAGGTAACATTCTTATATTGTGAGCATGAGCCATTCATGTAGAGAATAAGGTTGATTTCTGATTCTGGCAATGGGGCTTTGTGTAGGTCAGGTTGGAGCAGGACATTCATGGGGGGTTCCTTTGTCGGGGGTTGTCATTCGTTCGGCAGGGTTCACATTAACGCATCTCTTGTGGGTGAGACAAGGCTGGTCAAGGAGTAGGTGGTAATCTGTCACCTGGGAGTTGTGTTTGGCCACCACAAAGGCAGGGCGGTGAGAAGGGAGTGGAGCTGGAGCACCACAGGGTGGCCCATCGTGAGTATGGATGCATTTTCATAAGCGAACATGGCAGCAGCCAAGTGTTGGTAGCATGGAGGAAGTCCTTCCTCCACGACATCGAGGGCTGTGCTGAAGTAGGCGAAGGATTGGTGTGTGTGGTGGTCCTGTTGGGTGGGGACAGCGCAGGCGTGTCCTCCTTTTACTCCCACATAGAGGTGAAAAGGTTTGCAGTAGTCAGGTGTTCCTAATGCAGGAGCTACAGATTTCTGCAGCAAGCTGTAGCTCCTGATTGAATCGAATCTAGTTGAATTTAAGTAGGGTCTTGGTGAGGTCGAATGCTTTGTCGGCCCCAGGGATCCAGACGAGTCGGTCAGTTCTGGTGAGGCTTGTGCTGATTTCACTATTTCTCGGAGTGGCTTGGTGACGCCGACAGGGGATCGCTTAGTCAGCGATCCACTGTCGGCTGTAGCCCGCCATGCCTAGAAGCATCTGAGTGCAAGTGGTAGGTTGGTGATGCTTTCCACTCTGGAGGGGTCAATCCAAGATTTTTCTGCTGCTAGGGTGCATCCTTTGTAGGTGACCATATTGATGATTGATTGTAACTTTGTCCTGCTGGCTTTGTGCCCTTTGTGTGCTCGCTCGGGCTGTAGGAGGGCTTCAAGTTCCTGCAAGCAGGCTTCGCGAGATGAGCTGAAGAGTAGAAGATCATCCACATACTGGAGCAGGATGCGTTGCAGGATGGGGACTGATGCAAGGTCTTCCTTGAGTGCCTTGTTGAAATGATGTGGGATGTCGCAGTAACCTTGTGGGAGTCTCTGATAGGTGTACTGTTGGTTCTTGTAGGTGAAGGTAAGCTGGCTTTCTTTGTCCAATGGAATGGAGAAGAATGCAGAGCAGAGGTCGATGAGGATGAAGTAGGTGGCTTCTGGGTCAAGAGTGTGTGGGAGACCACAGGGTTTTCCAAGGCAACGGCTCGATTGAATGCGCGAAGATCATGGATTTCACTGAGTTTCACAGTGAAGTGAAGTTCATAGTGGGGTTTTCGGCATGGGTAGAATGGGGGTGTTGTAGGGGCTTGTAGTGGGAAAGAGGACTTCTGCTTTCATGAGACCTTCTACGACTTGGGTGATGCCGTCCACGGCTGCAGGCGAGAGTCTGGATTGGGGCAAGCACAGTTGGGGTGAGTTGGACCTTAGAGTGATGTGGACGGTGGGCCGCAGATTTAAGGAGTCTGACATCTGTTTTGTGAGCTGCCCACAGGACGTCTGAGATTCTTTTCAGCATATCTGTGATGATTTGCACCTTACTTTCGACTGTTGGGTCAGTAATGGCAATGAGAATCAGGTCGTCTGCATAGATGTCGGTGGATGGTCTGGTGGATCCATCCATTATGAGGGAACTGAGATCTATTAGGATGGCTTGGCGGGTACCACAGTCTCTTCCTGACAAAGAAGAATCTTTATTTGTCACACACACACACACACACACACACACACACACACACACACACACACACACACACACACACACACACACACACACACACACACACACACACACACACACACACACACACGATCTTTGCTTTTGACCTACCCTGGCTTGTCCTTCCTCCGGGGGGGCTACAAACAGCGACTTGCCCGGGGACCGGTTACATTGCTGGTCCATTGCTGGTCGGATGATGATGTTCTGCATGTTTTTGGTGGGGGTCCTGCTTGGCCATTGTACAGGGGGTGATATTACACCTGGAAGGACATGTCCTGGTGATCCCACAGTTCTTCATTGATTGGGTTGATCGGGGGCTCATCGAATTTAATGGTGACATGGAGCAGTTGTGGGGTCGGTCTTGCTGCTGGGCGGTATTTGTTGAGCCAGTCCATCCACTTGAGCCACTGGGCATGGATCAAGCCTGTGAATGGCAAGGCAAGTCAGTCGACCATAGGCGTGGTGGCCTGGATAACGGGGCAGAAGGTGATTGTTCTTTGGTGAACTATCAGTCTTTCAGGGGTGTACTCGATGTCCACACCGAGTTTGCAGAGGACGTTTCGTCCCAATAGATATACAGGGGTCTGTGGGGAGACGAGTATGGGACCTTGGACTTCTTGGCCTTCGACGGAGATAGGTAGAGGCTGTGTGACAGGAATTAATCGTGCAGTCCCAGAGAATCCTAATGTTTTCACGTGTCGTCTGGAGAGAGGGAGCTGACTCCTTGGTCGGCCAATGCAGGTCTAGGTGGCACTGGTGTTAACCATGAAGTGGTAAGGTGTGCCCATGGCATAGACTTGAAGCATTGGTTATTTCTCAGGTTGGTATGACAGCTGTGGAAGCATTAGCCCCAGGGTGTCTAAACCTTTTTCCACTGAGGGCCACATACAGAAAAAATGTGGAGGGCTGGGCCAATCACTAGAGGTGAGGTATATCGCCTCACCTCTAGTGCATTAAAGTTAGCAAAATCAATCAAATGTAGGTAAATTATGCTCTATAATTTAATATGCTTAAAGAAGAAAAAAAAACAGCCTAAATCATAGCTTTCTATTAAGGAGTTTATTTATTTTGTTACAAAAATGGTTGGCAGAACAATCTCAAAACAGCAGCCTCACATTGCTTCTTAGTCAGGATGGTGATCCCCTTCACAGCCCTGTATAAAGGGGGACAAAAAAGGGGAAAAGGGGATGGGTATATTTCAAGCTTGTTATGCAAATAGGTTATTGGGCTTGTTAACACATCAACTAACATTTGTTAGAAAATGTTATCAACTTTAATTGACTGAATTTATTAAGTAATTGGGCTAATTAACACATGAATACTGTATAATATATTTTTAACTCACCTATAATGGGAACAGCGTTGCACTCAGTTGGAGCAGTGATGCTGCGCTTTGGACTGAAGGATGGCTGGCAGGTCAGGAGGGACTTTTGTGGTTGAGAAGCAAAGGACATAATAGAGATGGCTGTCGGTCATTTTGGTTCTCAATCTGCTTTTGTTCAGAGTTAAGAGAAAATGTTTGGTCACATACGTATGTTGAGCCGAACAGACTTGTTCTTTTTGTGTGGCGTCTCAGAGGAAACTTGTCTTTTTCTAAGCTCCGGTTGAAGTCGGGTAGTTAGGGAGAGAAGCTGATGTTGATTCTTCAGAGAATTATCACACTGAATTTTAATAAGTTCTAATTGCAGACTCTCGTCCACTTCATCTGCATCCATCATGAAGGGAGTCTAGAACAGCTTGATTTCTTTCTCAATGATAAAAAAAAAAAACCTCGGAAGCGCTGACTGAACTCTGTCATGAAAGATGTGATCACAGACACATATTTCCCCTTTTTAGCAGAAAGCTTGGCCTTTGGAAAAGCAAATTAGATTTCGGACAGCGTGGGGAATTGTGTAACATTGAAGTTGCGTAGTGGTGTCTCAAAGAGACGGTGCTTGACACAGAATGCTTTCATGTGCGCATAAAGTTGTGGTACAAGCTGGTCTTGCTCCTGTAGGCTCATGTTCAGTGTGTTTAGATGATAAGATCAACTAAAAAAAAGCCAGGTCTGCCAACCATAGAGGGTCACTCAACTCATAAGGAGGTCGGTCCTTCTCTTTCAAAAACTGGTCGATTAAAACCTCTAAAGCTATGAGCCTTGCCAGTGCACATCAGTATGAAAGAGTGGGTCCCTGTATTCAGCATCAACATCAGATAGGAAAGCTTGAAATTCTCTGTGGTAAAGCCCCTGTGCTCGAATTATGTTCAACACACAGCCAAGTACCCAAGCCGTAAAACCACCCCACAAAAGAAACGGAAAGCCCACAAGCATATGTTCATATCCCACACAACAGTGTTCATAAAATCACCACGCTGAACTGTCTTGGCACAGAGGGCTTCTTGGTGGATGATACAGTGCATTTTAACAGCCTCACCGCCACTCTCTTGCACCTTGGCGCACACCATAGAGGCATTCCTTTGCACTCGCCTGTTATTGCTGGAGCCCCATCCATTGTAACTCCACCCAGCTTGTCCCATCTTATCAATTGCATCAGACACAGCTTCAAAAATGTCCTTACCCGTTGTTGTGCCCTTTAGACTCCTAAGATCAAGCAGCTCCTCCGTAATGCAAAAGTTATCGTCAACTCCCCGCAAAAAAATTAACAGCTGTGCGGTGTCTGTGGCATCTGTGCTCGCATCACATTAAATCGAGTAAAAATCAAAAGCACAAGCTTTATTTGACACTTGATGTTTTATGTTAGCTGACAAGTCTTCGATTCGCCACACAGCTGTGTTTCTTGACATGCTAACGTTTTTGAATTCTCGTTCTTTGATTGCTCTTGTTTTGTCGAGAAGCTGCCTTGTTCAAGACAGTAGCTCCACCTAGTGTTAAAACTAAGAAGTACAATTCAGTCTAAGAGAAGTACAATACAGTCTAAGCGCAAGTTTCATGTGTGGGCCATATTCCATTACATTTTTCGAATTTGCTGCAGGCCAATTAAAAATGGACCACGGGCCACAGTTGGCCCACGGGCTGTAGTTTGGGCACCCCTGCATTAGCCTGTCGTTCCCTGGGCAGCCCTATTGCGGTGGAATGGGACATTGGAAGGACATGTGGCCTTGTTCTCCACATTTGTAGCAGATGATGGGTCCTCTGGGATGGCAGGGCGCTTGTGGAGCTGGTCCAGTGCCTCAGAGGGCTGCTTGTCCTCTTCAGCCTTGGTAGTTGTTTTGTGGTGCGGCAAATCTAACTGGGTCTCTAATACGGGTTTGGTGGGTGCGCCATCTGCTGTTGGTCCTGTTGGGGTGCATAGTATGGTGCTGGTGCTTGCGCATAGGGCGTCGGAGCATGATGTTGGGTCATAGGCGGGGTGACTGGTGCTGCCGTTGGTGGAGCGGTCAGCGGTTTTCATGGCTTTCTCTGCCAACTGGGCCGTTAACTTTTTCTCAACATGGTGGACGATGTGGTCCCTGCACCGGGGCCATGACATGGTGGAGAAACCCTCTATATCTTCCAGGCTGGTTTTGACTGCTTCAGGCAGTGATCCTTGAACCAGGTTCTTGAACATGGCGTTAGTCCGGGGGTTATCTTCCAGAGTCTGGTCAGTCTCTGCATGCCACTCGTGTTTCATGCGGTGGAAGTGGGAGAGCAGGTCATTGCCAGGGACCAATTTCAGTCCCTCCAGTGCTTAAATATTCCCGTTAGATTACATGGGGAAACGCAGTTCCCAGTCACCCAGACGCTGAATAACGACTGAATAGTGACGTGGAGAATGACAGCGATGCTGAATCTGATATTACTCCGGACTTGGAGAACATTTCAAACAGCGAATTTCAAACTTAATGTGACAATGTAACTGAATATTTTCAAGACCACCGTAGGAGACCGACGATTCCTTTGTTGTTACAACGGAAGAAGTTGATGACGTGATGAAGTCCATTGAGGTTGGTGACAGATTTTCAGAGATTCATAATATTGATAGACTCTACATTTTGTTGTGTTGTCTGTACTTTTAACAGCTGTGTGTGCGCAGGTGAATGGAGTTGGGCTTATGGGACAGGTAAGGAGAGGGAGGGGAAGGTAGAAGAAGGCGGAGATCATGACAGAACCCCCCCCCCTCAAGGGATGGCTGCTGATGTCCGAAACAAACAAAAGAAAAAAAAAACACCAAAAGTCCATCCGACCCCGTCCATCTCCTCGTCCTCCGCTAAATGGGCCACATCCTCATCAGAGGAGGGACCCCCAGGGTCGACATCCTCCGCCTCTGAAACATCGCTGGAGGACGCAGACAAGAGAGGTGGTGGGGTCTGCGGTCGGGAGGGTTGACCCGGTCTGGAAGGCTGGTTTGGAAGGCTGGTCAGGATGGCGCTGATGGAACCTCCTGATGAGGGTGTGGTCCAGAATGTGGCTCGCAGGGACCCAGGACCTCTCCTCCGGACCGTAACCCTCCCAATCCACCAGGTACTGCAGGCCTCTCCCACGCCGGCGGGAACGTAGGAGACCGCGGACAGAAAAGGCAGGACACCGTCAATGAAGCGCGGAGGAGGCGGGGGAGGCGCCAAGGGGACCAGAGCACTCTCCTGGACCGGCTTGACTTTGGACACATGGAAGGTGGGATGGACGCGCAAGGGCCTGGGGAGCTTGAGCCGCACTGCCACCGGGTTGACGACCTTCTCGACCTTGAACAAGCCGATGAACCGAGGAGCCAGCTTCTTACAGTCCACCTTCAGGGGGAGGTCCCGGGTGGAGAACCAGACCTTCTGGCCCCGGCTGGTACTCAGGGGCCTGGTAGCGGTGACGGTTGGCGGCAGAAGCGTTGCGGCCAGTGGATCAGAAGAGTGCGGCCCGGGCCCGGGTCCAGGTCCTGCGACAGCGGCAAATGAAGGCCTGGATGGATGGGCAGGAAGCCTCCCTCTCAAGGGCCGGGATCAGAGGCGGTTGGAAGCCGTAGGCGCACTGGAAGCGGGAGAGGCCTGTGGCCGAATTTGTCAGGGTGTTGTGGGCATATTCCACCCACAAAAGCTGCTCAGACCAGGACGACGGGTGTTGAGACGTCATGCAGCGAAGGGCCGTCTCCATCTCCTGGTTCTTCCGCTCCGTTTGGCCATTGGACTGGGGGTGGTACCCTGAGGACAGGCTGACGGTGGCCCCCAGGAGCGAACAGAACTCCCTCCAGAAGACCGAGGCAAACTGGGGACCCCGGTCGGATACAACATCTACCGGGATGCCATGGAGGTGGACGACGTGATACAACAATAGCTCGGCGGTGCCCTTGGCCGACGGGAGCTTCGGTAGAGGCACGAAGTGAACCATCTTGCTAAACCGATCCACCACTGTCAGGATGGTAGTGTTGCCGCTAGACGGTGGCAGACCGGTGACGAAGTCCACGGAGATGTGAGACCAGGGGCGATGAGGAACTGGCAGTCGGTGTAGAAGACCGACAGGAGCAAGAAGAGAGGGTTTGTGCTGGTTACAGGTGGGGCAGGCATTGACAAACCCTCGGACGTCCTCACCCAGGGAGGGCCACCAGAAGCGACGCTGGACGACCTCCTTCGTCCGTTGGATCCCCGGGTGGCAGGTGAGTCGGGAGTTGTGGGCCCACTGGAGAACCTCGGACCGGAGATCAGGCAGGACGAACAGACGCTGGGTCCGGGTTGGTCCTGGACGGCGGCTCTTACTTTCTCTTCCACCTCCCAGGTGAGTGTGGTGACTAGACGGGAGGACGGTAGAATGGTGTCGGGGTCAGCAGCGTCTTCCTCCTCCTCCTGGAACTGCCGGGACAGGGCGTCGGGTTTGACATTGCGTGACCCCGGCCGATAGGAGAGGGAGAAATTGAATCTGGTTAGGAAGAGTGCCCAACGAGCCTGACAGGAGTTCAGCCTCCTGGCGGACTGGATATACTCCAGGTTCTTGTGGTCAGTCCACACCAGGAACCTGGTTCCCTCTAGCCAGTGTCGCCACACCCCAGGGCCAATTTGACGGCGAGAAGCTCCCTATTCCCGATGTCGTAGTTCCATCTTGGCCGGGGTCAGACGCCTGGAGAAGAAGGCGCAGGGATGAAGTTTCTGATCGGAGGCGGATCTCTGGGACAGGATAGCTCCGACTCCCACGTCAGAGGCGTCCACTTCCACCACAAACTGCCGTTCGGGGTCAGGCAATACCAGAATGGGGGCTGAAGTGAACAGTGCCTTCAGGGCCAGGAAAGCGTCGTTGGTTAGGGCCGTGAGAGGGGCACCGTGCTGTAGCCTCGGATGAACCTCCGATAGAAGTTGGCAAAACCGAGGAAGCGCTGGAGTTGTTTGCGGGAGTCCGGGGCGGGCCAGGTGGTGACGGCGGGGACTTGGTGGAGTCCATCTAGATGGTCCCCCTCCCTACGACGTAGCCCAGGAAGGAGACGGATGGGACGTGAAACTCACACTTCTCTGCCTTCACAAAAAGTGAGTTCTCCAGGAGGTGCTGCAGGACCGTCTGGACGTGGTGGACGTGCTCAGCTTGGGATCGGGAGAAGATCAGGATGTCGTCGAGGTACACAAAGACGAACTTGTTGAACCTGTCCCTGAGCACGTCATTGACCAGGGCCTGGAAGACGGCTGGGGCATTGGTGAGGCCAAAGGACATCACCAGATATTCGAAGTGACCGGAGGGAGTGTTGAACACCGTCTTCCATTCCTCCCCCTCTCGAACCCGGACCAGATGGTAGGCGTTAATACGTTGCGTAGGTCGAGCTTGGTTAACACCGTGGTCCCCTCCAGGAGTTTGAAGGCTGATGAGATGAGGTGCAGGGGATAGCGGTTCTTGACCGTAATGTCGTTGAGACCACGATAGTCAATACAGGGGCGAAGCGACTTATCCTTCTTCTCCACGAAGAAGAAGCTAGCCCCCGCCGGGGATGAGGAGGGACGGATGATGCCCGCCGCCAGAGCGTCGTTAATATAGGTGTCCATGGCCTCTCTCTCCGGGGCGGACAGGGAGTACAGGCGGCCTCTGGGGGGGGGTGGAGCCGGACTGGAGGTCGATGGCATACGCACATGGTGTGTCACCTTTTTGGTGCCACATGGAAAGCTCGGGGGTTCAAAAGTGCTGATGGTTCACCCATACAACACTATGAACAGATTCTTAAATTGTTACAAGCAACAACGAAACCTGCAAAATCAGCCTCGACAAAGTGTACAGCTCACAAGTCAGACAAATAATTTATAACTACAGGCAACAATGCAGCAGATTCAGCAGCTAAAGCTGCAGCCACAAGCGATCCAAAAGCAATACTAGCCATACACTCGGCAGACCTGGAGGGATCGGGTCACGGAAAAGACTTGATCCTCCTACAAGAAGCGTCAGTAGCTGCAAAACATCTTTGGGAACAAAAAGGAGCAACACAGGATGGCAAGGGCATATGGAGAACGCATGGTGCCTTTGTTGTACCCTTGTTAATACGTTGTGCAAGGGGGAGGTTGTGGGGATGGTAGCTCAGGCGGTAGAGCTGGTGGTCTAGTGATCTAAAGGTTGCTGGTTCAATCCCAGGCTGCTCCTGCTAGCATGCTGTAGTGTCCTTGAGCAAGACACTTAACCCCTAATTGCTCCTGATGGCTGCGTCCGTCGATGATTGAACAATTGTAAGTCGTTTTGGATAAAAGCGTCTGCTAAATGTAATGTAATGTAAAAAAAGGTAGTAAGAAGAATTAAATTCATGTACACAGAAGTTATACCAATGTAGTTTCTTGATTAATTTGATGTGTTGATGAAGTAGGAGTCACCGCTGACGCTGACTTGAGTAAAATAATAGGTTTATTACAGAAGAACAGCATCAGACCAGACTTGCCATGGACGTCTAGGAGAGAACCGAGCCGGATGGATTCTGCCGAATGAAACTTGGGCGGGTCTTTTATGCTTGCCCAAAGACAACGCTAACCATTTGGTTCCTTTTCATAGGTCACAGGTCACATTCCACCTCCCTTATCACCGGGACCCCCGGTGATGTGCTCTCTCTCTCGGGACCCCTGGCACCGTCTGTTTAGTAATTATTTTATACAACAGGGGCTGTCTTGGGATGCCACACATTCCAAGACACCTCACCAAGATTCGGTATCCCCTCAATAATATGTTTGGACAATGGCAAGGAATTTGTGGAAAAAAAACTGAAATGTATTTTACAAAAACTAGGAATTAGGCAAAGGCTAGGCTGCGTTCATCAAGATTCAAGATTCAAGATTCAAGATTCAAGATTCAAGATTTTTATTTGTCACATACATATACATACTTCCATACATATATGCAGTGAAATGTAATGCAACGCACCCGGTGATAGCACACAAGAAGTCCTAGGAAAAAGTACTAAAATAAAATAAAATAAAAAGTAGAAAATTACTTTCTAATAGACCGACTAACTGACTCCTAAAACGTAATACAGTAAGTGGAATACTTATAGAATAAGATAAAAAATATATAGAATAAAATACAATAAAAAATAAATTGAAATAAAATGGAATAGGTTGAAGGAATATGGCTATGTATATACAGATATGTGCATTTAAAGTGGCATGTGAATTAAAGTGGCATGTGAATGTGAATAGTGTGAGGTAGTGTTTGGGATAATACAGCACAGTATACAACAGTACGGCGCAGCAATACGGCATCACGAACAACCCTGAACAGTGATACAGTATGCGGTACAGTATGCTACATACAGTACAGTAGGTAGTGGAGCCTAGTGCATGGCTCAGTTAGGACCCCTGGTGAGGTCAGCATTGACAGTTCTGATGGCTTGAGGGAAGAAACTCCGTCTCAGTCTCTCTGTTCTCGCTGCGTGACTGCGGAGGCGCTTGCCTGACCGCAGCAGCTGAAACAGTCCGTTGTTGGGGTGATGAGGATCCTTCATGATCCTACGGGCTCTGCTACTACACCTCCTGGTGTATAACTCCTGCAAGGGGGGGAGGGTAGTTCCAGTGGTACGTTCAGCTGAACGCACCACCCTCTGCAGGGCCCGCCTGTCCTGGGCAGTACAGTTCCCAAACCAGGCAGTGATGTTGCCTGTCAGGATGCTCTCCACTGCTCCAGAGTAGAAGGACTTGAGGATCCTCACCGAGACCCGGAATTTCCTCAGCTGCCTGAGGTGGTAGAGACGCTGCCTCGCCTTTCTCACCAGAGTGTCTGTGTGAACAGTCCATGTTAAGTCCTCTGTGATGTGGACTCCCAGATATCTGAAGCTGCTCACCCTATCGACAGAAGTCCCATTAATCCACAACGGCGCGTGCGTCCTCGATTGTGATCCACGCCTAAAGTCCACAATCAGCTCCTTGGTTTTGCTGACGTTCAGGTGGAGGCTGTTGTCCTGGCACCAGAGTGACAGGTCAGCCACCTCCTCGCGGTAGGCCTTCTCATCGCAGTCGGTGATCAGGCCCACGACCACGGTGTCGTCAGCAAACTTGATGATGGTGTTGGAGCTGGACCTGGCCACACAGTCATGTGTGTACAGGGAGTACAGTAGGGGGCTGAGGACGCAGCCCTGGGGGGATCCTGTATTCAGGGTGAGGGAGCTTGACATGTACTTCCCCACCTTGACCACCTGGGGGCGGCCTGTGAGGAAGTCCAGGATCCAGGTGCACAGCGGAGCATTCAATCCTAGCTCCAACAACTTGACAGCCAGTCTGGTGGGGACTATGGTGTTGAAAGCTGAACTATAATCAATGAACAGCATTCTCACATAGGCCCCCTTCTGGCCATCCAGGTGCGTGAGCGTGGTGTGCAGTACCTGAGAGACCGCGTCATCCGTGGATCTGTTCTGCCGGTACGCGAACTGCAACGGGTCCAAGGTGCGGGGGAGGGAGGCGCAGATGTAATCCTTAATCAGCCTCTCGAAACACTTCATGACCACCGAGGTGAGGGCCACCGGACGGTAGTCATTCAGGCAGGTTGGAGAGGCGATCTTCGGGACAGGAACGACGGTGGACCTCTTGAAGCAGGATGGGACCACTGATTCAGCCAGGGAGATGTTGAATATTGTAGTGAACACCGGAGCTAGCTGGTTATCACAGGTCTTCAGTACTCGTCCAGATATGCCATCTGGGCCCGCAGCTTTCCTGGTGTTCACCCGCATCAAAGCCCTCCTGACCTCGTGCACGGACACTGAGAGTGCGCGCTCATCCCCAGCGGTGTAGCTCCAATTAGCCGGCGAGCTAGCGGTGCTGCTGCCAGACTCGAACCGCGCATAAAAATAGTTCAGTTGGTTGGCCAGGGAGGCGTCCGCACTCGTGGCTGGGGAGGAGCTGCTCTTGTAGTTTGTTATTGTTCGCAGCCCCTCCCACAAGCGTCTTGTGTCCCCCCGCTCCATCTGCAGCTCCACGGTGTCTCTGTACGTCCGTTTGGCGTCCCTCACCACCCTCCGCAGATTGTACGACGCCGCTTTGTAGTTGTCCATGTTGCCAGATACAAGTCCGTCGTTGTAAGCGGCCGTGCGCGCATTCAGAGCGCAGCGGATGGATTTATCAACCCATGGTTTCTGGTTTGGAAATATCCGAACTTTCACCGTGGGAACGATTTCATCCGCGAGCGTAGCCACAAAACTCACTACAACCTCCGTAAACTCGCTGACGTCACTTGAACTCGCTCGGAACATGTCCCAGTCTACGTCAGTCAGAGCGTCCTGAAGCGCAGCCTCTGATTGGTCCGTCCACCGCTTCACTTCCCTCGTCATCACCAGATCCCGCGCGATCAGAGGCCTGTAAACAGGAAGCAGCGAGATCGCGGCGTGATCTGATTTCCCGAAAGCAGGAAGCGACACGGGCTTGTATCCGTTCTTGTAAGGAGTGTAACAATGGTCCAGAGTTCTGTCTCCCCTGGTGGCACACGTGATGTGTTGGTGGAAATTCGGCAGAACTTTTTTCAGGTTGGCCCTGTTAAAGTCCCCAGTCACCACCACAGCCGCGTCGGGATGTCTGTTCTGAAATCCGCACAACACATCGTGCAGAACCGACAGAGCTGCGTCGGTGTCCGCTTGCGGTGGGATATAAACGGCTGTAATGATGACCGTGCTGAATTCCCGGGGGAGATAAAATGGACGGCATAGTATGGTCAGCTGTTCCAGGTTCGGCGAGCAGGAGTGGGAGAGGAATTTGGTGTTGTTGGCGTTACACCAGCGGTTGTTTACCATTAGGCAGACGCCTCCACCTTTGGATTTCCCCGACTCTCCCGTTCTGTCGCCGCGGAACACGGAGAAGGCCTCGGCTGGACGTATGGCTTCATCCGGCACCAGTGGGTTCAGCCATGTTTCCGTCAGGCAGAGGACGCAACAGTTCCTCGTGTCACGCTGGAATTGAATCCTCGCTCGAAGTTCATCCATCTTGTTCTCCAGGGACTGGAGGTTCGCAAGAAGGATGCTTGGCAGAGGTGGACGGTAAGGTTGCGTCCTCATTCTGACCCGAATGCCGCCTCGTTTACCACGGTGCTTCCTCCGTGGGCCGGCTCGTGGAACAGCGACTCCATTTTTGTTGTTGTAGTTGTTGTTGCGAGTGTTCCCGCGTAGGATTTCCGCCGGCCACTCTGCTCCCACGGATAAAAAGTCCCAAAGTTGTTCGTTTAGGGAAATTTTTATATCCATGAGTGCATCGCGGCCGTATGAGTTAATTGTTGATGTTTTTCTGGCGAACATTGTGATAAAACAAGGAAAAAAATACTAAAGAGTAAGAAAGAAACCGGAGCGCCGGCGCAGGCGACCGCTAGGGGCGGCGCCACTATCATCTAGGGGCGGCGCCACTATCATCACCTTCAGAGCCAGGGAATGGTTGAATGAGCTAATGGAGTTATAAAAAACGAATTGCTAAAATTATGCATGCACACAGGAATGAACTGGGTGGATGCCCTACCAATTGCTTTGATGTCAACTACCACCTCTTTAAATGATTATGGGTCAACCCATGCCTGCACCGGTGTACAAAGGAACAGTCAAAGGGCTATCCTTAGAAATTCTGGAAAAATATATGAAAACTTTCATAAAACAAATAATTAATGTGCACAAAATAATATATGATCATGCTGTCACTATCCAGAAAATACAAGAGATTGCCGAAGATCCAGATCCATCCATTAAACCAGGAGTTCAGGTGTTTGTTAGGGTATTTAGAAGGAAGTGGAGCAATCCAAGAAGAGAAGGCCCCTATAGGGTGGTCAGAGCCACCACCACAGCAGCCCGAGTGCAGGGATTGACAACGTGGTATCACTTACGCCTAAATATAAAGGCCCCAGAAGAAGCAGAGAATGAGGAAGATCTGATTCCTGAAGAACTTGAACTCCAGAGGAAAGGACAAGAAACAACTTGAGTAACTGCTACTTATGCTCCAAAGCGAGACATGAAAAACTACGTCACAAACACTAAATTCAGCGTGACCAACGGATCAAACAATGGTTAACAACATGTGATCCACCATGTGGCCAAAATAGCACCTACCAAACACTAAACTGTGCAATTGAATGCGCCCTCTACCATAACTATACAAGATACTTGAATGGTATACATGCCTGCCCAGCATGTGCAGTCGAGTGCTTGCCTTATTTAGGATCCCCTGAACATCTTAGCATCTTTAAATGGCCGGACCATCCAGACACAAGGGTAGGAAAACAATGAAAAGCAATAGATCAATATCAGGCTATCCCCAGATTGGACAACCTATAATTCAGCTAGGGGTCTAAAATTATGGCTGGGAGGAGTATTTGAATGTTATGAAATACATAATGGACAAACCCCTGTAGAAAAGTTGCCCGACAAACATTGCTCGATCATTTGGAACATTTCTGACTTGAACTGTGAGGAAGGGAGTCACGTGGCCCTAGTATTAAAAGGACAAGAAACTAACCCTCAGACCCCTATGTGCGATAACCATAATCAAACTCAACCAGTCGCAGACCAATATTGGTTGTGTGATAAAGACAAATTACGCTCAACCCTCCCTGAAGACTGGTCAGGCAGATGCGCTAGAGTACAGGCCATTAGGGAAATATATAGTATATAATACGCTTCTTTCCCCACTGATGATTTTGTCAAGACACCACACCATGGGAAAATGAGAATGAAGAGAACATACAAACCTGATGCCCAAGTCACCATAGATAGCATTGGACAATCCAGGGGTATCCCAAACTAATTCAAGTATAGAAATCAGATAGCAGCAGGATTCGAATCCATTTTGGTGTAGATTATCCCAAACAAAAACATTGACTGGATCAATTACATCTATTACAATCAACAAAGTTTCATCAATTACACAGATGACGCTCTTTCAGCGTTAGGCGAACAGCTATCCGCAACCAGTGCCATGACGCGGCAAAATTGACAAGCTTTAGACTGGCTGCTGGCTGAGAAAGGCACAGTATGTGCTCTGTTTGAGACTTACATTGTACCTTCATTCTCAACACCTCCTCGGAAGGAACATTCACTAAAGCCATGGACAAAATTAAGTACCTTAGAAAGGAAGTAAAAAGAGAATGTGGGTGTGGTGGATGGGATGGCTTGAGCAGCCACACCTGACACTCGTTGGTTGGGCTAATGAGCGGCAGGTTTAAAAACCCCATCCACACACGCACTTAGCAGATGGAATATGTCATGACAGGGCTCCTATCCTCCCCTCGGCCAACCAACGAGTGTCAGGTGTGGCTGCTCAAACCATCACATCCACCACAGTGGGGTGTTAAAAGATTGGTTCACCTGGTTAGAATTGAACTTTGGAAGATGGGGGGCCACCCTGTTGAAGATAGCAGCAGCAGGTATCTGCCCGCTGGCAGTCGGAATCATTTTCTGCTGCTGTATCCCTGTACTGAGAAGCAAAAGCCGAATGCTGCCCCCACTCTAGTGAGGAAATCTACATTTCTCCACTGTAGAGTATACAGCTGCGTTGGAACTAATAGGGTATGGAAGCACCTGGGCACCCAGATGGTCGTAGCAGACTTCCAGCCTGTGGATCACCCAGAATTTGAAGGGTTGTAGGGCCAGATACCACCGGATGATCCGTGCGTTGGTATCTATCTAGCCATTGTAGTGGGGCGTGGTCCGAACAGAGGGTGAAGGCCTTACCCAGGAGGTAATAGTGGAGGGTGGTGACCGCCCACTTTATTGATAAACACTCTTTGTCTATGGTGCTGTACCTTGTCTCCCGCTCTACCAGCTTGCGGCTGAGGTACAGCACCGGCCGGTCCACACCCTCGACCTCCTGGGACAGAACAGCTCTAAGCCCCCTGTCCGACGTGTCCGTCTGCAGACAGAAAGGAAGAGCAAAGTAAGGGGTATGCAGTACAGGCTCCCTACAGAGAGCTGCCTTTAATTTAACAAATGCCTGCTGGCACGGCTCTGACCATTGGACCGGATCTGGAGCACCTTTTCGAGTCAAGTCAGTCAAGGGGCTGGACAGTGCCGCAAATTCCGGCACAAACCTCCTATAGTATCTGTCGTGTGACAATTACTGTATGAAAGCATAAAATCCGAACATTGCTTTGTGACACAAGTTTGACATTCAACAAACTAGGATGTTGTGAGATCATTATGTTCGGGAAATACCAGGGAACATCATGCGCATCCCGCACATGTGCCCAGAATATCATTTTTGTGATGTCACAAGCTGGCACTGGCTGTGGGACTCAATACATTTAAACTATGATACATTTTTTATATCAAGCCTATAAGTATCAATTATTACATTTCCTATCACAAGTACCGATTATTTTATTTTCTCAGCAGTTCTCTTCCATGCGAAATGGGCAAACATATGGTTACATGGAAACTACAGAGCAGTTAGAATAAAAAAAGAAAGTGGGGGTGAGTGTGATGACGCATCATCAATAATCAACCACATGGCCCGTACGACGACGCCCACATATCCCCCCTCACATGACTCACAAGACAAGAGACTTGCTGACGTGTTACATTGAGCCACAATTCTATGTTACTATAGTCAATGTAACTAATTAAACCCAATATAACTAATAACCTGATTAAATGTAGTATTAAGCCATAAGCCCATAAATATTCAATTTGTGTGTATTAAAAAAACAAAAAATATATATATGCTAGGAAATCTCAAAAATACTCATGTCAAGGAAAGGGCAGAAGACTTCATTACTCTGCGGAACAGGCAAGGACTTTTCAGGATTCCCTGAAAAATAGGTTCATCCGATAGACTGCGATTGGTACCTTGGGATACATCTTACAAGACTGTGACTGGTCCCTTGCACCAAAAGGGTCAGGGCAGGTGCCAGAAGGAGGAATCATCTTGGGTATATAGGAAGGTCCAACAGTACAGTTCGTCAGTCGGCTTCCAGAGCCTACTCACTGTTTATTGCTGTACTTTACTCAGATACACAATAAGCTTCTTCGCATCAGACTCTGCAAAGTTCCTGTGTTTTTCTTCCAAGTTTTGAGAGACCAGAACAGATAAAGTGTCATCCAGAGATCCAGCCTTTTTACTAGCCCAGGTCTAGACCTTTTTGGTTTTGACAGGACCAGAACGATTACTTGATGGCCACTCATATTTTAGGCAAGATCAAAAGTTCTAGCTATGATACTCTTTGTGATCTCTGATTGCCTCATACTAGTAGGTAGTTGTTAACCCCTGCGATTACTTTCCTCAATCATGTTATGACAACGGACTCGCCCCGGGCTGGACGACAATATATGTGTTATACGTGGGTTTCTCACCCTGGAAATGTTCCCCATCCAGGAAATTGGGGCCCCTGTACAAACTGGGCCCAGGCTGTATGGCATACAGATCACATCTCCTGGGGTTATACCTTACCCCACAACCGGTCTGACCTGAACAACCGACTAAAGGTCCAAAAGCTCTCTAATCTTAACGCTACAGTCATGATCAGCCTGTCCAGACCCCAGGTAAATTACTTTGGTTTCTTTGTCATATGCGCCTACGTCTCAGGTGCCGATCCGTGCGGCTATTTTTGGTTGGAAGTTCAACCCCCGCCCGCCGCACCTTCCTCATCACCGTATTCCTCCTCCCCTGCCACCACCCCCTCTTGACCTGTCCATTATGTGAATCTTGGCCTCATGGAGTATGTCCCGCCCGTGTCCCCAGATAACAAAGACGTAGGAATGAACCTCTGGTGGCGCCTGCTGCGCTCCAGGCCACAGGAATTAATAAGACCTGCTACGCCTGCACCCTTTTTCCCCATACAGCGACGGGAGCTCTAACCGTCCGCCCCGTTCCCCTCACTTCTGATGAATGGTATTGAACCCTCCTTTCACTCACCGTCCCCGTAGCGGGCCCAAATAGGTGGTGGCTCGCTAGGCCTAATCTGCCTTCTCCGTGTTCCCTGTACTCTAATCAGATGTTACGTGCCCATAACGGCACCACCCTCCAGAATGCAGCGGGCATTTTTTTCTGCTAATTCTTGTCTCGGTGGTTTATGGCATCCCTATACAGGTGGTGCAGGCACTCTTTCTGATTTCTGGCTGTCTACCTCCGATAAGAGCACTTTTTAGTTGTTTGATTATACGGGCTATCCTTATCTCTGGGGGGGCCGTCTGAGACCATTGTGTGATTGAAGAGACGCAGAAGGTGTTCGAGGTAATCGTCTAGACCCTCATTGCCCTTTTGTTTGCAAGCTCTAATCTTTTCCCACAACATGATATTGGGGTGGGCTACAATAATTCCTCCAAACACTAATTCAAATTGAAGCATATATGGAGACCCAGAAACCAGATCAAAAACTGCAGTGTGCTCCCATCCCGCATTTACGTCTTGCCATCCCAATTCTAAGCCTAACATGAAGATTTGTTGTAACTCACATGGTGTGGGACCGTGTTGTTGTACTAACTGTCGGATGCCAGTGGTATAGCCTTCTTAATTTCCAGCAGCTGGGCAGGATCTCGCATCACCAGGGTCATTTCTTGTACCTTCCAGGGGCGGTAGACCAGGACTGGATTGCCGCCCGCCTGGGGATTAGGACATTCCACAATGGGGAAAACGTGGTGAAACACGAGAGGAGACAGATAAGATGAACCGACTGCACAGGCCTCAGAGACGCAAGACACTAGCTCAGCTGCTGTAGGATTGAGGGGTTCTGTGTGTGTGTGTGTGTGTGTGTGTGTGTGTGTGTGTGTGTGTGTGTGTGTGTGTATATATATATATATATATATATATATATATATATATATACACACAATTTCATTCCGGAGTCCACAAACAGACAATTTTTTATGTGGTTGATGCATGAAATCATATTTTGAATGGACCTCTATGGCAATTTATGCCCCAATTTCCGCCCCCCAGTTTACGCGTGCAACCTGGAAAAATAGAGCCACGCGTATAACGCAAGGGGTTTAGGAGCCTCGCGCCATGGTGCTGACGTGACAATGACACCTCGGCTTGGTGTGACCTTCCATATGGATTAACATGGCAGCATATCTGAAGTTGCTGCAGGGGTAACATTACTGTAGTTTACAGTCCTCTCCTCTCATGAGAAAAGCGGCAAAAAAGTAATGTCGCAAAAAAGGACATATCCTTCTGGTGCAAGAAAGAATAAGAAAACAGAAGATGGGAAAAAAATAGCAAGATAAAGGTATGTTTGCATGACTAATTACAGTATTTTACCATAATCATTCCACTGGCTAGATAGTTGCGTCAAACAAACCTTCAGTTCAGTCAAGGCTCGTGCATTAGCTAGCGCTAGCTAGCTAGCTAGCTAGCTAACAATATCATTTTAATCATTATCATTTAAACATTAGCTAGATTAGCTATTTTCCCCCACTTTAAAATGAAATTTCTCTAGCTATTTTGCTTGCTATTACACACAACCAGATGGATTTAAGTCAAGGCTTAGTAGGGATGTTTAATGAAACATTACGTTCCTTTCCTAAGACAAGATATGGTAACTAGACTATATTGTTAGCTAACATTAACATCAATTCCTGAGCATGAGTGTCCCATGCTCGTCCTCGGAGACATGAACATCCACCTGGACAGTGCGAGCTCGGCTGACTTCCTGTCTTTGGTTCGCTCTTTCGACCTAAGACAGGTCCCAACTCCACTGACTCACAAGGCTGGCAAAGAGCTTGATCTCATTCTTGCTCGGAGCTGCACCACAGACAACCTAATGGTCGCCCCTCTTCATCTCTCAGACCACTTCCTCATCCACTTCAATGTCCAGCTTCCAAAACAACCCTCCACCTCCCCACCCATGGATACCATCCGCCGCAATCTCCGCAACCTGTCTCCCACCCACTTCTCCTCTGTGCTCTCCTCTTCTCTTCCGCCTCACAGCACTTTCTCCTCTCTGCAGGTTAATGATGCCACTGATTCTCTCTGCTCCACCTTGAGCTCATGTCTGGAAAGCCTGTGTCCACTATCCACCAGACCTGCTCGATCAACCCAGTCGGACCCTTGGCTGACTGACACCTTCCGGACAACGCGCACTGACCTCAGAGCAGCCGAGAGGAAATGGCACAAATCCAAAACAATTGAAGATCTTGCAAGCTACCAGACACTGCTGTCCTCCTTCTCTTCCAGCATCACTACTTCAAAGAAGGCCTTCTTCAACGATAGGATCAACGGTGCCACAGACAAACGTAAGTTATTCGCCACCTTCAAGTCTCTGCTTTACCCTCCACCACCCCCCCCAGCTACTAACCTCACTGCTGACTGCCTTGCCTCCTTTTTTTACTAACAAAGTGGCAGCCATCAGCAGCCAATTCACTAAACAACTTACTCACACCCTGTCTTCTCCAGCCCTAGGCTCATCGTTCCCTGGTTTCACCCCCCTCGCTGAAAGTGAGGTATCTAAACTACTAAAATGTAGCCGTCCTACTACCCGTCCACTAGATCCGATCCCATCTAACCTCCTTCAAGCCATATCACCGACTATCACCCCAGCAATCACACATATGATTAATTCTTCCCTAACTTCCGGCACTTTCCCCTCCTATTTCAAAGTGGCTAGGGTCGCACCACTGCTCAAAAAACCCTCACTCGATCCCACTCAAGTAGAAAACTATCGGCCGGTCTCTCTCCTCCCATTCCTTCCAAAACCATAGAGAGGGCAGTCTCTAAACAGGTAACAGAATACCTGTCAATAAAAAACCTTCTCGATACACTTCAATCTGGCTTCAAAAGTGGTCACTCCACTGAAACAGCGCTGTTGTCTGTGACAGAGGCCTTAAAAACTGCTAGAGCTGCTGCCAAATCCTCGGTTCTCATTCTGCTAGACTTATCAGCTGCTTTTGACACTGTCAATCACAGCATATTCCTGTCCATACTTTCAAGTACGGGCATATCTGGCACTGCACTTTCCTGGTTCGAATCTTACCTTGCTGGGCGCTCGTTCAGTGTGACATGGCAAGGTCAGTTGTCTGTGCCTCACAACCTCACCACAGGGGTGCCCCAAGGCTCTGTGCTGGGACCCCTCCTCTTTGCCATATACACCACCTCACTGGGCCCAATCATCCGCTCGCATGGATTTTCATATCACTCCTATGCGGATGATACTCAACTCTATCTGTCCTTCCTGCCCGACGACCCCACTGTCTTGACGCGGATCTCAGATTGTCTCGCTGACATATCCACATGGATGAAGGATTATCATCTTCACCTAAACCTGGCGAAAACGGAACTGCTGGTCTTCCCGGCCAAACAAGGTATTTATAACAACATTGACATTAAAATTGACTCCCTATCTCTTGTTCCTACCAAGGCTGCAAGGAATCTAGGTGTCATTATTGATGACCAACTCACATTCTCGGACCATGTTGCCACCGTCTGCCGGTCCTGCCGCTTCGCACTATTCAACATCTGAAAAGTCAGGCCGTACCTGACCCAATATGCCACTTAACTGCTGGTACAAACCTTGGTGATGTCCCATCTCGACTACTGCAACGCTCTCTTTACAGGCTTGCCGGCCTGTGCGGTTAAGCCACTGCAGATGATACAGAATGTGGCAGCGCGACTGGTGGTCAACCAGCCAAAGAGGGCACATGTCACTCCGCTGCTCCACTGGTTACCTGTAGCCGCTCGCATCAAGTTCAAGTCTCTTATGCTTGCCTACAGAGTGATTGTTGGGAATGCTCCCACCTACTTAAATGCTCTTGTAAAAGCACGTTACCCCCCGGATGCTGCGCTCATCAAATGAGCGTCGCCTGGCTCTGCCGGCCGTACAACCACGGCAATCCAGGTTATTCTCATTTGTAGTTACACGTTGGTGGAACGAGCTGCCAAAAATGACCAGAGCAGGGACCTCCCTCTCTGTCTTTAAGAAGCACTTGAAGACCCAGCTCTTCAGAGAGTACCTCCTCTCCTAACTTACAATTACTTAGCACTACCTAGCAGTATTTATTGTTACACTAATGTCTCTGTCGCAATGTAGTTTGAATATTATTCTCCCTTGTAAGTCGCTTTGGATAAAAGCGTCTGCTAAATGACTAAATGTAAATGTAATTTAAATGTATTATTCAGTCCTTGGTAGAAAGTAATCTTCCCCTTTCTAAAAGAAGTGGAACTGATTTGAGAAATTTGATCCTGTTTTGAGAGATCACATGAGACAAACCGATAGTGGAGCACAGCATATTCCATACTTGGGGAAAACCATCCAAAATGAGCTGATATGCTGTGTCAGTGACCAAAACTGGACAAAAATGGTGGCAGAAATAAAAGATTCCTAATATTATGCAATAATATTGGATTGCAATCGAGACAGTACCCGCTGTTCAAGCCTGCGCCATTCAGGAGCCAGGCGTCCTGGTGCATAGTGATCTGCCCCGAGTCTGCCACCACTAATGGTTGGTGCTCCGTGGACCAAAGTGCTCCAGCATGATCGGGGGCTACCAGTATCAGTGACAGCACTTCCAAACGCATCCACTCCATCAGTGTGGACAGCAGTCCTTCTTCTTCTTTCGTATATCATCAGATGGCCAACTCAGTGTCATATAGCCACGCCCTCGTCTCCAGTCCTAGGTCAAAAAGGCCAGCTTCTGAGGGTGGGCTGTATAGGGGGCAGCTGGTGATTATGTGCTCGGCAGTCTGTTCAGGTTCGCCACACTCGCATGACGCACTGTCGGATAGGCCCCACTTCTTTAGAGAGGACTTGAAGCGCCCGACGCCAGTACGCAGGCGGTTCAGCGAGGTCCATAGGTGGCGTGGCATGTCTTCTCCTTTTACACCTCCTCCTGGGTCCCGGATGTATCGTTGGATGCGGGAGGGCGCAGCTGACTCCCACGATTGTCTCCAGGATGCTGCCAGCCAGGCGTCCTTGGACAAGTCGTCAGGGATCGACTGTAGCATCTCTTGTGCTGCCTTGTTGTAGGGATGGCGAGACTTGAGCCTGCATGGTGGTGCCGGTGTTGTTGTGGCTTTGTGTAGGATGTGCCAGTCGTTCTTCTGGGCTTTCCTTGCCAGGGCGAGGGTAGCTGCTTCCCGTCGGAGACTGGGTGGGGCGATACCAGCTAGGACTGGCAGGTAGGACACAGGGGTGGGTTTCAGACAACCAGTTACTATCCGGAGGGCGCTGTTGATGACAGTATCCACCTTGTTCGCATGTGGACTTCTGCTCCAGGCAGGGGCACAGTATTCCGCTACGGGTAGGACCAGGGCTTGCGTGGATATGCGTAGGGTCTGGGGGGAAGCTCCCCAAGTCGAGCCTGCAAGGCGGCGGATGAGCGAGACCCTTGCGGTTGTCTTGGCCTTCACTTCATCCAGGTGCTGCTTGTAGGACAGCGTCCGGTCCAAGCATACGCCGAGGTACTTGGGGGCTTGCTGGAACTCCAGGCGGATGTTGCCAACATGCACGTCCAGTTCCCTTCTTGCCTCCCGGTTGTAGAGGTGGTAAGCTGCAGACACTGTTTTGCCCATGCTGAGCTGAAGGTGCCACTTCTGGAGGTAGTCTGCCAGGATGCCCATGTCTCGGTTGAGGCCTTCTTCCATAGTGTTCCATGTTGGGCATCGAAGCATGATGGCCAGGTCGTCCGCATAGCCGTACTTCTTGGATGTTGTGTCTGGCAGGTCGTGAATATAGATGTTAAATAACATTGGTGAGAGGACAGAGCCTTGCGGGACACCGTTCTTCAACCTTCTGAGCCTGCTGGTCTGGCCATCGCTGGTTTGTAGGATGAAGCTATGGTTAGATAGCATCTCCATAATAAATCTCACCATGTGCCGGTCCGGGATTGTTCTCAACAGTTTCAGGTGTAGTCCACGGTGCCACACGGTGTCATAAGCGGCTGTCAGGTCCAGGAATACTACTCCAGCTTTCTCATTATCTTGGAAGCTGTCCTCGATGTCCTGGGTGAGTAGCGTTACCTGGTCCACCGTTGACCTGCCTCTGCGGAAGCCGGCTTGTTCCGGTGGGAGTTGAGGGTCCACCACTGGCTCAATGCGGCTGTGGATCAGCCTCTCCAGAATCTTGTACGGGACACAGAGCAGGGATATGGGCCTGTAGGACTTCGGGTCTTCGGCGGGTTTGTTCGGCTTTGGCAAGGCTATGATGGAAGCACGGCGCCAGGTCTTCGGGAGCTTGGACCTCCGGAAGCATGATGAGAAGAATGTGCGTAGCCATTGAGATGTTCTTTCACTTTGGTGCATAACAAACTCTGGGTGGATATTGTCTCGACCTGGTGATTTGCCCAGCTTCAGTTTTTTAATTGCTGCCTTTAGCTCGGCTGCTGTGAAGTCTCCTGAGAGATTAGCATCAGCGCTGGCTGCTCTGGAGAGGGATGATACCTCACACGATGTCAGTCGTGCGAAGTTTTTGTCCGCATCAGGGAAGCGACCATTTTTCAGGAGCTGGGAAGCAATAGCATCTGCAGTCACTGGACACCTACGAGGTGTTGTTTTTCTCCCTGAGAGCAAGTTGATGGTCTGCCACGCCTTCCGGCTGGAGTGGGTGAAGTCGATGGATTCCGCTACTTCCGTCCACCTAGCCCTTCGGGTGTCATCCAGCTTCTGCAGTAGGGTTGTTGCTGTTGCGTCCATTTCTTCCCTGGTGATCGCCTGCTGGTGTTGGCGCAACAGGCAGCTGCACTCCTCATCCCAGCCCGGGATATAGTTTTTATTGTAGCCACGTGGGATGTTGTGCTTTGCTGCCCTTAGGAGGACTTCACAGTAGGCAATGTATGCAGCATCCACGTCTTCTGCTTCTGGGTCCATGAGACCAGCAGTTCTTCTTTCTGTTTCCACCGTAAACGACTGCCAGTTCGCCTTCCTGAAGTTCCATCTCCTGACCGGTTTGCCAGCTACCGGCTGTACTAGGGATGGTACTTTGATGATGGATGGCCGGTGGTGTGAGCGAGGGAACCTGTCCAAGACACGTCTCTCCGGTTTCAGGTCGTTACTGCGGCATATGACGAAGGCCAGATCTGGGTTGGTATAAGAGTTCCAACGTGCAGAGCAGAAGCTTGGGGGCTCCTTTGGGTCGTACAGCAGTAGTGCCTCAATGTTAGAGGCCCACTCACTCAGTGCTTCTCCATCCTGTGATGTGTGTTGGTAACCCCAATCGGTATGTTGGCAGTTGAAGTCACCTGCATAGATGGCAGGAGCAGTCACGGATGGAAGTGATGATGCAGTCAGCGCTGTTGGTGGGGGCTTATATACGTTCACGACAGATGTTTCTTGGATTTTAGTGGCCAGCCACTCGATGTTGCAGCCAGGTGGAGATTGGCTGGTGGCTGCCCAGCTCAAACCATCTCGGACGAAGGTTGCCATTCCATGCTTCTTGCTGTGGATGGATCCAGCGAGGGAGAACCCAGGAAGCTTGAGGTTTTCATCTGACACCCAGTGTGTCTCTTGCAGGAGGACCGCTGCCACTTTGTTGGAATCGGCGAGATGCCTGATGACTTCGAGTTTTGCGATGGTAAGGCCCTCGACATTGAGTTGGAGCACCGGCAGACCTTGGTTTTCGACGGTGGGGGTGTCCGCCCGTCCTAAAGAGGATGTTCTCTGCCTTGGTTTTGGCAGCAGTCCTGACGGTGGGAATGGGTAATGGAGACCCCTCGGCCACACGTGGTCCACATCACGCCCTGGATCCAGGATCCACTGGTCCACAGATCCCTGAAGGATGAGGGCGTCTTCATCCTCCTTATCGGTGTAGGAGCCAAGTAAACACAGCGGAGCCAAGTAAACACAGGCTAGCGGGGGAGCATGCTGTGATCTCGCGAGAAGACGGAAGCGCAAGTGAGTAGTGAGTGGAGATCCAACATGGCGGTGCCCTGCTACACTAACTCACGCACCAGTAGCTCCACCTCAGACAAAGTACCAAAGCGAATTGGAAATAATATTTATATATATATATGAAAAAGGGAACACCGCGCGAAACCAAAGTGGAGGACCTCGAGGATTATATTGTTTTTTTATAACGCATACGTGATGGAAGACGACCAGGACCGCAATAATCCCGTGAAAAGGAAGAAGACCGACTCAGCAATGGACACAGACAATCTCATACCGGGTGCCGTAGAGGTTAGTGTCTTGGATGAGATTAACAAGAAGCTGGACATGCTCGGTCCACTTCTCCGAGACATTACTGAGATCAAAACCAGTCTTGATTTCCTGCACTGCACGGTCGGCGAGATGCAAAATGGCAACGCGGATCAAAATCTAAAAACCTCCACCGAGCGTCTCACAGCGGAGATGGAAGTTGTAAAAAAAGAAAATAAAATAATGAAAGAGACTATCCTGGATATTCAATCCAGAAGTATGCAGGACAACCTCATATATTCTGGGATCCCAGAGAACAACACCCGAGTCCCCAGAAAATATGGTGAAAGACTTTCTCTGCACCGCCCTGAAACTCCCGACGGACACCATGACGCAGATCACCATTCACCGAGTTCATCGACTGGGACATCGCGTGGGGAACCGTCCCCGCTCCATCATTGCTAAGTTTGAACACTTCAAGCACAAGGAGCTGGTTAAAAGCAAAGGACGGGAGTTGAAAGAAACAGCGCTGATCATGAATGATCAATTCCCCCGGGAGATCAACGACCGACGGAAGATGCTGTATCCTGTCCTGAAGGAGAACCGGCAGAAGGGTAAATGCGTATTGATGGTTGTTGACAAATTATATATAGACGGTCTGTTATACCGAGACTCCTCCACCACACCCTGGTTATTCTGATCATAATGTATGTTTTTGTGTAATTCTTTTGTTGTTATTATATACTGCAAGATGTAGGAATAGGCATGCTATCTATTTCAGGATTTAAAATATCGCTCACTCTCATCTCACCTTCCTAATTCCCCCTCCATACTTCTCTCATCATCTCACCTCCCCTTTCTTTGTCTACTTGTCATTTGTTTGTGTAGTTATGTATCCCTACAAATTTCCTACAATACTATTGCAGTGAAAAGGAATATAAAGGAGGACACCCCAGACTTATCTATGAGAAAGCATGGGAGCGGTAGTATAGCTATTGCCTTGGATGCACTGTGCCATCACCCCCTAACTAGCTTCAATGACACCCATTAAGTTTGTTAGTTGGAATGTGAAAGGCTTGGGCTCACCTGCTAAACGTAGCAAAATACTACTGCAATAAACCCACCTCACTGTATTTGGGCACCCCAAACTCAAAGCTAAATGGGTAAATCAGATGTTTTCCGCATCATACAACTCAAAAAAAGAGGTGTATCGATATTGATCAATAAAAGCATCCCATATCAAAATAAAACCACAATATCAGATCAGGAAGGACGCTTCATAATGATTAATGGGATTTTAGGTAACATCAAATTAACCATAGCTAATGTTTATGGCCCCAATGAGGATGACCCAAATTTCTTTCACAATATATTTTCAAAACTTTTCGAATTCTCTGAATCAATTATCATATTGGGAGGAGACTTCAACACAGTACTGGATCCAAATTTAGACCGTTCTCAAGCTAGCAATATTCCCAAATCCTGGCGTTCGTTGGACACTATAAAACAATATATGAGTAATCTTGCTTCTTGGGATTGTTGGCGATCAAATAACCCACATTCTAGAGAATACACATATTACTCATCACCCCACCACAGTTTCTCTAGAATCGACCTTTTCTTGACAAGTAATTCCACACTGTCCAAAATCACTTATCCAGAAATCCACCCAAAAGAATGTTCATTATTTGAGTCATGACATTTTATTTTATTTTAATTTTGTCTCCTCAGGGTCGCACCCTGGCATGGCCTTTCTTGGCTGTTGTGGTTATTGTTGTTTTTGGATCATTGGAATGAGGCAATGCTTGCCAAGCCATTTTGATCTTCCTATTTGTGTTGTTTACATTAATGTACTTGACCCCATCTCTATAGGAAATGTTGGAGCTAATGCAGGCAACAAAGCCGCCGTCCCTAATTTTTGCTCTGTCTCAAGATGGTTGTCTCCTCCACAGATGAGGACACAGGCTCACTAACTTTGTTTTTTCCTTTACTCAAAGGTATACTGCACTAAATTATTGGAGTGGCAGAGCCGCTTGGTACAGTATGTACTGAGCTGTATCTTTCTCACAAGTTTTTTCATTGTTTTACTTGTTTGACGTATGGTAGGTACCATTTGTCAAAAAGAAGGGATATAGTTAGAGAATTAAGTAAACTTAATGATTGTGCGTAGAACAATGCAGGAACCTCATGATGGACTTATCAAGCTGATGCTTTGTCATGATTAAACTATTGTTTGGTGATAATTTACATGTTTTTCAGAATGGAATCCCAGTAGAGGTAAGCTCTACTGAGTTTTCATTCTTATCATTAGTGATGATGGGAATGCGAGGACGATCACATGGTGCGAAAGGACTGTCCCAGCATGAACTGCTGACCAGGAGACCAATGCAGTTAAGTCTGTCTTCTGTCGACAAAAGCCACATATGAATTACATCACATGAACCAGTAGTGATCAGATTGTCCAGTTTAGAATTTATCGTTGTTAGATTTACTTTATTAATGGATTGTGTCAATGAAATTATGTTCAAACAACATTCGAGAAATGCGTTCTAGGAAAGTTTGAAAAGCGTTAATTTGATAAGCATAATATACACACTGTCAGTTGTTTAGTAGCCCAATTGAGATTCTATGGACATTGTCTCCTACATATTAGACATTGTGATAATATTTTTGTTGTTACAATAGGGTGCAAACATAAACTTTTGTGCTGAGTCTGTAGTCGGTTATTCAACATAACTGGGACATTACACAATTATTCCACGTACCCTATTTTACATTCATGGACCTAGACCAAACAATGGTGTAAAAATGTGTCTCTCCCCCCAAGTGTTTAAGTCTATGCGCCCAGGTCAAAGCAGCCCTACTCATCCAACTCGAAGGACCACTACACCACCTCCAACCAGGTACCTGGGTAGCGACTGCTGGAGGAAAAGCTGGAACTCTGCTAGATTCCTGGGACCGTTCCTGATCCTCCTCACCACCGCAGTGGCAGTTAATGTGGCAGAACGACCAACGTGGGTACACACATCCCATTGCAAGAAAGTCTGCAACCTTCCAGAGGACCAGATCAACGATAACAACGGAAAATCATCGGACGTGAACTGAGATCACGATCGTTGCAGGATATGTGCTACTAACCTCGGTCCCATGAAGAGGATATGCCACTAGAGTATTTTCTACTTGAAATGGATGACGCCCCATCAACAGGAAAAGATTGGACACGCCTGTGTGATCATCTTTCTTTCTATGCCAATTTACATGTATAATCTGACCAAGGCCCATCAAGATGTGCGTGTAAGACGATCAGGAACATATATGTCTGTGACATCAGTTCCAGCTGAGTATAGGATTGTAGATGGAGCAGACATGTTTTTTTTACGTCTATATTAGCGCTGTAGGTACATCTACAGCTTTTAAGTGACTAAATATCATACATTATAAGTTGTTACTGTTCATTAATACAACTATCCTAGCAGAAGAAGCTAGAAACTAGAATTAACTTTGAGCCGTTTAATGGTTCTCCAGAATGGTATGGTACTAAACATAATGAGTGCGGCTGTATGTGCTTTGATAGGTGAGTCGTGCTGTACATACATTCCTGCCAATGATGTAGAATCAGGAAATTAGTTTTTTTGCCATACAAGCTATGAAAGACTTACGTGATGATTTAATGAAAGATCAAGCTAACACTTGGGACCATTTGCTTGGCTAAGAAATGCACTGAGGCCATAAATTTCTACGTTCATAATGATATTGTATTGATACCCGTAGTGATAATGTGTTTAGTGTTTTTGTCTAGCGTGTATAGTACCTATCTTTCGTAAGATGATTACTAATATGGTGACGGGACAGTTTGTCTCCATACCACTAGATGAGTGGAAACCACCTTATGATGACGGAGATGTTGAGAAGCTGAGATACTGAAATATGGAGATGTTTGTCTAATCATGTTTATCGTTACTTATAGGATGTGTTAGTCATTACGTGCACGATGCATTCGCTGTTGTCATTATTAAGTGACTTTCTTTTTGTGTGTTTTCTAGTTAGAATTGTAAAATGGCCACACAGGATTTTTCCTCTGTATGACCAGGGTTTTTTGTCTTGTGCCTTGTCATAGTATAGTAGATAACCCTTACTGGTCTTTTACTTTTCCCCAGCCAAATGTGAGAAGAGAGGTTTGGCCAATTTGAGGTGGCGATATCCTTGAATTATATCTGGAATGTGGTTATGAGTTCATATAGTTAAATTTAGTATGAGATGTGGATTTTACTAATAGATTCCAATAAGATAGAATTGAACAATATCTATGAAGTATAATTGTATTGTATCCAATTTACATTATATGGAATTTTTAGCTTTATTGCATTTTTCCTTATGGTGTTGTTCCAGAAGGAACAAGAGGAGGAAATGTAAGAGAAAAATGCATGCGATCATCTATTTTGAATGAGGACAAAGGCCTCTATCTCCAGAGGGGGGTTTTAAAACATTTGTCTCTGTTTCCCCAGGAACCCCCAGAGTTTATGTAAAGAGAAATGTTTTTTACTCCCTACAATGTCAATCCTAACATGAAAGAATCAGATCACATCTGGCCTTGTTTACCTTCTATGGAGATGAAGAAACTCAACAGAGGAGCCTATAGGTGGATTGTCGTGCAATCCGCGTCTGCCAGGTCAAGTTTGCAATTACCTGTGAATTTCACTGTCTGAGGGTAGCACCCAAGGAAACAGTTGGGGGGCGCAGACTTGTAAGAGATCTCTGACCCAAGCCACACCCTCTGTTATTGTATAAAGCCCTCTTGATCAGAAATAAGATTAGACTGGTCTGAACACTGCTTTGGAGCAGTACTGAACCTTTCTCTTTATACTGCAGAATAAATAATCTTGAATATTCTCAGTGTTGTTTTCTTGTAGCGGGCATATTAACCTCACCGATCATTGCAGAAGAATTTCTTCCACAGGGTGCACAAGCCAGTGTATCATCAGTGCCGGTGTCAAGCCCAGATGAATAGAGAGGGTTGTGTCAGGAAGGGCATCCGGCGTAAAAACCATGTCAAATCAAACATGCTGACAACAAATCTGATCTCCATACCGGATCGGTCAAGGCCCAGGTTAACAACGACCATCACTGGTGTCGTTAGCCAACAGGGTGCCAGTGGAAATTGTGCTACTGTCGGCTGAAGAAGAAGAAGAGGGGGGAGGCGTGTCCGGAGAGAGCAGGAGAGGAAGAAGGGTAGGAGAGTAGAGTTGAGAGTAGGAAGTTTGAACATTGGCACTATGAAGGACTGGCCTGGCTGACATGATGGAGAGAAGGAAGGTAGATGTATTATGTGTACAAGAGACCAGGTGGAAGGGGAGTAAGGCCAGGAGTATCGGAGCCGGGTACAAACTGTTCCACCATGGAGTGGGTGGCAGGAGAAATGGGGTAGGGATAGTCATGAAGGAAGAATATGTCGAGAGTGTTTTGGAGGTGACGAGAGTGTCGGACAGAGTGATGAGCATGAGATTGTGGTCACTGCATGTGCTCCCAAAGTTGGGTGTGAGATGGAAGAGAAAGAAGAATTCTGACTGGGAATTGACTGGGAAACAACTGCAGAAGTGGTTAGGGAGACGGCCAAGAAGGTACTGGGTATATCATGTGGGAAGAGGAAGGAAGACAAGGACTCTTGGTGGTGGAATGAGGAAGTACAGGAGAGCATAGAGCAGAAGAGGTTGGCGAAGAAGAAATGGGATAGTTAGAGAGATGAAGAAAGTAGACAGGAGTACAAGCTGATGTGGCGCAGGACGAAGAGAGAGTGTGGCAAAGGCAAAGGAAAAGGCATACGACAGGTTGTATGAGAGGTTGAACAGTAAGGAAGGAGAAAAGGACTTGTACTGATTGGCAAGACAAAGGGACCAAGCTGGGAAGGATGTACAGCAGGTTATGGTGATGAAGGATAATGATGGGAATGTGCTGACTAGTGAGGAGAGTGTGTTGAGAAGGTTGAAGTAGTACTTTGAGGAGTTGATGAATGAAGAAAATGAGGGAGAGAAGAGTGATGATGTGGGGATAGTGGATCACGAAGTGCAGCAAATTAGCAAAGATGAGGCGAGAACAGCATTAAAGAAGATGAAGAGTGTAAAGGCAGTTGTCCCAGATGACATACAAGGGGAACATGGAAATGTTTAGGTGAGATGGCAATGGCGTTCCTAACGATTTTTACGTTTAACACCATCCTGGAAATGTAGAGGATGCCAGAGGAGTGGAGAAGAAGTGGACTGGAATAAGGGAGACGTACAGAGCTGTAGTAACTACAGGGGAATAAAGTTGATCAGCCACAGCATGAAGCTATGGGAGAGGGTAGTGGAGGCTCGGTTAAGAGGAGAGGTGGGGATCAGCGAGCAGCAGTATGGTTTCATGCCAGGAAAGAGTACTACAGATGCAATGTTTGCTTTAAGAATGCTGATGGAAAAGTATCGGGAAGGCCAGAGGGAGTTGCACTGCGTCTTTGTGGATTTACAGAAAGCGTATGAAAGGGTGCCGAGAGAGGAAGTGTTGTATTGCATGAGGAAGTCGGGGGTGGCAGAGAAATACGTAAGAGTGGTACAGGATGAGGGCAGTTAGACAGTAGTAAGGTGTGCAGTAGCCGTGACGAAGGCATTCAAAGTGGAGGTGGGATTGCATCAAGGATCAACTCTGAGCCCTTTCTTGTTTGCAATGGTGATGGACAGATTAACAGATGAAATCAGGCAGGAGTCACCGTGGACTATGATGTTCGCAGATGACATTGTGATCTGTAATGAGAGTAGGGAGCAGGTTGAGGACAGCCTGGAGAAGTGGAGGCATCCATTAGAGAGAAGAGGAATGAAAGTCAGCAGGAGGACAGAATACATGTGCCTGAATGGGAGGGAGGGCGGCGAAATGCTGAGAATGCAAGGAGTGGAGGTGTAGAAGGCGGATGAGTTCAAGAAGAGAGTACAGGCAGGGTGGAGTGGGTGGAGAAGAGTGTCTGTGACAAAAGTGTTCCTGCAAGAGTGAAGGGGAAGGTATACAGGACGGTAGTGAGATCAGCTATGTTGTACGGTTTAGAGGCGGTGGCACTGACAAAAAGGCAGGTGGCTGAAATGGGGGTGACAGAGTTGAGGATGTTGAGATGTTTGGGAGTGATAAGTATGACAGGATTAAAAATGAGTACATTAGAGGGACAGCCCAGGTTGGACAGGGAGGAGAAGGATGCTGCCAGACAAGAGGAAAAGAGGAAGGCCAAAGAGAAGGTTTATGGATGTGCTGAGGGAGGACATGCAGGCGGTTGGTGTAAGGGAAGAAGATGCGCAGAACAGAAGGTATTGGAGGCACTGTGACGACCCCTAATGGGAGCAGCTGAAAGAAGAAGTTGATTGTTGTTCTGCACTTTTTAAACCAAAATCAATTAAAGTGGTTAACTTGTGTGCAGTAAATGCATTGATGCATGATTTATATTGTTCCCTTTCAGTACACCACGCTCAGTATGCCTATTAGTACTGTATCACATTGAATATTAAAGTGCAAATTAGCACTAGACCACTCTTGTGAGTTTGCAACCTTTTAAGACTAAAACCACAGAAGGGTTCAAACATTCCAGACTGACACTCACTCGTATGATAAAAGCAACACAGCTCCAACTAATCCAATTTAATTGGCGTGTGTTAGCTTTACAGTAGGCGTGCGAGTGATCAAACATTGACAATAGTCAATAGTATCGGTGGTGCTGAGGCGGTGGGGGGGCCCCCCCCCAATGAAATTGTGTTTCGGGCTGGCCCTGATAGAGCTATTTGACATAATATGCTATTTGTGTCTATTTCTTTTTTTATTTTTGTTCAACTTGAATTGTCAACAATAAGAACAAATGTTAATTTGTAGGAACCCTGCGCAGGTATCACGTTGAACGTAGTTGACGGGCCCTGGCACGTGGGCTGCGCGTGGAGAGAGGACTTGGCCGTCGAGCGTCGGGGCACGGGCGGTGACGAAAGCGGAAGTGAGTGCGGTTCGGGTTCGCGCGCGCGGAAAGAGCCCTCGCCGGCACCCGTAGAAGGGATAAAAGCCCTAGTTTGAGCGCGCGGCTGGTACTTGTTTGCCAAGTGTGCGCCAGAAAACACCGAAGTGGCAGGCCGCGTGTCCCGAGCACAAGACCCTGTTGTAAGATGCTTTTTGTTTTGTTTTTCCAAGCTCGCCCTTTCTCTCCCCTTTCCAATCGTCTGCAGTTAGTCCTTCGCCGCGGCAAAAACGAAACTTCGATCATTGTTGTATTGTCGATGCACATGGCGGTTAAAAGTCCCATCACTGTTTAGTTCGGTCGCCGTTAAGGCCGCCGCGCATCTACCCGTGCTGACGGTCTACTCTGCAGCCGGAGCACGGGGCCGGCTCGGCGAGGTTTCCACTCGGCGAGCTCGGGAGAATTCTCCCAGAAACGTGGTTTTCCTAGACGCGGGCCCTTTGTGGCCTGCTGCTTGGCTAACCGGCTAGGCGCTGCGACGCGAGATTCGGGGGCGGTTCGTTCGCGGCGAACGAATATTTGGGTACGACCGGCGCCCACCGTTACTCCGGCCAGGAAGCGAATCGTCGACTCCCAAACTGAGGATAGCGACCCGAGGACTTGAAACAAGTAGAAATCTGAAGATAATGCCAAGTCAGTTTGCAAAGTTAGCCCGGCTTGTGACTTGTATTGTTTGCATTGGACTGCTACGCGGGGTTTCTCCGACATGATAAATAAAAGAAGCTAAGGCCTTTACAACGACAAAACAAACAAACAAAAACAAACGGCGAGCCAAGAGCTGGAAGATTTGAGCCACTCGTTTTTTTTAATTTACATTTTTTTTTTTTTTTATTGGGTGTCTCGCCAAGAACCGGATCTCAAACTGGAGTCGACTCATACACCGCTAGCACACTCCAAACTGACCTCATTTGCTCAGTAATAATAATGTGGAAGCTGCAGTTTACCGTTGCAGAGGTCGTTCATTCTTAACATGGTAGATCCACATCAGTAGATCCTCTAGCGGAATAGTGCCAGAACATTGTTTCACTAAAGTACAGAGTACATTCAGACACGTGCATATCTTTTGTTGCTAATATATATTCTTTACTTATGTTTTTGCTTTTTTGGTCTGTCTATATTTTCTGCTTTATTTGTTCCTCAGGTTTAGTTTTGGACACCCCCCTGGGGTTTGCCACTTTAACCGCACCACACTGTACTTTTTACCATTGCATGTGGCAAATAAAAATCTGGATCCCTATTGATACAAACACAAACTGAGCCAAATATATTTTTCATCCACACCTTTCTGTGCATCCATTCCACCTCACACCAGTGTCTTGGGTTTTTTTAACAGCACAACATGGGCAAGAAGCAGAACACTAAGACAAAAAAGGAGGTTTCAGAAGAACCTGAAGAGTTTGTGGTGGAGAAAGTGCTTGACCAGCGTCTCGTGAATGGGAAGGTGGAGTTCTTCCTCAAGTGGAAAGGTTTTACAGAGTGAGTTCTGGGGTTGTGCCCTCCCACTTGGCTGAAGGGGCTTCCCTCCCACTGGGCTGGAGAAGCTCCCCTGGTGTGGGCCACCGCTTGGAGTTTTTGTGCTGATAGTGGCTGCATGAAGATTTCCATTGATGAAAGGATTGCACAGATTGAAGAGAGGGCAACTTTGAATTGCGTATTTTCTTTCTCCGAAACTTTTAATTTCTTAAACTATGTGTGAACGATCTGTTCTAAACCAGATGTGAGGAGTAACACCTTTTGGGAGGGGGGGGGGCGGTGCACGGTTAATGTTTCGTGTTACCATTTAAAGCTGTGCAGGCAGCTGTTTAGCCCTATTATCAAATACAGCAATTTTCAGATTTTTTTATTGTGGAGTTTGCGAAGTGGGCTTTCATGTTAATGTAGTTAAATTGCCAGTAATACCACCCACCAGGGCTGCCACAGTCATAAAATTTTAGTTGACCATTAATCGTCATGGAAATGACTATTATTAACAATTGAATTGACTTTTTCTTTCTTTGTTTGCCACTATTGGTAGTCCGTTCCTATAACAGTGTAGTAATATCCGCTCTAATTGGGAAGAAAAGTGATCCAATGACCTGGAACATTTTAACATAAAAATCCGGGTCGATGGTCAGTTTTCCTCAACTTGGACAATGCACAAACTTTGCATTGTTTTTGTTGCCACATTTCTAACATTGGTTTAAAGTTCCCTATACATTTCAATGGAAAAACAATTGCAAAATCTTGGTGATTTTACAAAGTCTTTGCAATTGGCTCAAATAATTTGTTATTTTCACTAATTTATTTGTTTAAGTTTGGGATCAAGCATTTTGTTGGAAAGGCCCGTCTGTCCAGATAACAGCAGTGGTTGCTGTTCTACTTGTTTGGTTGTGATTGGCTAGCAGACGGTTTCTCAAACTGCAATTAAAATCCATTCCATTTTATGTGGGTAGTCACAAGCTCAAATGCGCAAGGATGGCATCTTGTTTCCTGTAATGTGTGATTGAACACGTAATTGGGATTAAACATGTTTTGTATTTTGTCTTCGCAATGGAACTACAGTTTCGAAAATGTATATGCAGCTAAACTTATGTACGTGTCAGGATACTTTGAGGCCATTATGGCTCTATAGGTACTTGGCACTGGCAAAACTTAGCCGATCATGCGGTTTGAAGGAGGAAAACGGGGTTTTGGCATTGACCCCAAAAGTCTTCATCTGTGCATTCCTGTCTGTCCCTTCTTAGTTTGATTTGCAGAGTTTGTCAGCATGGCAGTGTTTGGATGTCTACCAAAGTAATGCAAGCCCCTTGTTTCTTATTCAGAGCTGATAATACGTGGGAACCGGAAGAAAACCTGGATTGCCCAGAGCTCATATCAGCTTTTTTAGAAGCACAGAAGAATGTGAAGGAGAACCCTGCTCCGCCGGCAGCCGCTGTCAAAAGGAAGGCCTCCACAGATGATCAGGGGGGGTCCGAAGCCAAAAAGAAGGATGTGGTGAGTTCGCTTCGGTTTCACAAGGCTCAAACTTTGATCGCTGGTTCAGGATTCTGGACGCATAATTTGCCTGAGGTCTGATGATTGTTTGTCCTGCTTTAAGAGCGAGAAGCCCCGTGGCTTTGCCAGAAACCTCAACCCAGAAAGGATAATCGGCGCCACAGACAGCAGCGGCGAGTTGATGTTCTTGATGAAATGGTGAGTGAGGGTTTGAGATGTTTCAGAAAGTAGCTCAACCTTTCTACTCCGGTGACGAAAAGCATGTTTGTTGTGTAATGGATTATGTCAGTAATGAAGGCCAATTTGACCCCCCCCCCCAACTAAAGTTCTAAAGAAAACAGTTCAACAACAGTTTGAACATTATTTGAAATTTTCGGGTCGAAATTGTAACGGCGGTGACAACCTCACTGTGATTACTTGCTTCTCCTGGAAGCTCTTATTTCCCAGCATCCTTCATATGATATTTTATGTATTGTATGTGCAGAATTTGGCGTGGCGGGTGTGACCCACGGTAATGAGCACGTGGCTATAAAACTCTTGACCTGTTGCTATTTGTTCCACAGGAAGGATTCTGATGAAGCAGATTTGGTGCCGGCCCGCGAGGCCAACACGCGATGTCCCCAGGTGGTGATTTCCTTCTACGAGGAGAGACTGACATGGCACTCCTGTCCTGAGGATGAGACGCAGTAGCTCCCCCTTCTGCTTGTTTGGTTTACGTATTTTAAGGCCGCCATCTTCCTGTTGGCTGTTTTGTTGTTTTTAGTTAACGTTGTGTGGTAGTAGACAGGACTACTACTCATGCTGTTGTACATATTTTTGAAATTAGTTAGTTGCATCAATGCTCCATAATGTCTTGACTTAAACATTTTTGTATTCTACTCTTAGATATAATTTGAAGATGTCCAATAAAGGTTTAATGCTATCAAATTCTGTGAGCAAGCCTGAACACAGTGATTAAGCTGAATTGTGTACTATTATGGGTAAGGGGCGTTTGTAACGTCTCATTTCTTCCAAGGTTTATTTTTAGGCCATTAAGTAATCATTTTCTGTTTAATGTGGTACTTGCTATGATTGATGCAGTTTTTAAAAAGGTCTGTTTTAATTCTGACTCAGTTCAGTGTGAAGCCTATAGTTAAAGACCAAATGAACGTTTTAAGGCGAGGGGAGCAACTGTTATTGTTAAAATAAATTAGCGCTAATTTTTTATAAATAAGCTGTCCAGACATTCTTACAACAAAGACGTGATAGATAAAGTTGTTTGATAGGTATGCATGTACATAGACCATAAAACATCCTTTTGTCAAGATAACGGAAATAAAAAGCAATACAAGCACAGACAATTTTGAAAATAATTGCAGATTCGAGTGCTTAAATGAATAAGGAGGTGTGTGGTGGTGGTGGAAGTGAACTCCAAACTCAGTTTGGGGAAACTGCAGTGAGGTAGAATCACAAAGAATAGAAATGCACTACTATATGTATATATTAAGTTGGATAGTTAGCTAGTTTTCGTCCCTGACCATATTAAAATGACCCATCCTTTCTAACTTCATAGCACAATCACGATTGTGCTTCAAAACAGTCCAATGGGGCTAAATAGTAGTAAGTCTTGTAAAAAACAGACAAAGCAACTTCATGAAAATGGGACGATTACCTGTTGATGTTATACCATGGGAGGTTCTGACAGGTTTTTCAGGGTTTTACACCAACTGGCTACCTATTGTAGCCAATGTTACGCTTTGGATGTACTGCTGCAATTGCAGGCAGTTGCTTTAAATAGGATATGATGTTACTATTATTTGAAACATGTTAAATATATTCTATGCCATGTCTGACTTCAATGTGAGTTTCCCGTTTTCAAGAGATTTTTAAGTTTTTGGAAGTTTCTCTATAGTAAAGTAAGCGAGGTTGTGCTTTGAGCCGTTGTAAATGAGGCATCATGTGAAAAATAGCGAGCCTATAATCATTGTTCAGTCTTTTTGCTACACCAAAATACTCAATTTTTACAGCCCAGCCCAAAGACTGGTGAATGGGCCAAATTGAGGAATTTCAGAAAATGGCAGTATCAGCTGGTCGCTCCACCTTACTCAGACCGGTCAGTGCAGCATGTGACCACAATCACTCAATTGATTTTAGCACTCGATCTCCAGTAATGATGAACTAAACAGATTTTGTGTCTTCCACAACAATTGTAGGCAAAGAAGGGAAAGTGGTCATGTGCGTTGTGAACATACTCCTGAAACATTGGAGGTTGCGTTGCCATTGGCACGGGCTGTTTGGCATCTGTGAGGAGACTGGTCTCATGGTGGGTATTAGACAATCAGCAACAGACTTTGACTGTCTTGTGCAATACTGCAGTCTAGAGCAACTCTGGATGTATTAAGGGTCTTCTGAGTGGCGCTGTCCACAACATTTGACAGAAGCAAAGCTTTCGTCGACGTGAATTGTTAGGTCATTTGTTGAAATCACTCAACTGTGGTTCAGTCTCCACAAAAGACCAAACATTTGTCATCACACAAGATGCGTCCAGAACATTTGAAACGTTTTAGCCCTGTAGAACTAAGTATCTACAATGACCATTTACCAAGAAGACACGTGTCCAACTTAATCAAAATGGACAGTTTGCAATCAAATTGTCAAAAGCTGGGGAAAAAAAAAATCTGATAAAGAGTCCTGTCCCACAATGAAATAAAATCTTCATAAATAATCATAAATTGTATTCTTTGTTGGGAGCCATTCCTGGCCAGGTGTACCCAAGAAAAATGCCCAAAACATACCAAACGGGTGAATTTCCATTCCTCCTTATGTCCAGGCAAGGGGCGCTCACGCTTTTTAAGGCACGCTTTGAATAGAACCTAGGAATCATGGGTAATGTCACTTGAAACATTGCAGAAGGAACGGGTGAAAGTGAAGAAAACAGCCATTCACATGTTTCCAAAGAGAAAGCTCAGCCGGTGCATTCCAAGCCTGTTAATTAAATCAATCATCCATCGTGACCTGCATGCTTGTTTTCGGGGAGATTATCAGCCAGGTCAAGTTTATTTATGTGAACCTTAATCACGGTACATCTCAAAGGGCTTCAGTCAACCATGGTGCAGCCTACATGACTATCCCTTGGTATCCCTTGGAGTGTGTGTGTTGTCTATGTTAATGCTTAAATGCCTGTGTGTACCTGTACTGCACACACTGTGGGAAAGATTGTGATTTTTACAGTACCTAACTCATTAAGTAACTAATGTATTCTCACAGTAATTTATTGCAATCAAAAACAATGTTTTGCATTTCTGTTTACACTAATAGTCTGTGCCACGGTTTGGTTTTATGTAACCTTCTCATCAATTACAACAGTGGAAACCCCGCTGTAAATCAGATCACTGTGCGCTACTCCTGTGATCCATCATGTGTAATGGATTCATTTTGTGAGTTGGCCTGGCTCCTCAGGGGGTCTCCTTTATAGCTGCAATCTGCAATCTCCTTTACTGTGTTATCTCCAAGTGAAAGGAGCATGCTATCAGCCAGGAATAACGTGGACCTCAGCTCTCCCGAAACCCATGACCCGCCACACAGACCACTGTATGCAAATGGCCAGGCGTCGGCCTTCCTCCAAGGGTAAATATTTAAGACAGAATACTTTTGATTGGCTTCAGTCGCTTTGAGTGTCAACTCCTGGGACTACATTTTTGCCACAGCTCTGAGGAACTCTGGGAAAACTGGTAAGACCTTCAAATGATTTCTGATGGGGAATAATTTTTGTATTTTATTAAAGTCATCGCCTGGGTCCCATCAAACTGCTCTTCAATGATTAATTAAGTCCATATACCTGTAAAATACAATGGTAGCATTTATATTGTTTTATGTCAGGATGAGCCTGAAGTAGGTACTTTATTATAAGCACCCTAATAACAGGGCACTGGAGAGAATACGTACTTTTATTTTTTAACACTTTTAGTACATTTTAGAGCAGGTGCTTGTTGACTTCCACTTAAGCGGGAATGTCAATGTAGTCCTTTCCCTTTTACTAGTCATTTTGTGTCAGGGTATGTGTACTTTTTACTGAATCCTCCACGCCTCCAGTTCGTACGGCTGGGAGTGTGACGTCAGCGCGTATACAGGCAACGAGCCCTGCGCGGTTATGACGTCAGTCCATTTAAAAACAATGTGTTCAGTACATCTGGTTAGGAATAATTTCCTTCAATATCACTTCGGCAATGGTATAACCTTTCTTTGTTATCAAAGTGCAAAGTGATACTGTCCATAGTGCTGGTTTGGATTTGAGATCTTCTTGTGTCAATGATGTACTGTATGTGCGTCGTGTGTGTGTGTGTGTGTGTGTGTGTTTTTTAAACATTATATATAAGCAATATCTTTACACCTCTTTTTCATTTTGGGAGTACCTCCTGTAGTAGCGCGTTTGAGAAACACTCTATATAAGTGATACACAACAAAATCACAAATTATTATTAATGCTATAAAGTATGCATGCGTTTTTGGAAGATGGCCCGTTTCATTTTTGTGTGAATACATAATATATATATAATATATAAAAAGAATATATATATATATATATATATATATTTATACACACACGCACACATAAAAAAATACTTATTTTTTTACGTGGTTTGAAGCGCCAGGTGACAGTTTAGCGTTAATCAGGAACAGGTGTTGGCTGGGAGGTAAATAATAAAGAGGCTTCCATCGCGTCGAGCCTCAGCTGTACCGGTTCCGCGCCGGAGGTTCCACGGGGGAAAGCAGCCTGACACGCTTTAGCTTTTTTTTTTTTTTTTTTTTTTCTCTCTCCGGGGAGGGGGGGCTTGGTTTGATTATTTATTGTGTCGCAAACATTTTAATAGGCTTTCCTCTTTCCTCCGCCCAAAAAAAAAACAAAAAAAAAAAACCCCAAAACTAAAAAAAAGTCGTGAACGCGCGTCGTGAGCGGAGCGCGCTCTCCCGCGGAGCGTCTGTTTGGTCAAAAGGACTAAAGGAAGGTGAGCTGCCCCTCGCTCGCACACCCCTGTCTTCCTTTGAATCCTCGGAGACCAATTTACATGCGATCGTCAACTGTCTGTGACTTATCAGATGCTCGGAATACGGAGTTTATGTTCCTTCTGTCTCCGGGCGTGGCGCCAACTGCAACCCCGCGCTGAACTCCCTTTTGAATCGTTTATTATAGGCGGTGTTTCGGAACTCGAGCGTCAATGCATGTAACCGCTGCCCACCTGCTGCGTCAACATTTTATCTTCCATGTGGCGCATTCGCTTCCTATTGATAGACCGCTTGGACCTGCTGGACATGCACAATTTTAAAACGATCAGTTTGATATTGGCTATTTGGGAATTATTCCATCTGAACTCTATTTGAATACCCTTTGTCTCTGTCCCAAGCATTGAAGGCACCCATTTTCTCAAATGCTGTCCCTTTTCATGGCTAATGGCCGGGGTTATGGGTTGCTTTCCATCCTAGCTCCCGGACATAAAAGCTGCATTTGTACTAAGTGATTAGCTTTTTCCCCCACAGCCAAGTAGGACCTCAAGGAAATAAAGAAAGGGATGATCTACTGGAGGATCAACATCACCGACGGAGATATTTAATGGGCTGAAACGGGAAGAATATTGCCCCAGGAGCTTGTTATGTTTATTGCATTTAATGGTTATGACAAATCATTTAGGAAGCCTGTGGGACTGAGGTGTTTGTGTGAATATTCATATCAAAATGTTCAGCTTTGATTTAACTAATCCATTGTTCAGTAACCTGAGGGCCTTGGCTCCTGTTGCACGTTCCATATTATTATGCATCTGTTTGCATATTCCTGCATGGGGTGTTAAAAATAGTGTTCTCCTGTGCTCGGGTTAGTAAAACCAGCTTTGTTTGCCTGGCAGTATGTGCTGCGTGTGGGTTCTTCCGGTGTTGTCTTTAGCCTGGTTGAAAGTTTCTGCGTTCAGGACAGCTGGAGTAGAATGTTGGGCTGTGTTTGGCAACAGACTAGACCTTCAAAGCACTGCACTTGAACTGAGATTTACTGTTTATCAACCTTTGTCCAATTTTCTTTTCAGGTTTCTACGCCCACAATGGAAGGTGTATTGGACGGTCTCATGAGAACAGTAAGTTGCAGCTCTACACCGTACTAGGCACACCTAAAGAGAATATATATATATATCTGATCTAATGCAAGTTTCGTACACTCGTGCTGCTCCAGTTCGACTGATGCTTTTATAAAGGAAATTGTAGAATTTTCAGCCTTTTTTAAATCACATTTCCAGGCGGTATGTTGATATGGGGTACTAAGTTGCTGTGGGTTTGTCTTTAATTTGACTGCAAATTAATTTAAATCTTCTTTAGTTAATGTAGAGAAAGTTGTCAGATTGTGTTTTATAGTCATAAAACGATGCCCCCATACCTAAGGGGGCTAGAACTAAACATTAATTATATTTGTCTATCTTAAAAGTGCTTATATTTTATTAGGTTTATTTTCTTTCAAATGTTGGAACACCCTAATTTCTATGTGTGCAGCAACCTCTGACAAACTAGGCTCAAAACAGGGAATGTGGTTTTGTAGTTTGTTCTGTTTGCCAAGAGTCTTAATTCTACGCAGCGCACATGAGAAACTAGAGGGTGCACTTTGTGCCCCCTGACACCATTAACCACTAGGATTAAGGTGGCACTTGGCCAGACTTTGACACCCACCCCCCATACACACACACAATTATGACTTCAACTCACTGCACTGTGGCCTAAAATGATGGGCTCCACTCTGTTCCCAACAGTGTCATGTTCCCTAAACCTATAAAAATGGATGTCCATACCTCTGGTATGATATCATTCTATGCTACAGCTTGTATGTTCTACGTGTTTATGTTAATGCCAACTTTTGTTAATGTTCAGGATCAAGAGACCATTTGTCACATCCATATAGGCACTGAAATGTCATGACACCCGGAGACTACGCACAATAAGCTCTAAAAATACTAAAATGTGCATAATGAATATGTTAGAGTTTGAATAACAGCATTTTTGAAGCAGCTTGTCCATAAACACCATTTTATATTGTAGTTTGGTTTATATGCTAGGTGTATGGACATTATTTTTTTGATGTGAGGGAACATTGTTTGTCAACCTGAACATCACCATGAGGGAATATGGGAGACACTCCCAAAAGGGCATGGCTGCTCAATGCTTGTATCACCGTCTCTTATGATGTTACGTGAGCAAACTCGCCTCAGTGATCACATTTGTACATTAGTCTAGATAATAGTCTTACACTTTTGTTTGTGTTTGCAGCTTGGGGTGAGGGAAGGCCTTTTTAATTTAATAATTCAATATATTGCACCCCAGCCGTCATAACCATCTTCCTCCACTGCCGTCTGTCACAGCTTGGCCACATTTTAGTGTATCTGGACTTGCAGAACTAATATGGCTTTTATTTTAATTCATTATATTTATCTGTAAGTGTACTGCTTCCAGAATAGTTTCAGTAATGTCCTGTCAGACATACACTACCAATCAAACATTTTAGAACATCCATTTTTCCTGTTTTTATTTAAATTTTAGTCCAGTGACTAACCTGAAATGGATGAACGTAAGCCGGAAACTGCCAGAGGAGAACACTTTTTCATGTTACCAAAAATATTCCAATAGAAGGCCTTTTTCAGGGAACAAGGGAACAACACTTTTGTTTACTTACAAACCCTCTCTGTATAAAAGCAGTGTTGGAACAGACTGTACTATACCATCTGAAGCATTACTTTTGACCGGTAGTGTTTCATATGGAATGCGTTCCCATTGTTGATTTAAAGAACAGCCTCCAAACATGACGCCTCCCTGAAATGGAGACATTTTGACTTTTGCAGGAGTTTATCAGTGTTTGTGTTGGGGATCCAAAGCCCCACAGAGGTTACTTCTGGCACTCCCAGGTTGACTACAACATCTGTTTACATGTGAGTTTTGCATCAGGAACTTGCATGTTTTGGCCCAAAACCTGCCCAAGTGAAATCCTTGTCTTAGGAAGTTTGGTTCCTATGTTGTCCCTAGGGGTGCACATATTGGGTTTGAGCTCATGTAATTGTGAAAATTCTTGGACACAGTTACATTGACTTCCTTTTCAAAGCTGTAGTTCTTATTTCTTTAAACACTGAAGATTTATCAGAACGAGAGTAGACGTATTAGACCATGAATAAATTGTAGACTATCCATAATCTATTTTAATGTGAGATTTTTCAATTAGTGTTTCCCCTTGAGTGAAAACATGGTACTTGTAACTTGCCCAAAAAGTTTCTGTGCTGCCCAGAATGTCTGGACACTTTATCATGAATGTTGAAATTTTTTTGCCTAGCTAGAAAGCGCACCTGGACTTTGTATTCATATTAAAGTTGTTTTCTCCCTCCAGACAAACAGCATGTGTTTTAGAAAGAAGACGTCCTGTGTGAGGAGGCGGTACAGCGAGTTTGTATGGCTGCGACAGTGTCTGCAACAGAATGCCCTCATCATGTATATTTATTTCTGTTTCTCAGCTTTTAGTATTACTCACTGCCATCCTTTCATCCCACTGTACCTTCTTGGATATTGTTTCCCAAATAATTTTTAGCCTCAATTGATATATGGTCATTTTTGTTCTGAACTCAAGTCTTGGCCCGTTTACTCCCTCTGATTGCCTTAAGATGCATATATTCAAAAGGAAGGATTTTCTCCTCTCAATGTTTGTTTTTTCAGGCTTTGTGTCTTTGTATGCAGAGATTTGCCAAAGTTGCCACCGTGGAACCCTTTCTTCAGTTTGAACAACGCAGAGCAGGTCAAGCAGAGAATGAAGGGCCTTCAAGACTTCCTACAAAAGTGAGTGGCTCTGAAGCCTCCGTGCCCGATTGTCCACAATTGCCACATCTAGTGGTAAACTTGGCAGCTTCACGTATAAAGTTTAAGCCTAGCATACCTGAATGACACGCTGGAGCATGTTCTTTTGGTCTTTATAAGCAAATTCCAGTCCTCAGCGTGACATGATTATATTTCCAACAGCCTACCTATTTTGAAAAGTGACCCTGTCCTTTCTGCAGTGTCCTCCAGACACCGCTGCTGCTCTCAGACAGTCGACTCCACCTCTTCCTCCAGTCGGACCTCTGTATAGTGAAGATGGAGAGGTGTGCCCGGGGCGACACCAGGTACAGCGTGGCCCAGGCCATTCAGCGCTCAGACAGCGGCCTCATCAGTCGCTTCACACTCGAGAATGCAGACAAATCCTCCTGCGACTCTGACTGTGAAAGGTATTTTCTCCTGAATGTCATAACTATTGTTAGTCTGGACGGCTGTGTAGTTATAAATCAGCCCATTTACCTTCAAACTTCCTCTTACAGCAGTGCCTCGTCAGGTTTGGGGCTCAGTGTGGACACCCAAGTGCGGAGTAGTCCGCCGCCCTTTTTGGAGTCCAACAGAGACCATGGGTTGTTCATCAATTTCTCACAATCGCCCTCTGAAGAGCAAAATCTGCAGCCTTGAAACGCAACCTGCAGCAGCTTGACTCACTTCACCCTGTTTGCTGAAGGCTTATCAGTGTTATTTATACAGCTCTTGTTGCGTTTCTCTCAAGGGGAAAAGCATTCATTTTACACTGCAAGCCATTTCGCCCCCCCCCCCGGTTTTAGATTTTTGTTTCTTAAAGTATATTTGTTAATTCTGATTGTTACTCTGTACTAAATTTGTTCAACTGAAACTCTTAACTTTCTGTCTTAAAGAAATATTCCAGTACTTCTGTGAACATGTAAAAATATTTACTTTTAGTGTATAAACCCGAGATTGTACTGGGAATGTCTTAATGTTTTTATCGTCAATGTAAACTTGTACTTGGTGCCTGTAGTAAAGGAAATGTTTAATGTGGAGTCATTTTAGAAAATTAAAATTTTTAATTTTTCAATGATGAATAAATGTAATTGAGATTTTGCCTATAGCTTTTTAAAAGCCCTTGAAGCGGTTCTATTTCAGCCATTCTATTGTGAAAGCTCATGCACTGTTTGGCCAGCCCAGTAGAGGGAGTAGAGACCTCGGAGAAATCAATCCAGTTAATAATATTGCAGATCCAATGATGAGTGCAAAAGGTAAACATCCACAAATTCAAATGGTTTGTTTAACACTTAATTGTCGTAAGGGCTTTAATGGGGTTATTTTTGAATGTCACTAAAGAAACTCGACATTCAAGCGTCAGTGTTCCTTACGAGAATGTGGGCTGTAATCTTCATTTCCCCCTTGGTCAGCCTCTGAATGACGAGGTAAAGAAGGACCTTAAACAGGATCAGCGGGCCGGATCCTGCAGACGTGCTCTGACATGATCTGGTTGGGGTTTTCAGTTCAAAAATTGCGGTCAGGATTGACGGCGACGCCAGCTATCCCCACACACCCCTCTTTTGAGCCTCAAACAAGACTCTCCATAGAGCTGCAGCCAGTGTAGATGCCTGTATGCAAATTCTGACCTGTGTCCCGATATTGCAGGGAATCCATCCAAAAACAAACTAGTCTTTCATCTGTCATTCTTTGACTTCCATAGTTTTGTGGTTGGAACGCGCCCTCTCTGTTTGCTGTTTAAGGTTGACCTTATCAAAGTACCCTGTGACAGCAGCACACATACTGTGTCTGTGGGGGAACACAAGTTCACAGCTGACACCATAAGAACGCATGCCATCTGCACTGTTCCATTAAATCTGTAATAGACACACAAAGAATTACAGTTCCTCCAGGGCCACTAAATTTCCAGACAAAATGAAATGCGACTGCAAGGTGTATCTTGTGTCCGCATGTGTTTGTTTACCCAAAAACATCTGTCTGCCTCTTTTGTAGGTGAAAGTATTGGATATTGAGTGTTCATGTCCCACGTCTATTTCAGGTTGGTAATTTATAACTCAATTCTGAGTGTGCATCGATGCGCTTCGTACCCCCAAAACACCAAACAAAGCCCAAACCCAATTGTATTTCAAAGCAATTAGGGTGTCCAGTGAGTTGTGAACGGGCTTGTCGAGCCGTCTCTGGGATGCTGTGATATTTTTTAATTGTTAATTTTCTGTCACATTAGTTAACTCCGCCATCCCTGGCCAGGTGACTGACGAGAGATAAAATGACCAAGTTGATCCTTTGAATTTTTGATGAAACCCGGTGAGTGGTGTTTTAATGTTCGGGGGCCAGAGATTTCTCAGCCGCTAGTGAGTTAAATGAGCGCCTATATCATATTTACAGCCGTTTTATACGAGGATCTCCTCTAATGCATTCCAATGTAGGAAGCTTCAAATGATGGAGCCATCAATATTAGTATTCGTTTTTATGAGTGTAAATTATTAGCTCATTTAGACTCCCACCTGAAGTCACTAGAGGAGCTGGGCTCACCTCCTTGACCCTACAAAGGCCAACAATGGCAAAATCCATAGAGACAATTAGCCTGAATAACCTGCGATTCCTCTACATCTTTAGTGTTTTTTCCATCAAATATCTTTGTTTTCCTCCTTCTCTGTTTACTCCATCCTTAACTCTCTCCTGGGTCCTGACCTCTGTCCAATGGCTTCTTCCTCCCATTCTCCTCTCTTGCGCTGCCTCCCATCCATCCTGTGTCTCTGTCTGGTGCTTGGGTCAGAGGTGGTGGCTTGCATTGTATTTGTGATCATTGCGTTTAAAGTGCTGTTGCATTCAGATCATTAAAAGTCAATGCGCTTGCCTCTCTTCTTTTTTTTTTCCCCCCCTTCCCCCTAAAACATCCACACATACACAACCACTGCGCACTTGCGGCCGCTTAACAGTAAAATACGACCTGTGCGCAGATAAATGTCTGAGACCCATCTATCTGCAGGCGTTAAAGCCGACTAATGGAGATGACATATTACAGGACTAAATGACGACCATAAAAATTCGCGCCATGCTTTGCGGTCCCGCGCGGCCATTGTGCTCATGATGGGATGTGATGTCGGCACCGCGCGAAGCCCGAAGCCGAACGGAGGGTGATGTCATGTACCTGCAGATTTGTTGGAACACATAAATTCAATCTGATGTACTGGATACTGTTTAAGAATTAAAGGTATATTGTTTATTGTGAAAGGCACAGGATTCACATTTAAAGACACAGAAAAAAACACACGCAAACACAAACACAGGATCTCGTCATTGTTTTTGTATTGCATCAAAGTTGGAAATGCGGCTGTGAGAAACCACACGAATCGGACAGGAAAGAACCAAAATTAGGGGTTTATTTCCTCAAAAGAATACGTATGAAAAAAAGTCCAGGGGGAATTTCACTAATTTACAAAATGGCCCAAGAATAAAAATGACCAAACTGACCTACCCAAATGAAACAGAAGGGAACATATATGAGGGCAGAGCTGAACCAGAATGACACAAGAGGGGTGTGAGACAATCAGCAACAAATAATAAATCTTTAATAATGTGTAATAGGGGATTAAAAAGAATTAAAGGAAGAACTTTGAACCTATTTAAATACCCGGTAAAATCCATACAAAAACCCTTCATCTATGAAGGGTTTTTAAGGTTGACCTTAAACAGACCCCACAGTCAAACTAAATGGTTTAGTCCACAACTTGTTCTGTTGAGCTTTAAAACCCTGCACAGAAACCTTGTTTCCATGTTCTCGGCAGGCCAGGTGAAAGATGGATATTTGTGAAACAAAACCCTGTGTGTCATTATAACATGTTTTAACTTCTTACGTGCATTATCAAACAGAACTATAACGCTGGGTTACAAATCGGTTGGTGGTGGGTGCGACCATCACAGCGGCCATGATGAGCTCTGAACTGGGACCTTTAGGAGAGCGTCCATGTTGTAGTGACGCCACACGTACGTCTTCCAGGTACATCACTTCAGAATCACTCCTCCCCTTCATTCTTTTTCACTTTCTATCTCTTTATTAATTACTCCTCTCTCTCTCTCTCTCTCTCTCTCTCTCTCTCTCTCTCTCTCTCTCTCTCTCTCCGTGCGCGTCTCTCCTCTCTGTCGCTCTCTCTCTTTTTGTCCCTGAGCGAACGGAGCGGTTGTAATTGCTTCTCTTCGGAGCAGTTAGACGCGGCAGAGAGGGGAGCACGTAGCGGAGCTGCATTTGCATTCGAGATGAGCCGAGACGGAAGAAGAGGAGGAAGAGGAGGGAGGAGGAGGAGGAGGAGGAGGAGGGGGGATGAGGAGAGGAAGAATGAAAGGGAATGTGCCCTCCTACAATGCACGAGACGCTTCTCTGCTCTCCCCTCTCTCTCTTTCTCCACCTTTGTTCTCACCTCCTCATCTATTGTCTCCCTCCCTCCATCCCTCGCTCCACCCCAGCCCCCCCACCCCACCCCCCTCGCAGCGAGGCACCCCTCTCATTGTCTTTCCAGAGAGTTCCAAGGTCACCGGGAGCTTGCTCATCAGAGCAGGGTATTGTACACTTAGCGCTGGCATGGAGGAGCTAATTTGTATCTGCGTGTGTGTGTGTGCGTGCGTGTGTGTGTGTGTGTGTTCCTCCATTCATATGTGTGTATGTATGTGCGATGGTCTGCTTGTTT
>NC_137193.1:25991033-26041033 GCF_960531495.2 Zeus faber
ATCAAACAGGGGCACCCATTTCCACAGGTGCACCCACACCGTGCACCTTACTGTGTGTGTGTGTGTGTGTGTGTGTGTGTGTGTGTGTGTGCATGTGTGTGTGTGTGTGAGAGAGATTGTTTTCCTTTACTTGTGAGGACCGCTCTCTGAATTTACTATTGTTTGGTTTAGAAGTGTGTGTGTGTGTGTGTGTGTGTGTGTGTGTGTGTCGGTGTGTGTGTGTGTGTGTGTGTGTGTGTGTGTTTTCGTGCGTGCAGGGGTGCATGCAGGGGTGCGTGAATGCATGCATGCATGTGTGCAAAGTCATCTTGTGGGTTAAATTTCAAAGAAATGTTTAAAAAATTGTTATTCTCTTTTTTTGTTTTAGTTTGGTTATCTTTATCCATTGTGCCCTTTACAAAATAGTTCGTTTTATAATATTTATCAATATCATCTGTCAATTTAAATAATATATTGGTACATAGAAATTGCAAATCCAATCTGAAATCACAATCAGAATATTTGTTAAATTGGAATAATCTTCAATTATTAAGTTAATTTCGTAAATCCCTTTAGTACTAGAATGTGTGCTTAACCATACCAGTAATAATTAAATATAATTACAATTACAGTTGTTGTGATAAATGACAAAAACTGGATTGGAAACAAAACACCAGGCGCAACATAAGGGCTTGTACTTGATCCCAGATGGCCTCCATGATGCTCCTGGAGCTCTTGTGTGACAGCAGTGTTACGTGGAGAAAACCAGCAGATCCCTATTTGGACACAACAGAATGAACCCACAAAAATAAAATGACAGAGGAAATGAATTTACACTTTTACAGGAGATAAATTAAGAGCAAATTTATATTATGGCAGGAGAGGATGGATAACACGGGGCGATGGGGAATTAGGAAGTAGCTTACAAGGATTCCTTCATATTTTCAATTAATAACATCTATAAATACTAAATAATGAATAATAAAAAAAATAATCACAACAAATACAAATACAATATCTCAAGCCTGCATTACCTTAAAATCGCATGATTCCTTGTTTAACCATCAAAAAGATACCAGCAGCAATCATTTTGTTTTATTGAAGACAGACCACCCCCACCAAACCATTTCAAGTGTGCAAGGGGGGAGTTATATGTGGTGGGGGGGAGGGGAGAGGAGGGGGGAGAGAGCAATGCTGCAGAATTACCGCTGGAAATAACAAATCTCTCCATTAAATCTACAAAAATGCTATCTGCAGAAGGCGGTGAGAGATAATGCCCTTTAACTTGGAAGATGTGTTAAAATTCATTTTTTATACTTCTATTTCATATGGCACATTTAATATATTGAATGTAGTCTGCCCCTACATCTTACTTAACTATATCTGGAATTCTACAATCAAATCGCACCTGCATATGAGAAGAAAGAGGAAACCAGAGAAAAAGACAGAGAGCGAGAGAGAAAGAGCGAGAGAGATGATGGGAGAAGGGGATCCTGGGCATCTCCACCCAGGCCGACGAGGAGGAGGAGAAGACGATCCCTCCCGTTGCGTCCCTTCAGGCTAAGGGGAGTAATGAAGGATGGAGTGATACAGGGATGGAGGGATGTGTGGTTTGGCTAGGAGATGATTGTGTCATGGCGGCGGAGGCTGAGGAAGAGCCTTGACTAATTATACTCATCTATTACAGACACAATTAAAAAGCTGGCTAATTTACTGCTGCCCCCGACACTCACACACCGAGCTGATTTATACCCGGTCTCAATGACACCCAGAGGACGTACCCAGGCAAAAACACACACACACACACAGACTCACATACTTACTTACCTATACACACACACACACACACACACACACACACACACACACACACACACACACACACAAACACACAAACACACACACACACACACACACACACTCTTGTACTGGTATCAAAGTGAGGTCCGAGCAAATACACCCAGTAAGTGAGGACCCATGTTCCTGGTGCACTTTTAAATCAAAATATTTGTTTATTTATTTATTTCTGGTCCTCATTGGTACGGTAAAACAAACACCCATACACACACACACACACAAGAGCACACACACACACACACACACACACACACACACACACACACACACAAACACACACACATGCGGAATCACCAGGTGTCATGACATTTCACTGCATATATGTATGACTGTATGTATATGTATGTGACAAATAATCTCTTGAACCTGAAATTGAACTTGGACACACTCACTCACACACACACACATACACAAATACAAACAAATCCAGGAGCGCTCATACAAAGAGGCAGAGATAGGAAACTGGAGGGAGTGTTTCTTCTTCCATCTCTCTCTCTCTCTCTCTCATTCTATCTGCCGCTTTCAATGTCTTCATGCCTCTATCTCCATCCGACCATTTGAGCCTCGGTCACTCTTTATCGCTGCGTTTGTCTCCCATCTACCTCTCTCTCTCTCTCTCTCTCTCTCTCTCTCTCTCTCTCTCTCTCTCTCTCTCTCCTTCCCTATTCTGGTGTACAGTGTGTGGTGTGTGTGTGTGTGTGTGTGTGTGTGTGTGTGTGTGTGTGTGTGTGTGTGTGTGTGTGTGTGTGTGTGTGTTGACCTGAGCAGTCTGACCCGTGTGTAATCACTCTGTCACTTAATGCTTCGCACAGCTTTCACACGCCTACAGAGATAAAGGAAGAGAGAGAGAGAGAGAGAGAGAGAGAGACAGAGAGACCAAGAAGAGAGCTTGACACACAGCAAAGGAGGTATTATGTCAGCAATTTTCTTCCCACTCCTCCAATAGGTGGACATAGTGTTGTGTTGCCATGGCAACAAGGACCACCTTCCTGCGTGATAGGCCGAGTCTGTCTACATTCGCTCCTCCCACCAATTTATCAATCGGGCGGGATATAGAAAGGAGTCCCACCCATCGGACCGGCTTAGCAAATAGAAATCTCTCTCTCTCTCTCTCTCTCTCTCTCTCTCTCTCTCTCTCTCTCTCTTCCAGACAGCAGCCCTCAGGTGATGTGGCACTGAAAGAGTTAAAACAGCGGCATGCTGGATCTCTGCAGAGGTGACAGATGCTTCCTATCCCACCCAGCACCACGGGGGGACCGGAGACACTCAGCATACCAAACAGCCATCTGACATACACACACACACACTCACACACACACACACACACAGACACGTGCACACACAAAAACGCACTCACTTCGTACATGAAAGAATGCACAAACATAGACCACAAAAACTCACTCACACACACACACCCACACAAATACACACACACACATACGCACACACACACACACACACACACACACACACACTCACACTCACACTCACACACACACACACACACACACACACACTGGGGATTATAAAAGATGTTGTGTTTATGACGATCATTTATACACACATCATTTGGAAGCTTTCCCCTCGTCGTAGGAACAGGACCAAAACAAATAGACATGCACGACTTCCCTTCCAGCGGGAGGCAGGCAGATGTGATCCTTTGTCTCAACACATGACCCGCAACGATGTCAGGCCACCACACACACACACACGTTAAAGCAGCAGGCCAATATCTGCAAGTAACCTACAAACAACAGCAGCAGCACGCACACACACACACACACACACACACACACACACAAAAACACACGTAAACACACGATGCATACAAAGGCGTCCACGATGGACACACACGGACAGATGTAAAATACACACATGCTGACTCTCTCTCATATATACACGCACATACACACACAGTGAAATTCACGCGCATGCTATAAAAGTGACAGCTGTCGCAATGATGGAGCGCTCTGGGAACGGGAAGTGAAGGCTTAGCCGCCGCACAACATGGTGTCGAGAAGACCTGCTATTCATTTTCGGCTTAATATGTTCCAGCCCATTGGAAAAACATTGCGGCATATAATGTAAGCAATTTCACATGCGCACGCTGCTCCTCACGGCTTTCCCTCCGAAGCGCTCTGCAAAAATGAAGAGACCAGATTTAGCCGATGGTTGACTGACTTCAAAAATCACACGCTGCCTGTGTTGTGGGTCTGTGTGTGTGTGTGTGTGTGTGTGTGTGCGTGTGTGTGTGTGGTTATGTCTGCTAATTAATCCGGATCCATCAGGGTCCGTGCTCATCTCTCCACATTTCCTCTCTCAGTTTCATGGTGGTGTTTATCCTGCAAAGCAGCTCAGATGATGGGCTGAGAGTGCATGAATGACTTCACCGTCACAGATGCAAATATGTGTAATGGTAAAACACACACACACACACATTGCCATTTTGTCAAAAGACGATCTTTCTTTGTAAAATGTTGGTTCTTCACACACACACACACACACACACACACACACACACACACACACACACACACACACACACACAAACACAGAGCCAGCCCCCTTGCATCTTTATATGGGTAAATAAATGGTGTGCTTGGCAGTGGGTAAACGCATGTGCTCTCAGCCCCGGGGCCCAGATGGCAGCACAGTCGTTTGCTTTACCTTGTTTTGTTTAATTACTACAATCAACTCTCAATTTCTTCAATTAATCACCACCAACCTGTTCCATTAGTCTCTCTCTCTCTCTCTCTCTCTCTCTCTCTCTCGCTCTCTCTCTCTCTTTCTCTCCATATCTCTCTCTCTCTCTCTCTCTGTCTCTCTCACAATGACAAACGCTAATAATTGAAACCACAGCAATGTACAGCACATCAAATACAGACCTTTTTGTTTGGGGAACCAACGCATCAGAGTCAATATCGGACACACGTGCACAGCTCTAGAGCTTGGAGATGTTGAGGAAATTCTTATCACAATGACCACATGGAAGTTCACATGACATAAATCTAAAGCTGCTTTCACACATGCACTCCAGGAAAATCTGGACAATGTCCGGATAATCAGGTCCGGACATTCTCCAGTTACTCCCTTTCACACATGTAGCAAAAAATGGAGATTGTCCGTGTCAGACGCGTGTACACTACCTGGAAATACTCTGTTTGGTTTAGACGAGGGGTGGAGCCTGCTTAGAGCGTGCAGGAAGCAGGACGTGACATAATGACACTGCAGAGTTTTTCAGCACACAAGATGGCAGACGAGGCTGCAGATGTATCAGTAGTTGAGCTTTTTTTGCGTTGATACTCCATTTATTTGGAAGTATCCTCAATATAAACGAGAGAGTGGAAAGGAATGATAAAGAAAGCAGAAAGAAGTATGCAGCAGCTATGCTCCGTGCACGAAGATCCGCACGTAAGTAAATAACTGGCATATGATTGAGATGTCATCAAAACGCGACACACCCACTCACTCGCTGTAAATGATCTGGACAATTACCGGCTCTGTTCACACGTACCACTCAATAGGACATTACCCAGACTTTGTGCTAGGGTAAAGTCTGGGTAATGTCCGTTCCAAATGATTCGGACATTTGCGTTCACACATGCAGCTTATTCGGGTCATGCGCGGATACATTTACGTTGATAGTGCAGGTGTGAAAGCAGCGGTTCATGTCAGTGCGATTAGAATGACTCAACCCAACCACTGATGAGATTTGCCATGGACTATCGAGATTTAAATATTATTTGAACAAAAATGCATAAACAAACCAACCTTACGGATTAGATAGCGACGACATGAAAGATTTATGTTCATCATATTAACCTATAGTAGCCTAAAGTATGCTGTATTCCATTGGAACTTAGGAAATCGGTAATTCAGAGTTGGTACTCCCACTACCGACATAAATGTGCCTCTGATCGGAAAAACAATGACACGTGCGCCACCATGTTGCCATGAAGTCAGGTCTGTTTTCTCAGAAAACTCGGATCCGAGCGCTCTTCCCCAGAAATTCCGACTTAGAATTCCGACTTCAATGGCTGTTTGTTTGCACTTTTACAGTGGGATTTTCCCCGATTCCCGACCCCCTGGTGGAGCGCAACGTTGTATAGCTAAGGCGTGGCAGCAGGCCAAAATTCCACTCTCCCGGGAAAAAGTTCTCAAATATCTTTTCGACCATATCTTGAGAACTTTAACTTATCGATCGGATCGTGATTAATTTAGAACCGCAAAATTATCCCTCGCGATGCGATGCTATCTCCATTTCCAATTAAAAATGATGATTATGATTATTATGATATGAAGACGATAACACCCGAAGTTGATTGGAGCACCCAACCGCAGCTGTGCACCGCCCTATCGGAGTCTTTCCACATGGAGAAGAGTCGACTATATTCGAACCTTCTGGGGGGGGAAGGAAACAAACACTGGAAGCAACTGAGCGGTGGAAGAAGGGGGGAGGAGGAGGAGGAGGGGGAGGAGGAGGAGGAGGGGGCCGGTGACAGCCAACCGGGCGTGCGCGAGAATAACGGGGCGGAAAGCACTTCATTACGTCCTTTTATTCCGTTATAATCACCCCGCGGCCATCACTCCTCGCCAACGCCGCCGAGCCGCGCGCCCTGACATGAGGATTGATGCACCGGAAGCGCGCGCGCGCGCGGCTCCGCGACACAATAAACAAAACCATTAAGCAAACGGCGGCGCGTGCCTTCACCGCGCGGCCCGTAAACAATCCATATTAATTACGGCCTGCCCGCGTGCTGCATTTAAATGCGCGCTATTCTAATGAGCGCTGAGATGCTCATTTATGGCTTCTAATGTGCGAATTATCGGGCGCGCGCGGGTCTCGGCGGCCTGTGATAGAATTAGATGAAATTAATTTCTGAAAACAATCCGACGTGGGAGAAATGAATCGGCGCGTATCCGACATGTCGACGCCGAGCGGGACGGGAGGTGCGTCACAGGCCGGCGCCGACGCGCGCGGTTTGAAAGGGCCGAACACCTGACTGGTGTTCGGCCAGCATTGCTGGGACATTTCGATTGTCGGGACACATTGAATTCACAGTCTGAATGTCCTTATTAATGCTGTTTCCAAACGTTTGTAAGTCATTTTCATATACATACACACACACACACACACACATATATATATATATATATATATATATATATATATATATATATATATATACACACACTCTGATGATTGTGTGATTCCAACTATTTTATTTTTTAGTGAACAGCATCCCAATCATGTCTTTCAAGTTTTTTTTCTAGATGACTCTATAAACCACCTATATCTGAATGTGTGTGTGTGTGCGCGTGTGTGTTGTGTGTGTAGGTGCATCCGTGCGTGCGTGTGTGCGTGTGTGCGTGCGTGTGTGTGTGTGTGTGTGCGTGTGTAATGCAAAGCATGCGTGTTGAACGACCTGTGTGTTTTTTTTCCAAGATTATTTTATGTACAAATTGACTGTTTACGCAGTTTAGTTTTGTTTGGTGCGTTTGGGCTGTTGCTTATATTATATCCCTGTATCTTATATTTTCAATTGTATTTCGATACGTCACAAAGTAAAAAAAATAAAAATAAAATAAAAAGAGTCCCAGTTACTTAAATTATGGCAACTAAATGTTAGTGTTGAGGCGTCAGATGGCCTGCTGGGGTCACCTTCAGCTCCAGCACACTTTATGTCAGATAAATGCCTCCGACAGACAGGGGTGTATTTTCTGGTGCTGCACTGCCATCTACAGGTCAAAACACCCCATAAGTCCTTCTTTCTACAAGCTTCATTTGTGCACCCAAGAAAATTTCAGAACAAAAATCGAAGTCTTTTTGTTGATGTTTTTTGTTGATGTTGACTTGGAATACATAAACTAAGCTACACGTTTCTGCATAAAAGAAACATGGATTTGACTGCATTCCTATTGCAGTCCATGCAATAGAGAAGCCAGAGTAGAGTGTGAGGGGAAAGCGAGGTCAACGTCCAAAGTGATTTGTGTTGCAGGCGGTAGAAGTTTACAATTGTTTTTTCCACTGGACACAACGTGTCTGCAAAGTCCACAAAATCCACCCCCTCACATCACACACACACACACACACACACACACACACACACACACACACACACACACACACATTGGCTCTTGACTATTGGCTATTCAGAAAGGCTTGTTTTCGTCAATGAAGACTATTGACAATGTTTATTGAACAGCCCCCTCAATAAACATTGTGGACACATTCCTCATATGAAATCAATTATTTTCACGATAACCAAATAATAACAAAAACTTGCAGAAACTGAGACTGTGATAGGCCCCTTCTCTCTTTTATCTCTTTATCTGTCGTATGTATCAACGTCTCAACGCAGCCTTCCCACCGACGTGACGCGACGAAATTAGAAAGATCAAAACATCTTGTGTCATTGAAATGGCTGCTTTCGTTCAGGGATGGATGGCAAACCACACCATGTATTGCAAACAAACTCTCAACTAATCCAACACAGGGTGTCTCTCAGACGATCTAGGAAACAAAAGCGGTGCCGCAGAATAAATATTGATAAAACAATTACATTTAATTTGATCTCAAGCATTCTAACCCCTTCTTGTCCCCCAATCCCCTATCTATCTATCTATCTATCTATCTATCTATCTATCTATCTATCTATCTATCTATCTATCTATCTATCTATCTATCTATCTATCTATCTATCTATCCATCACAGCCTTCTCTCTGAGGTGACAATTTAAAACGTTTTGTGTGTGTCTCTGCTTGTGTGTGTGGGGAGAGGGAGAGAGACAGAGAGAGAGAGAGACAGAGAGAGAGAGAGAGACAGAGAGAGAGAGAGAGAGACAGAGAAGGGGGATGAACTGGGTATTTTTCTCACAGGAACCCTTTCACTGGCTCTAATGTTCAATCTCGCTGCGCGGTGGATTTAAGCTGCTGTTCTCAAAACCACAATCATTACCCACAATTTTTGCATCCTCACTAGGCCCCACTATTATGAGGTGATTTAGTAAAAACAATCGCGAGGCAATACCATGCTTGCATTTACCATTTTATTCCGCAAAAACCGAGCGGCAGCATTCCAGCGTTGTGGCGCACAGCGCGGGGTGTCGTGTCGGTGTCCTGCCGGTAGATGTCAGACTTGAATGCGCTAAGGTAAGCGTGTCTCGGGAGCGGGCGTGAGGCTCGGCGAGGCGCGCCCCCGTCCACTCGGCTATTCCCGTCCCGTGCGTCGTCTCGCCGCCCAACCGGGTGAAGAGTTCACGGCGCGGGCTCCGCGGCGGATGATGCGCGGCCCGTGTCGAAGCCTAATCTCGTTTGTTATGTTATATTACTAGTATCCGAGAATGGGCCCTGACAGAAGGCATGCCAATAAACAACAGTAGCAGCCCGCCTCCCATTTGTAACTATTAGCAACACTTAACCTTATGGTCAGGTTATGGGCGCGGATAAATCCACCAACCATTAAGTATTGCTGTTTTATTGAGAAGCTAGATATTGTATTACAGATATTAGATTTTGAATACAACCTATACTTTTATTGGAGCTATTTGCATATTTTACTGTCCTTCAGTTTATGATGAAATAGATTGTGCTCAACTGTGCAGCCCATTTCTGGTGGTTATCATGGCCATGGCAGCATCTGATGATCACAAAATCGCAAACACACACACACACACACACACACACACACGCACACACGCACAGAAAGCAAACAGAGGTTGCCATTATCATCATCCATCAGCAGATTCCTTTTCATAATGTTCATCTTCTGCACATTTTTCGAATTGTTTGAAAAACTATACACTTTTATTTGTGTGCACTTATCTGCTGTTTCCATGGACCAAGGCACTTAAAACTGCCCCCTACACACACGCACACACACACACACACACACACACACACACACACACACACACACACACACACACACACACACACACACACACACACACAATCACAAATCTCAACGCCATGCCTAATGCAAACATATACCGTAGTTTGCTGTGTCCTTCAGTAAAGGGAGATGCACTTAAATGATAATAGCCGGTGGGGAGCACTCTGGGTAATCATAATAACCTATCTTCTGTGAGTTATACTCGATCTGAGAGGACTCGTCCAATTAATCTTACAGTATCTGAGTGTCGCAACGTACATTTAAAGTGATGGATTATTTGTGTTGCATTAAAGGTATTTTGTGCAATATGATACTCCGTAATAGAGGGCAAATTATTTTGAATATGCACCATAAAACGGGCTTTGTCATACGATCGTACGCACAATAGCATTTCCATTCCCACTCATTAGTTTCTACAGAAAGATCAGTATCACCTAATACTAATACTAAAAGGCAGTTTATTTTTAGATATTGTCTACACTCAAACATTCCATTATATCACTGGTTGTTTTTCTTTTTGTCACGGTTCCTATTCCCTGGATATGACTAGATCCACTGCTTCTTGGCTACATTAAAAAAAAAACTCCCCAAAACGTTACAAAATATAAACTGGCATCTTTACATAGTTCTTTTGCAATAAAATAATCCAACACACATGTGCATCTGGTTTATATGGAAGGAAATTCCTATTTCTATAGTTTATATTATCCTTTATCAGTTCACAGCTATTTGAGAGAAAGCAGATGCTTCTCACACTCGACACATGGAAGGCAGGCTGTGCTTCGGTTTTCTTCTGCTGTTGCATGCTTTCACCATTAGTTTGCAGCAGAGGACTAAAGCTGCCGTGCAAGCCCTCATCCCACCATCTAATCATATCTGCCTGTCTCATTATCCTCTTTCCTTCCATCATATTCTCGTAAACACTAAAATAAAATACAGAAATAATTGCTAAAGAAAATGCTGTGGTGCTGTATTAACTATTAAGCAACTTTGAAATAAGTAATGGAATAATAGGAAGAAAAACTTTGGACATCTGCTCAAGTATTTCTCCTTAAACCTATGACCCCATGTTGTGTACATGAACCTTAACCCAGAGCCTCATTGACCCAATGTTACCCTGTTTTCTGGTCCTCGCATACTGTTCCTCGCGAGACACACACACACACACACACACACACACACACACACACACACACTGAAATCTGTGCTGGATGTGTCACCATTGTGACCCAGACTTCACTTCCTGCTCACCAGACGCCTACAGCCGGCCCTATATATTGACTACACACCCACGATCCACACACACACCCACGATCCACATACACACACACACACACACACACACACACACACACACAGGCAAGAGGGCCGACACCAGATGGAGGCGTTGACATAGACAGAGCTGATAACGGGGTTACCCTCATCATTCCCACTTACACCCTGACGACCTTGGGCCTCTCACACACACACACACACACACACACACATGATCACACAGAATGAGGAGCTTATCTGTGGTCATCGGTCCCCGCTCGCATCACACTCCTGTCCCCTTATCGGCAGCTCTCTGCCCTGCTGTACATCTCTTCCTCTTGAGAGAGAGGGACAGCGAGAGAGACAGCGGGAGATGGCCGAGGATGTGTGGTGTGATTGCAGAGGTGAAAGTGCCACCAGCCCCTCCTCTGTTTCCTCTGTTTGTAATTCTTTTGGTCTGTCTGACCATCCCTCTGTCTGTCTGTCTGTCTGCCTGTTGGTCCTTCTGTCTGTCTGTCTGTCTGTCTGTCTGTCTGTCCATCTGTCTTTCATTCTTTTGGTCTGCCTGTCCATCCCCCCGTCCCCCCGTCCCCCGTCTGTCTGTCTGGCTGTTGGTCCATCTGTCTGTCTGTCTGTCTGTCTGTCTGTCTGTCCGTCTGTCTGTCTGTCCGTCTGTCTTTCATGCTTTTGATCTGCCTGTCCATCCCTCAGTCTGTCTAGCTGTCGGTCCGCCTGTCATTCTGTCTGTCATTTTGTCTGTCTGTCGGTCTGTCTGTCTGTCTGTCATATCTTTCCTTCTGGGGAAAGTAAAGCAGTGGTTTTAAACTTTGACTTGCTACGCACTGCTGGCCCCATGCACAGCCAGAAGTGGGTCGGTGAGGCTTATATACTAGAACATTTTTACAGTAATTTTGAATTTTTTTACAGAGACTTTCTAAAGAAAAGATAAATTGTGGAATTTGTACAATAGAAAAGAGAAGAAGAAACAGCCTTTATTTATCACGCAACACACCACACTATAACACATGCGTGCACCCACACACGCTTTTTGATGGTGGCCGGTGAAATAGATTCTCTGCTTTTGACCTATCCTGGGTTGTCCTTCCTCCAGGGGCACAGCCAGGAGCAGTGGGCAGCATACGTAGACGCGCCCGGGGACCAGGTGATAAATGTCCATTGCTGGTCAGACAATGATGGGTGCATGTTTTTGGTGGGGGTCCTTACTGACGTGAGGTGGAGGAAACCCCATGTGAGCACGGGGAGAACATGTAAACTCCACACAGAAAGGCTCCTACTTGGGAGATAACCCGCCGGAGCCAACAGCGCCCCAGGCGGGAATCGAACCCAAGACCTTCTTGCTGTGAGGCAGCAGTGCAATGCACTGCGCCACCGTGCCACAATATGAAAATAATGAAAACTATTTGAGCGAAAACTTGACTACTTAAATTTTTAAGGTCATTTCTTGTTTTAGTTATCAGGTCAAAACACAACTTTGGTCGCGGTCCCAGGCACAAATATCTTTGGGACCCTCTGAATTAGAGAATGTGCACCTTGATTAAAAATACATAAGGGTCAAATTCATGAGTCAAGTCAAGTTTATCTCAAGCTTCACATTTCAAATAGAAATCAACAGCCTCCCCTGGTCTCAACCATAGCCCCAGTCCCAGCCTTCACAGGACTGAGAAAAATCAAAGATCGAAGCCCCACCCATATAACTACCTTGATAAGCTATGTTGAAGTGGTGTTTAACAGGCCTCTGGGGTCTTTAGCGTTTCCTCTTACTTACGAGCTACTTGGAACATGAAATGGCAACAAAGCACATAAATAAATGGAATAACAGTGTTTTTGTCTCCCGTTCTGTCAATCTGTCTCAATGTCCCATCCTTTCCCGTCTTCTCTTGACAACATGATACCGAGTTGTAAACGCTGCTTTTACAACCTACACCTGAAGTCTCTGCTCTGTTGACGGAGTGTGTGTTTGCGATCGAGAAAGTCAAAAAGAAGATGTAGCTGTCTCTTCTGTGGCCTGCGGCCATTTATAATTATTATCGCATATTTATATGAAAAGTTCCACAGGGTTGGTGTAACTCATTTCTCTCCCCCTCTCTTTTTCTCTCTCTCTCTCTCTCTCTTTCCACCCATCCTCTGACCCCCCCCACCCGCTTCCACCCCCTCCTCTGTCAGACCATTTAAGCTCTAACAAGTGCTCTCATAGTTAATGAAATTTCCCCGTCTCTGCTCAAATTTCTGCGATTAATCTTACCGCCCTCCCCCTTCAACTCCTTTCCACTTTTCATCTCCTCATCTCTTAGACTCTATCCATTCTGCATCCATTCCCTCCTCAACCTTCCCATTGGCTTTTGCCTCTCTTGTCTTCCGCTCTCCTAACTCCTTCCCTCCAACTCTCTTTCTCTCTCTCTCTCTCTCTTTCTCTACTCTCTCTCTCTCTCTCTCTCTCTCTCTCTCTCTCTCTCTCTCTCTCTCTGTAATAATAATATGCACAGAGAGGTGAAGAGGAGGAAGAGGAGGAAGAGGAGGAGGACAGACGCGCTGGGCCAACATTTGCCCAGGGCTCGGCGGCCCAGGATCGATGAGTGGTCTTAAGTTTATCTGATTTTTATCACAGGGCCGACAGGGGGCCAGGTCGATGGGCTGTGCCCGCGTCAAGTTGACCTTTTCAGGGACGGCGGCGGCAGAGCCCCCCCGGGGTTGCCGCCGTCCCCTGTCACCGCCTGACTGGCACAAGTCTGTTGCGCTAAACGACAAAGTCTGTGGAGACGTCTATATCGGCGTGTGGTGCGGCTGACAGCGCCTGGCTGTTGTATTTATAAACTGTCCTTTGGCCATGACACTTTGCCGATGATCGGGCACTAATTTATGCAGGCAAATCTCCTCGGTGCAAAAATGAAAGCTAATAGAGTCATTAGCCGGTAATTCGAGTAGGGATACCTTGTATAAATGGGCTTACTCTGTAAAGCTCTCCCCCGACAATACCTTTATCCCTCTCCCTCTATCCCTCTTTCTCTCTCCCCCTCGGCCCAACAAAACACACACACACGCCACCTCCTAATCCTTAGAAAACATAGTCTCCCACCATACATGTTTTACACATACGGACTATTTGTGCGAAAATGACGGTGTGTGTGTTTGTTTAATGGGGTGTGAGATCCCTAATGTATGTGTATCTCTCTTTCCCACAGTCTGTTTGCACTTTGTGTGTGTGTCTAAGGTCATGTGTGTGAGGGTTATCTTAATGTCTTCATGCTTCAATGTGTGTGTGTGTGTGTGTGTGTGTGTGTCTGTGTGTGTGTGTGTGTGTGTCTGTGTGTGTGTGTGTGTGTGTGTTGATGTACATGTGGGTAAATGAGAGGCATTAAGTCATTTTAGTGGTTGTAGTGATTAGAAACAAGTTATAGAATATATAACACAATATAAGTTCATTTACCACTACCAAGTTACACTGTGTGACTGTGAGGGATTTTGTACAAGTTGGATATGAATGTGTGTGTGTGTGTGTGTGTATGTTTGTGTGTGTGTGTGTGTGTGTGATTGTATTTATGCATGCATGCATTTTTACGCGCCATTGCCTTTGCCCAATCTGTTACTGCAGATGTGTTGCCGCGTCGGGCTGGTGGCTGATTATGACATTAAATGTTTATGAGCATTGGTCGGCTACGTACTCACACTGAGCCGCTTATACCCGCTATGGCCACTGCTTTGCGCCACACTGATGGATTCACAATGAGAGGAAGACCATCCCTCTGTGAACGTATGCGCACACATGCACCTTTTTAACCACATGCCTTTTCATACTCCCCCCCTCTCCACACACAAACACACACACACACACACACACACACACACACACACACACACACATATACACACATATACACACACACACACACACACACACACACACACACACACAGACACACACACACACAGACCCACACACACAGGTAATTATTTCAAAACCAGGCACCAACAGGCGACCTCACACTGGAGCCCAATTTAACACTCACCTATTCATTATTGAAATTATGATTATCACTTTCATTTGAGTGGGTGCTGCTCGCCATTAAGCATAATATTAACAAAAAACTTCAGAGGTTGAGGCCAAGGGGTTACCGGCTGACTCTCCAGGTTGGAGAATTAGGGCTCCCCTCGCTCAACAGCTCCTATTAATGTTCATGTGTGCATGGGGGCACAGTGCAAGCATCTAACAGGCCAGTTAGTCTGCAGTTAACGATAGCATGCAGTGGGTGAACTGTTTTTTTCAAACCCTCAACTGTAACTGAACCATCAACCGTAGTTCTGACGGACAACTCTTCGATTTTCTTTTAAATGATCTTTATTTATTATGAATGGTTTGAGTTTGGCATCAGGGCTCCTGATGCCAAACTCCGCTGCTCCTCCGCTGCTCATCACTCCTGGTAAGATGTACAGCAAACATAGACATACTTAGTGAGATAGCAATATAGGAGTGATGAGCTTGAATCCCCCCATTGGATAGAAGAGTAGAGCCCAACAGGTGGATGAGGGGAGGCAGGGCAGGAGGGATTGGCTGCTTAAATAGGCCTGGGCCAAATAAAGGCGTGGAAGCATGTGGCACCGTCAAGTTGTCTGACAGAACTATAGCTCCGCAAGCTACGCCTCATTCGTCAGTTGTATTGTAAGGACATTTTGAGTCAGGCACGCAGGAGATACCATTAAAAACACAGAAATAAAAACTAAAAGTTTGTCATTCAAACCCATGGGATTTTCAGTGTGAGGCGGACAGGCAAACTAACTGAAGACTCGTTCTACCTAGCACCACGACCTCCTTGAAGCGGAGAATCAGCACCGAGCGAGCTGCAGATCCAGTCCATCTGCCTACTCATGAGGTGAGTCATGGAAAACCGTCGTGCCGATTTTCTATTTGTTTGCGTCTTTTTTCTAAAAGCAGACGTCTCTGCCCAAGTATGAAATGTGCAGGAACACATGGAGTTGAATCCTGCCAAAACCCCCAAGACAAGATTCAGGATCCAGGATTCCCGCATGTTTTCCCCTAGAAAAAAAAAAAGATTATTTTTTTTTTATTGAGTACAGGTCCTGGAAAAATTCCCCCCTCACCTCAAAGAAAAAAAAAAGGGAAATGCTCAAATTTATTTCCAGGCCTGATGAGAATAACACACAGCGATGACACTCTCTGAGACAGAACCAGAGCTCATCTTATTTATGAAGAACATTTCTAAAATTAACACAAGTGGAACATTTGGCTTGGGCCCCAAGTGGAAACCACACACATACACACACATTTTTCCAGCACGTGTTCTTACGAAATCCAAGTGAGAATGAGCATTGGAGTTAAAACAAATAAATGATACGCTTGGTTGTTGATAAAAAGGGACAGACATCAAATCACACCCGAGTCAAAAGCCAGAATGCGACAGCTCACCTCGTACCACCCCACATTTCAAAGCACAATCAAACTTCTCCTCCGACTTCAAAGATTGGGAAATAAATAATTAAGTCGATCCAATTACTTAATTAATTATTTCATTAATCACAGGCTCACAAATTTCCTCTCCCCTCCCATTCGTCATGCAGCTCAATGGCTTCATTATGGATCAATGTGGAGCCGTCGCCTCACACAGTCACACTGTCATCGTCAAGATTAATCAAGATGTTGCCTGCATGTGGAATGGGCCTCCGAGGCATCGCCATGGTTACCAGCGCGTTGCGCCCGGGGCTATTTGGGAAGGCTGCAATGATCTGCACGGCATAACACTAAATGGATTTACAGTTGGTATGCACTGGTCTTTCTTTCTTTCTTTCTTTCTTTCTTTCTTTCTTTCTTTCTTTCTTTCTTTCTTTCTGGCCTTCTTCGTAGGGAGAGCATCTTATGTGACAGCCGACAGATCACTCTTAAATCGCTTAAGGCTGAAGCAAACCAATATCTATGGCTTAGAACTATGTGGACTACGAAGGAGAAAGGCCCGAACAACGTTGTTGATGCGGTTGTTAAAAAGGGCGGAACTTATAATTCCGCCTGGCACACTCATTGGTCCGTGCAGTTGTCAATCAAATTCCCGGGAAAGTTGCAAATTGCAAATTGTTCTGACTGCTGACAAAGTAGTTGGATTGAAAGACTTGATGAATTGTGCAAGTTTGGGCCATTGATTCAGATACTGCCTCTGGTGGCTCCATGTGAGTAAGAAGTAGGAAAGGACAGAGGCCAAGAAGCAAACCGTAAGGAATAGGCTGCGCTCCGTCCATCAATGTACTTGCAGGTCACCACTGGGTCCACAGTGAAGCTGCTGTCTCGCTGTTGTTTCTGATGGACCTTCAGCAGTGTTGACCTTGTTACTGCTGGCGACTGCAAAGGGAACAGAGCCTTGCATGAGGTTCCATAACAAAATGATAAAATAATGGTCACTATCTGACATTACATTACAAGAGAGAGAGACAAGAGACGTTTGGAGGCTTTGCTGCTGGCCTATTGAGTGAGCTGATCATTTTCTTGAAAAGCGACAGCGAATGGTTTTGAACTGGGGTTATCTTCAAACTCGACTTCACTTTTACCGCCTTCCCTGTGATGGTTGTGCTTGCACAAAGCTGAAAGACACACGCGTGAGTTCCGTGCGTTTGGGCAAAAGTGAAACGGAGGGAGAGAGAGAGGAACCGACAGGACCTGAAAGGCAGACAGAGAGGAGCTCAAGTAAAGCGAGAGGGAGAGATAAAAAGATAGAGAGATGTTTAATTCTAAATCCCTCGTTTATTTGTCTGATGAATCTGCGCAGCAGCACGGCGTGGCCCCGTTCTGTCACACGCCTCCTTCACGGGGGTTTATTTTAGCAGGGTGGTAAGTGGCCCCATAATGTCACCGTAATACTGGGTCATGCTTTTCCGAATGGAGGGACGGCGCTCTGGGACGGAGAGAACGTGGGGATGATTGCAAAAGAGAGAGAGAGAGAGAGAGCGAGAGAGAGAGAGAGAGAGAGAGAGAGAGGGAAAGTGAAAGAGACAGAGAGTTAAAGGGAGCGGCTGAGGAGGGGAAGGAAAAACGTCCCTCGTTCATCTTCCAAAAACGAGAGTTACAGTAAAATAACACCTGGCCCTGACTGGAAGATCGGTGGCTGTGCTGAGAGGATCAGCACGTCAGCCTTACCTGTCAGCCTGCACGCGCACAACACACACACCCACGCACGCACACACGCGCACACACACGCGCGCGCACACACACACACACACACACACACAAACACACAGAAAAAAAGAAAAAACATACACACAACCCATAAGTAAACCAAGTAAACCAAGTAACTAAAGAAATGCACAAACACACCAAAAAAAATCCAGAAACACACACTCAAAAACACACAAACAAACACATAAACAATACATAAGACCCAGAAAAATCCACACAATCACACACACACCCATAAAACACAAAAAAACAGTGGTAAGTAATGTTAAAACACACATAGTAACACACATGCACAAACACACGCAGAAACTAACTGCATTCCACAGGAGTTTAAACAGAATGTGTGTACCGTAGGAAGAAAAAACCTCTTAGCAAGTGGTTTTAAATATATTCCGTCCAAAGTCCTGGATGTGTGCACGCATATGTTTATGTGTGTGTATGTGTGTGTGTGTGTGAGTGAGCGTGTGTCTACGAGGTTGCCATGACACCCGACTCAGGCGCGGGACAGGAAGCGGTTGAGCGGAGGGCGGACATCTTGCTCATCCAGCGCTCTGTCGCTCTGTGCAGATAGGGAACTAGTCAAATTACCGCCGCCGCTCGATTCCATCTCCGGCGCTGACAAGTCTGTCAGAGATGGGATTTAATCGCTTAATAACCAACAGCACCCGGGATCTTTCTCTTCTTTTTCTCTACCACCCCCCTCCACCCCCTTCACACCTCCACTCCACTCCACTCCTCCCATCCAGTTTTTTTTTTCTCCTGTCTCGGACTGTCTTCCGATCGCATCTGTCCGTGTCGGCAAATCAGGCGTATCTCGACAAAAAAATATCCATGTCTGAATATCTCAGGCCTCCCCCCCCCGCCTCCCCCTTTCCCTCCCCGCCTCCCCATTTCTAATACAAACTGTCAGGCGAGATCATGATTGATCAGGGCCTCAGTGGCCAGCTCTTGTTTCCCTCGCTGAAGGAAATGAACAGGGGATCAGATGCGCGGCGGCTATGAAGTTGTAAGCTGAATTATTGGTGACGCGCGGGCAGCGGCGAGAGGGATGCGGGGTGGGAGCAGATGAGAGGGAGCGTCCTCCGAGGCTCTTATCTGCTTCTCTGAAGTTTGCCGTCCACCCAGGAGACCCCATGTGGCAGTCGCAGCGACAACGAGTGATCCTCGCCAGATAATGGAGCGGGTAAGCTGTGCATGAATACCCTGAAAAGGCGAGAGAACTTTCGTTAGAATTCGCAGCTTTTTTTTTTTTTATTAAAACCAAGAGTTTTCCATGAGTTGTGAGCATTTTCCTGTCGATGTAGTTGACACAGAGTTGGTAAATCTGAAATATGCATATCAATCATCCACTGCAACCGTGCAGTTTTGGGAAAACTACACTGCCTTGACTCCAAATAGTCTTCATCACTCCAAAAAATCTCTTTGATCCATTCCAAGAACAAGGTTTCAGAAGAGAGCATAGAAACTGCTGATCTCGGAGTGAGCAATATTCTTTTAGCCACATTTTCCGTCGCTGTAATCCCAGTCATTCATAGCCCAGACCTTTCTAATTGACTTATACTGTGTATCTAAAATGTAAATGTATTTAATACTAATGGTGGTTGGTGGTGCAGCCAAACTAGTCCAGCCAAAATTCCTGTGGCAATAGAATTCCACATGAATGTAAAAGTGTAGGAGACTATTTTTATGGAATTTATGGAATTTCATGAAACTCGATTGGAAAACCTTCTTGTCCCGCCCCATTATCATTTATTCACTTCACTGCAAATTTCTAACCAGTGCCTCGAAACAACAGCAATTATTTTGGATGGAAACTTAAAAAGTTGAGCCTTATTTCCAATCAGTGATATTGTCGCAATAGAGCTATATCTTATCTATCCTTTATTGCTCTTACAAACTCAATCAAAAGTTTCCTGATCAGTTTTTAATGAGAGAGATGGTTAAATGACCTTGTGTCATTTGCCACTTCGTTCATAAACAATGGGTGAACACTGAGTTTAATTATCAATATGATAAAAAAACAAAAAACGTTTACCTTCTACTCACAGTCGGTCTTTCCATATTCCATAGTAAGGCGATTTCCTGGAGCTTCGTGCGCTAGGGGGCCTCTTGAATTTGTGTGGATTTATTTATTTTTCATAAAAACTCACTCCAGCGATCGGGTGATGTGCATCACTCATATCCCATAAGTACCCCAATAATTAGAATCAGAAAATAAACATAAAGAGTGGACACAGACATCGTGGGCAATGCAATGCCACTCTTTATTCACTCTTTTATCATCAAAAACTGTTGCAAATACATTATTACTGTCCTGTGGATGACCTGTAGGATGACAAGAGCACAGTTTTTTGGTTATACAGAACTACCACCAACCCCCCTCTTTGGAAAACTATTTTACCATGTTTGGGTCTATAAACAACTAATCACTACTTCAAGAGGGGGAGAATCACCACGGCTGAAACAAATACACATTGAACCAAACAACATGTACGTGGAAAAAAATAAACATCAGACGACGACATGTGTCAAAAAGCGGAGTTTATTAAGTCCAGGAAAACTGGAACAGCAATTGGGCACGTGGCCTCTTCCTGTCATAGTTATGGCAGTAAATGAATGTGTGTGTGTGTGCCTGTGATGAGACAGCTTGTATGTGTGCGTGCATGTGTGTGTGTGTGTGTGTGTGTGTGTGTGCGCGTGTGTGTTCACCGGTGAGTGTATGGGACTTGTCCCAATTGGTCGGCTTGGTCGGTTTTATAATGTAGTGCGTCCAAACAGCGGAAACGGCTCTGAAGCAGCGAAGAAATCCCCCACCCCCGCGACCATACAGACACCCCACGGCCGCAGGGCCCCGAGGGCGCTGCCCTGCAGCCACAGAAGACCCCCAGCCTCCAGAGAAGCCGGAAGCCCGTCTCTCATCTCTGGTATTAAGGGAACAATGAGAACAAACGTCTTTATCCACAAAACCCCTTTTGAACATTTTGTGTTCCGTGATATAAGCTCAGTGCAAAACCTTATATTGTAGAGTTGCATTTTTGGGTTGCGGATCATAGAAAGGATGTTGTTGCAAATAAGCTTCCACAGGTTGATTTCGGTGGAAACAGAAGGGTCTCTTTCCCGTTCCATGGAAGGTAAAGATAAAGTGTCATCTGTTTTCAATAAAAGTTTTGTACATTCTGGAAAAGGGATTTTTTAAATGACCTATATGAGTAAGATGTTCAATCATCGGAAGTGGTTGTCGGATGTTGTTCGTTAAGTTGATTTGAACTTTTTGAGACTGGTGTAGTTGGTGGAATTGCAGGAAACTGTCGCCACCGCTGGAGTTCTCACAGGCTGCCGGGCTTGCGACTCACAGACATTTTTGTTTTAGTTCGTGCCTACAACACAAGAGAACAAATGTATGTATGTCATCTAAATTCATTGCATACTGTAAGATTAGTCAACAAGTTAAATAAGCAAAAGTAACAATACATGTATTGCACAACACTACGAGGATTATCATCAGTACAATATTTAGTCTGATGAGTTACATTATTATACCATTCAATATGGGGGATCTTTTAAATCAGATATTATGAAATATTGTGATTGATATTCTATAAAATGACGCATAATTGCTGTGATAAAATGTATTCCTTCATATCTAGATCTAAAACAGACATATTGAACACTATACCTATGTAAAATGGGTTTTAAAACGGTCTAAAACTGAAGCTGAAGCTTTGAAACTCCCCAGAACTAAAGAGTTCCACCGAAAGCTAGAAGATCCACTGTCTTCTTCTACCACCAATGTTAATGTCATACATCTCACCTTTGAGACAAAATCTGTGCACCCTCACCCATCATGGGTTGGATCATTGGAAGTGTTCAGCTGTCACGCCACCAGGCCTCTTTCACGCTCTGCCCTGGTGTTCAGGTGCTTTTAATTGCACCTTTGAGGTGCTGCCTCTCGAAAACCCTCTCGGCATCCAGCCCCAAGTCCTCCTACAGTGACTTATGTCCTCCAGCCATGGAGACTTATCGACTGATGTTGTCTCCTCCAGTCATCTGATTTATGAAACAAAAAAAAAGACAAAGCAAACTGTGGAATTGAACCTGTGATGGCAGTCCTGAAAGCCAGCATCTCAATCCATCACACCACAGACTCTCTGAGATGATGAGTTTTTCCCTGCCCCTAAATGATCTCTGAGTTATTTTATGTCAGGGTACAGACATAAAAACACCTCAGGGTTCCCAAAATTATCTTCAATACCAAGTCGCAATTTATATAAGATGTGGTTGAATATGTGTACAACCTGGAAGTCCTTAATTCTAATTGAAATTATATATTTATAATGTCTCTTTTGCTGGAGTGACTTCCGACTCCTGAGTCATTTAATATCGTATTTAAAATTGTATTTCACATATTCATATTCTTTTTCTTGTCCCATTGTCTTCTTCTAACTGATGGAGGCGCATTTGAGTGGCTCAGTTAGAATTCTCATTTAGCTTTTCTCACTAAAAAAGAGCTCCCTCGAAAAATTGTTTCCGTGTACAAGCCATGCTTGCATTAAGTGAGGCGGAGAAGGGCCTCACGATGCTCCTGCCTGGAGCCTCAAAATCACTGCTTCTACTTGTTCATCTTTCAATCAGGACTGAAAAATGCTGGATTCAAGTCGAGAAATTGTTTTTTTTTTTTTCTTTTGCTATTATTATTTTCTGCTATTATTATTAAAAATGCTATGACTTTGATCATCATCATCATGATCATTGTTGATTGATCAACTCTACTTAACCCTCTGGATCGAAGTGTCCCGCTCTGCATGTCCGCGTGTGGCTTTTGACGCTGCGCTCACCATGGCGACAGCCGGAACTCATGTGATTAATGCCCCAGGATATGAAAGTGTTATCGGGGACAACGTGGGAGCATTGTAACTTTGCGTGTTCCGTGGGGGCCGCGATGCTTTGGTCTCCAACACGCAGCCTTTAGCTCATTAGCTACATCAGCTCACTGGGGCTTAATTAGAAGCAGCTCACAGACACGCCCGTGTCCAGGGGCTCTTTAATTACCCTCAGGTTCGTTAAGAGAGAAGGGGGGCTCTAATTAACTGGCTCTCCGCACTAGAACTTTGTGTGTGTGTGTGTGTGTGTGTGTGTGTGTGTGTGTGTGTGTGTGTGTGTGTGTGTGTGTGTGTGTGTGTGTGTGTGTATGAGGAAGAGGGTAAAAGATCCGCAGGGTACAGTCATACCTTGTTAAACCATGCTGCAAATATGGTAAACGCACATTCCGACACACACACACACACACACACACACACACACACACACACACACACACACACACACACACACACATCTATCCATAGACCACAATCTAGTCTTAGATTGCCCTGAAAAGGCTGGAGGAGGGAGAAAAAAGCTGATTGAAAACATTAGGCTTGTTGAACGGGAAATATTTTCTTTCACCAAGAAAATTCATGATGGGATTGAAAACAATAGAAACACACACACACGTCTCATAGTATCGTATAACTATGATAGTATAACTTAACTGAACTAAACTATAAATAAACCTTCATACACTCCTCAAAAAAAAAAAAAAAAAAAAAAAAAAATATATATATATATATATATATATATATATATATATATATATATATATATATATATATATATATATATATATATATATATATATATATATACTCTGTATACTGTTTTGGTCTATTTTTGTTTATCCCATATTTATTTTTCTATTTGTATTTATTTGCCTAATTTTTTTGAATATTATATTTGAATTTTGAATATTGGCCCATGGGCCCATGGGTTAGGGACATATTAAGTCATTTGGTAAATTAAGTTAGGGTTAGGGTAGATGTATATCAGTGTATATGTGTGTGTGTGTGTGTGTGTGTGTGTGTGTGTGTGTGTGTGTGTGTGTGTGTGTGTGTGTGTGTGTGTGTGTGTGTGTGTGTGTGTGTGTGTGTGTGTGTGTGTGTGTGTGTGTTAGACTGAAATATGAAATACGAAAGGGTCCATAAAAACACAAAAGAGAGCGGCTTAGAGCTTTTCACAATTTAACAGGTTCCTTCAGCGTCTAAGTGACAGTTTTCGTGCAGGAACAACGGAATAGGAGAGGGGGATGGAGACGGACGGGTGGAGTGAAGGCGTGTAACAGAGTGTACGGGAGGGAGTGATGAAGACGGACAGAGCCGGGCTTCCAGTCCTCTGTGAAGAAGTGTGTTATCTGTTCTTTCATTGGGGATGTCAGCTCGAAGGGGGTCCTGAGCCGCCATGTTGTTGCACCGTGGACCAACAGGAGCCAAAGAGACGGGTCACACACACACACACACACACACACACACACACACACACACACACACAGATGTATACACATGTAAGTAGGTAGACCACAAACAAAGGAAGAACTTTAATAAATACAACCACGGGTGAACACAGTTGTGAGTAATGTTGGTGAACTGGTGAATAGGACTCATTCTCATACTTCAGGACAACAAAACCTCTTACTTCTGCCTCCTCTTTTCTGTTGTAAAAGACATTGCGCTAGTGTCCGATATAGCCTCGGGGAGGGAGAGTACATCAGCACAATGTTACAGCCTCTCAAACAGAGAAGTGTAGGAATTTGTTCCATGGACCACATCACAACTCCGGGTGTATAGCTTTGGCCATTTGAATACTGAATATGGATGAGATTCGCCTTTAATACAAACGTAATCAACATCACTTTCACAGGTAGCCTTGCCAACTATTTTGTCAACAGTACATCAAGCCATCAGGCGAGCTTACGTTACATACTGTTGTGTTTTATGATGAGGACTATATTGAGGTAGCTGGCTAGTTGGGTAGTTGCAGATGCCTTATGACTCCTAAAATGGTGTGATACCGTCATTCTTATGATATATTGATGCGTTTGGCTCCCTGACAAAAACTACCATTGCCATCTTGATACCTCATTTTGCAACTCCCGACACAGCGAGATCTAGCGGGCTTTTTGTTTCAGTCCCATAGTTTAACATTTATTTTCTTTGGGCATTGGACGTTTTATTTCTTTGGGATATGGACTCTTGGCTGGGAGGGCGGCCATGGCTGAGATCTGCACCGCTCAGTATGCGGTGGTCGCGCAGTCCTGTATGACGTTTCCACATTTTCTGTCGTTGCTCTTCCCGACGTATAGATTCATTGATCGACAGACAGAGCTGGAAGTATTGAGAGAGAGGGCAGACGTGTCCTCGGCGGAGAGTGAAGGAAGATCACGACAACACACCACGGGAGTAAAGACCGCTATCAAAACACTACATCGATAATAAAAGTGCGGGGACAGCAATACAGAGTAAGTGATGGTAACGCCAATACATTGGGGAGGAGATGGGAGAAGGAAGGTCAAGATGGAGGAGGTGGTGGTGTAATTATGACAGCGATATAAATAATGCTGATGATAATAATGATAACGATGGTCATTAAAAACAATGCGTTCCATGGATAGTATCTACGCTCTGGCTGGAAAGTGATCATCTCAGCTGCTTTCTGTATACTGTGGCACTATGATCTGAAAGATATTGAGTCCTGTCAAAGACACACACACACACACACACACACACACACACACACACACACACACACACACACACACACACACACACACACACACACACACACACACATACACACACTAACACAGAATGGCATCGCGGTTCCTGACAGTCCTCCCTCTCCCACTGACTGTAGAGTACGCACCTTCAGCCATTCATCAGTGTCACCCTGTCGCTGTCGGTTACGGCCCGGGGCCCATTGCGTCTTCATTACGAGACGAATAAATCTGAAATAAAACCACCGATGATTTATTAGCTTCCGATGGGGTCGCGCTGGTTAGCACCGCTGGCTGGTGACGGTCCGCCAGCGCCCGGGCATCAGAGCCTCTGCTTTGATGACGGCAGCAGAAATCTGATGTGACAGGGGAGGTGTTTGTGTGATGATATCAGTCTGTGATCACTGGTGCTCTCTGATAGCGGGGTTTATTTTGTGTACGCGTGTGTGTGTGTGTGTGTGTGTGTGTGTGTGTGAGAGTTTTTCTTAGTGAAGCTTAAATATATGAAGGTGCCTTTGTGCAAAGTGTCCATTTGACAACTGCATATGAACGGCATTTCATGGTGCACCCTGTTTCTCCACATCATGTGACTATGCATACATTTTCTATTATTGGACACACCATGTGTCTTAAATAAAGTTTTATGTACAGTAGACCATGTTAGTAGCCCGCTAATTGGACCATGTTACATTCTATGTTTTATTTTCAATTAATTATTAAATTATTAATGAGTTATTTATTAATTAATTGCATTACCAAAACAACTTAATTTTAAAAATCCTATACATAAAATTATTCTTATATGTCTGTATATTCCGCAATCAAGTGGAATTTTTTTTTGTATTCAACATGCATTAAAAGGTCTCGTGTCTTGAGCTAAGCTAAGTTCATGGTTTACATAATCAATACATTCTGAGAATCAGAAACAGAATCAGTTTATTCCACCAGGTCACATTAACATACACCAGGAATTTGTCATGGTGAGGTTTGGTGCGTTTCTCAACAAATGAGCATTTAAAAAAAGCTTAATTGTCAAACAAAACAACAAAAATGGAGAATAAACATAATAAAAAAAAATAAAAGGAATAACTAAAATAAATTGTCAAACATCCAATAAGCCAAGACATACAATAGAAAACAGAAATCAGTAATGAGATACGTAAAAATATATAGAATATACAAAATGCGATACCATGAACAGGATAAAAACACATTAGGTATAAATTATGAATATGAATTATAACTATGTATTAACTAGATTATTACAGTATGTACAGTGCACGTAGGTAAGGAATGACTATGTAAGGAAAGTCAGAATATGTTCCCTTATCAGAAATGTGTTTTTAGATATATACAAGTCTTAAACCTGATAGCATTTCTCCCCCAATTGCTCTTTCTGTTTCTTCATTGGCATGGCTTTCTCTCTCTCTCTCTCTCTCTCTCTCTCTCTCTCTCTCTCTCTCATGCTTAGGAGACACAGGGTAAGGACTTGGACTCTTATTTGTGCTGGTGCCCAGCGGACCCTCCAACCCTTTAGATATGTCATCTCCCCACCGAGGCCAGTCCAGCTGACAGCGCTCCAGCTGACTCCAGGCCAGTTCCACTTCCACAGCTCCGCTGGGGAGCGCGGCAGCTGAGGCCTGCAGGTGTCACATTGTCCTGGTCGTCTGTAACCCAATTACACCTGGAAACGCCGGCAACGCCATCGATTCGACAAAATTTGCGAATGTGCACGCTCAGAATTCATCGGAGTGCAAACATGGACGTGGGCACGGCCTCATGCTCGCACACACAATGGTAAGTTAGGTCCAAATAATTAAACAAACCGAACTTGTATGCAGAGTCCCCGCTTATGGAGCATGAATCATGTTTTGCGGAATGAGGCGAAGCAAAGTTTGACTAAAATATGGTGATAGAGGGGAAATTAATTCCTCATGTTGTGTAAATGAATTATGTATCGGACAAGGGCAAAACGATGGAGGGGAGAGAGACAGAGAGAGAGAGAGAGAGAGAGAGAGAGAGAGAGAGAGTGTGTGTGAGAGAGAGGAAGAGAGAGATGAGAGAGAGGTGGAGCGATGTCATCAGTGTCCCTTCATGCTTTACCTTGTCTCTCTCCTCCGTTTTCTTTCTTCTCCTTTGCATTGTTCTCTCTCCCTCTCATCCTTTCCGCTCTCTGTCCACGGGCATATCTACGGGTGGACTGGACTTGTAGCTTGAATGTTATTCTCCCTTGTAAGTCGCTTTGGATAAAAGCGTCTGCTAAATGACTAAATGTAATGTAAATGTAAATGGTGTGGGCGTTGCCCATCCAGAGATAAACCTTGCCTACCCAGGGGAATCATCTGCCCATCCAATGAAACTCTGAAAAAAATCACCGTTACATACCTGTCAGCCCTCCCGTTTGTCCCGAGATTCTCTGGTATTTTACCCTTATCGCCCGCTGTCCTCCTGTTTAAATATTTTCCCGTATATTTCCCGTATTTTTAACCTATTGAAAATATAGCGAGCGATCGCCACTCTGATCGTGAAGATTGCGCCGTGGAAAAGGTTTCTCCAAACAAAACAGATAAAAACGTGTTTTTATTGTAGGTGTAGATGTTGTAGATGAATTGAATGAACCAAAACAGCCTTGTGCATAACGGTCACAGTCAATACTCCAAATGTACACCCAAGGATGACTCTCTTCCTTTCCTTTTCAGACACGGCCCTTTCATCTGTCTGGCGGTCGCTCTCCTCCAGGCTCCACTCTAATGGGGTGTGTGTGATCACTGTTTGAGGATATGTCAGTGTATGCAAGTGTGTATGTGTGTGCATTTGTGCGTGTGGGTGTTTTGATAGGGAGAGAAAGAGAGAGAGAGAGAGAGAGAGAGAGATCGAGAGCCAAAGAGAGAGAGAGAGAGAGAGAGCAAGAGAATGTGTGAACGTGTATATACGTATGTGTGTGTGTGTGTGTGTGTGTGTGTGTGTGTGGGGTTGTGTGTGTGTGTGTGTGTGTGTGTGTGTGTGTGTGCTCTAATGGTTTTAATGCCCAGACTAATGGTTTCAGCAGGGAATCCTTGTGAAGAGCCGCAGTCCAGGCCTGGGCCAGGGAGTGGGCCGAGTGCTGGCAGGACCATCCCTCATCTTGATACCGCACGGAGGTGAGAGCCAGGGGAACACACACGCACACACACACACACACACACACACGCGCACACACACACACACACTGGAAGCACATACAATCTATGCTTCTCACAAGCCTTTCCACATTCACTCAGACAGATTGTATCCTTATGTTTCCCATTCATTCCTACACCCCTCACCCTCTCATTTAGTCTCCCTCTAGCTCTCTCTCTCTCTCTCTCTCTCTCTCTATCTCTCTTTCTCTTTCTCTCTCTCGCTCCTTCTCTCTCTAGCTCCCTGCCCCCCCACTCTCTCACTCCCTCTCTCTCTCATCTGATAGCAACATGAGACGTCCATGTCTCTCCATCTCTATAGCACCATTTCACCCTAACTGCGTTCTGATGGTCGTGCAGAGAAGAGCACAATAAGAGCATCTCAGGGAGACACAGAGAGAGATAAATACAGAGAGGAGGGAGAGAGAGAGGGACAGAGAGAGAAGTTGTGTAGGAAGTTTGAACATTTGAGAAAAGTATTTATATTTATAAGTATTTATAAAGTATGCATCTTATTTTATTAACCCAAATCTGCTCATGTCAGTGGATCCATATAAAACTGCATTCATTCCATGAAAATATTAAACTGAAATTATATTATAAAACTTCTTAAAATAAATGTTGCTGACCCATTGGAAATGTTGATGACATAATCTTCAGTGGTGTATTTTTTTAATGCAACCCATCATTACAATTTGTTAATTTCCTCCATAAAAGCTGCGGTTAATTAACAAAAAGAAAGAGACGTAGGTGGGCCAACATGCCTCTAGAACAAAAACCTGTGTTTGTAATGGAACTGGCAAATCCAGAGTAAAACTCTTAAATTGTCCTTTTATTTCCTTAATGGAGTCGGTCGAACATGTGACAAATCAGTGAAGAAAGTCAGATCCTTACATTTACATTCTGCTAAATGACTAAATGTAAATGTAATGATCCTTATAACAGAAAAGTAGAGGGACAGCCGCTGCACCAATGCACGGTGAACTTATGCATTGTTTCTATTGGCTCAAAAACAAAGCAGTCAGTGAGCGTCCGAGATCCGTTAGAGGATTCGCAGAGCGTTTGGTCAGCCTAAAGGTTGCCCAGCCCCAGAATTAAGGGTCCGCTCTGAGCTTCAGAGACCCGGAGAGAAGGACCTTTTGCAGGCAGGCCGACAGGAGTCAGGTGGAGGCTTCCAGTTACTAGAAATAAAGTAGTTAGGGAGGTTTCAGGTGTGTGTGCGTGTGCGTGTGCGTGTTGGTGTACTTTCGGTTGTTACACTCTATACAGGGATGCAAAAGTGATTGTTTGTGTTTGATGAAGGACTACGTTGGAGTTGGATGTGTATTTCATATCCACGTTTATATTTAGAAATACGGTGGGAGTGAGGTTCTTCTGCTTTGGGTGAAAAGAAACAGATGGGGCCAAAGGGTCGATGTCTAGGATGTGAAGCTGTGGCTAATATCTGGAGCAGTTCAACGGTGCAGCTTAAAAACAGAAAGGCGAGAGGAAAGGTACAAAGTGAGAGGCCAAACACCAAGTCCAATGGCAGAGTGCTTTACACCACTTCAGCTGACACTTAGCATTGTTCATGGTGAGCTAAAGCTAGTGTGTAGCTCCTGGGCCGTAAGAACCCAGGCCTTGAAGCTCACTACAAACCGTTCCTGCTTCCAGAGGCGGTTTGAAACCCGGTCATGAACGTTGCAACCAAGGACAGACCATCTTACAAGCAACACGCGTCAGCGCTCGGCGGTCCCGTTCTGTGAGCTTGTGTGTCGTATCGCTTTCGTGGTCGAGCTGTCGCTCCTAGACATTTTCGCTTCACAATAACAGAACTTATAGTTGACTCGGGCAGGTGCAGCAGGGGAGAAACGCAGATGAAGTAACACAGAAGGGAAACGCAGATCAAAGCAACGGAAGAAAACCATAATCATTAGGGGAAGCGTCTAGGAAAGAAGCCAGGACAGGGGAAGAGGGTAGGTACAATCATCAGGGAGGTGGTGAATTGCAGGGGGCGTATCAGGAGTGGGTGTGGAGGGTTTTTGGTGAGGAAATGATGGAGCGAAAAAGCCCAGGGTTACAGGGAGGTTGGCTGGAAGTGGGGTTTGGTAAAGGTGGAGATGGAATGAGGGGAGTGGATGGAGGAGAAAGGATAGAGAGGTCAGGAGAAAGGCGTTTGGGGGTTAGGGGAAAGGTAGGGGGTATTTGGAGATATGTGTGTGTGTGTGTGGGGGGGGGGGGGGGCGGGGGGGGTCTTCACCAGAGCGAGGCAGACGGGCTTTGGGGGGGTTGGGTTTGGGGTGCGGGGGGTTGGGAGGTGTCAGTACAGATGCTCTGTGACCGGGTGTCACAGCTCGGGCCAGGAAGCTGAATCCGGCGATTAATCACCAAGCCCCTCAGCCTGTAATCAAACGGGCTTCGTTCATGATGTATGGGCCTTGTCATAACTACTAACACACACACACACACACACACACATGAACACAAGATGAGCACACATTTGGTTGCCACTAGCACATGCACAGGTATGTGCATCTATTTGCATGGATACTTTACATAGACCCGGCCAAGGGAGAGAGAGTCAGAACACAAACACACACACACACACAGAGGCACACGCACACACACATACATGCACACGCAAGACCCCTCTGGTCATGGCTGTCTTTCGAGAGGCCACGGGGTCAGACTTCAAAGACACAAACATAAACATCCTACCAAGCCAACACGTTATGATCTGAGTCAGCAGCACAGAGCGGAGACCGAGGCAAAAGAGGAAGAGAAAGACGGGCGGGTGGTAATACGGTGAGAGAGAGAGAGAGAGAGAGAGAGGGAGGTGGAGAAACAAATAGAACAGAAAATTGAACGCCAACATTTGGTTAGACGGATTAACTGTGTAATGAGAGGAAAGGAAAGAATAGGAGGAAGAAGAACAGCTTAGCTTGGACAAGTCAGGGAAAGCGAGAGGGTGAGAGAGGTCAGAAGCGATTGGATCAGAGAGAGGGAGGGAGAGAGAGAGAGAGAGACAGTCTAACCAAGCAGGTGAAAGAGAGAGGGGGGGGGAGAGAGAGAGAGCGAGAGAAGGAAGTGAGGGCCGAGGAGGCGTTGGAGAGGTGAATCCGTTGGGATGAGGCTAAAGCTCTTGGTCAGCGGTTTCCACGGCGATGGCGGACAGGCCGCCTGACAGGATGAATAATTTAGGACGAGGTGTGGACATCGATCCCACAATGCACTTCTGCCTGACCACGCTGTCCCAAGCAGTTGTTCCTGCACACACACACACACACACACACACACACACACACACACACACACACACACACACACACAATGTACAGACACAAATGCGCCACACATATTCCCAGACACATGCAAACGCACAAACACACACACACACACACACACACACACACACACACACACACACACACACACACAATATTACATGCACAAATCCTCCTCAGTAGTACTGATTGATCAGCCTTTGTTTACATTAGTGAGCTATGATTTAGAGATTAGTGTCTAATTTGTGTACTGTACATGGTGTAATTTAAAACCTTAATCTCAAAAATAGAATCACAGGCTGCATAATTAGGTGTTTTAAAAATCAGCAATCGGTCAAGACACACATTGTAATCGACTTCATAGCAAATTATTTTGCAAACAGACAAACTGGAACAGACTATTTCCTCCACTTGGTGCTGACAGACGCTGATGGCAGGGAATCCCGTAGGCTTTCAGGAGCCTCCTCCGAGCTCCTCCGTTTTTCCTGTTTCACCATGGACTTCCTGTCTACAGCAGCCTGATACTTCCTGGTTCCAGTCAGATGTCTTTGACCCCGGTGTCTGTCCGTCCGTGTGTCCAAGGCAAACAAAGCCCTTTCCAGCTCGCATTGTCCTACCACGACCAAGAAGCAAAAAAAACAAACATGTTGCAAAACATAATTGTAAAATAAAAGGTGGAGTATTAATATTTGATTCGTTTATTACCATGCTCGACCTGATATTAACTATTCCACATGATGAACACCTTTTCAAATTGCCGCCTCGCATTTAAAAAAAATACGTTCCTTTCGCCTGGGGCATAGCGCAGAGCGATTTTTAACCCTGTGGAACAATGTTTCTTCCGAATCTCTCTGGCTTTGCAGGCACCTCTCCCATTCATTCATCACACAGCCCCGAACAAGTAACCGGGGAATGACCTCGCGTGCACGCACGCGCACGAACATACACACAAGCACAAGCACCGGCATCTGTGCGCACATACACACACACGCACACAGACGGATATGCACACAAGCACACATGCACATGTACACACATAAATACAAACACACAAGATCAACTCTCGCACAGGCAAAATCCATTTATCTTGAACGATGGATGCCCGAGAACACACTCGCAAATATGCATGTCTGGCACACAGACACACACACACACACACACACACACACACACACACACACACACACACACACACACACACACAAACCCACGCTTGCACAGCGTTCCCATCACATCCGTTACAGATGGATTCTCCTCCTCCTCGCTCCTAAATGAATATAAATACGTCGCTTTGACATCATTCATCTGCCAGGGAGGAACGTATTCTACCCTGTTCTGCCAAAAGAGGCAGTGTTACTCTCTCTCCCTCCTCTCTGCTGGAGAAGGGAGGCAGAGGGAGAAGGCGGGGGGAGAGGAAGATCTGAGCCGGGCTGTGAGGACTCAGAGAGACGAGAAGGAGCCCAGACGATCTGATAGGGTGTTGGTGTAAAGCATAACATGAAGCACAGCTCATACCGCTTTCTCCCTTTCTCACACAAAACAGACGCTGAAAACATCTCTTGCCTTTTCAAAATACGTTTTATTATGCCACAGTCCCCCTCCGATCAAATCGGAGCCCTATCTCTTCCCCTCGGTGATGGGTGGGATCCACGGAAAAGTGTTTGAACGCCCATTAGCTCCTGACTCCAGCACAGTCGGGCCGAAGCCAGTCTGATATCATCAGCGAGCGTCCGACGGAAGATGACAGCCTGGCGACAAGCCAGATCTGGACAGACTAAAGCAGCTGAGAGGAAGCAGAGATTTCGCTGATGGAAACAAATTGAAAGCAAATTGCGGCCGATACGCGGAGGGGAGACATCATTCGGCGTGGACATTGCACAGGCCCCTGCAAACAAAAAATACCGCGTCACAAAGGCAGTGTTTCATTCATATTTAAAACACATCTCCATCCTTTCAGCCATTGACAAGGAAGGTTGGTCAAACTACAAAGGGGCCACGACAGAGAGCTAGGGCGTCTCTGGTGAAGAGAGAGGATCCTGTCGCTTCACTTATCCGATCGACGGGAAGTTGAGCAGACGTAGCCCCTTGAGTTGTCAGCTCGGGGCGCTGTACCTCTGGCTCAGCCCTGAGGGAGGCGACAGCGGTTTCCAAAGAGAGCCGGCTCCCGTTGTTTCCAATCTGTGCCCCATATGTCACCGAGACCATTAGAGAGGCGCTGGATCAGTGTTGGAGCTCATGCACGCCCTTCACTCCGGTGGTAAGCAAGAACGCCTTCATACTTTTGCCTCCCTTCCGCTCTTTGTCTGGTCCCTCGCGTTGTTTGTGCGCTCAGCCTTCGCGGTTTCACTTCCACGGATTTTCCTTTTAAACTGCGCACTTCGGTACAACACCACCTTCCTCCATAATCTCCACCAACAAGATGTGCACACTGCATATACATATAGATATATAAACAGATGCAGCCAATGTAGGCAGTATTAGAAAAGATGGGGGCCACGGGAACGGGACGGGATAACTCAATCAATATAGACGGCTTCGTCATGGATTCACCAAAATTTCTTGATGGGCCGTTCTTTAGAACTGTGTGATTTCAAACACGCGATATCAGATGCCAGTGACAGCTTTCTCCAACCGCGGGCTACCTTCGTGTTTTGTTTCAAAGATATGATTAATTTGCTTTTTGTTTCAGAAGATCAGATCTTTGTCCTTTCAGCCAATCAGAGTTCTCCTTCCAAGAACGCAGGAAACCAATGGGGCATGTTCACCTAGAGGTCGGGTGGAGGTCAGCCTGGAAAGTCATGCACCAGCCTCCCCACCCCGTCCTCCTCCTCCTCCTCCTCCTCCTCCTCCTCCTCCTCCTCTGCTCCCCGACAAAGAGAGAGAGCCGGTTCAGGTTGCCAGGGAAACAGGGCTCTTTTTTTTTTTTCTTTAACGGCAATTTGGGAACACGTGGGAAGAGGCGAGCGGCTTTGTTTCCCCCGTGATGAAGGGCTCTCGGCGCGCATGTTTAATCACCAGAGTTATGGTCGGCGAGCCCCGCCGGCCGTGCCCATCCACCACGGGCTGGTTATGTCGACGCTCGCCCGGGCCAGATTTTTATCACGCTGTGCAGCTTCCACCGCTGGCGCCGCCGCCCTTGTTGCATAGCGTTCCGATGACTACAGCTGAGACCACAGATAGCCACACCAAACAAGGAAGGCACACATATACATCTCCCTGGGAGCAGCCGAAACTGCGCCCGCCCAAATAAACAGCGTTTTCCTCCATACGCGCTCTAAACGTACACAGGCGCACAATCCTTTTTGTCTTTTTCCTTTTCTTATGTCTCGGCACCCACCCACCGCTGTTTGGCTAAGTGCAGGGGGGGGGGGGGGGGGGGTGGCCGATCACCATAGCAACAGTGTGTGCCGTTCTGCTACAGCTGTGATGTATGTGGTGACACTTTTGACCCGCTGGTGAACTCTATAAGGCAGGAGCCATGCAGAGAGATAGACTTGCTCTGCCCTGACTATCCCCCCCATCCTGTCCTCATACTGGGAGTCCCGTTTCATTTTCTGGCATCTGGGAAAACCTCGGGGGAACTCTGAGGTTCAGGAGAACCGCAGAGAAATGAGAAATGATAACCAAACGACACCCCTTCAAAACGAGCAATCTCACAAGATTTCTTATCTGTGTATTTGTATTTTATGGGTTCGGCAATGTATTTTAATCAGCTTACTTTGCTCTAAAATGACTGACATTTGCGATCGACATATAAATCTTGCACGTCTCCAGCCAAGGTGACTTTTCATGGCCTGCCTGTAAATACTTCACTCTCTCAGTTGTGTATTTGTATTTTGTGTCTGTCCTCTGACTCCGGGGTGGAACAGGCAGAAGGGTAAAGCCAGACACCGAAACCTGTCAGGGGCACTGCTGCGCTAATATTGAACATCAGGGTTGGCCGAGGCCTATTTTGAAGCTGGAAGCGAGTCAAGGTTTGTTTGGCCCGCATGTCTTCTGGTTTCCGACTCACTCCGCAATTGTTCAGCTGTGCCCACATGCGTCACGCGGCACAGCGCTTCCTCCCAGTGCCTGTTGGCATGCGGCGCCATCTCCCCTGACATTTACAGTTGATACACTCAGTGATATGGACACCCCCGAGAAGAGGTCGAGCGTGAGCTCATGCGGCATGTGTTGCATCCAAGGAAGTTTTATAGACGTTATAACGACTGAAGGCACGCACGCACACACAGACTCACACACACACACACACACACACACACACACACACACACACACACACGCGCGCGCGCGCGCGCGTGCGCGGCACACCGTGTGCACCAGGGAGTGGCAGGTACAACTGCTTCTGTTTCTCAAACCCGGAGACACCAAGCCCTGCTGGGGTGCTACGGGTGGACACGTAAAGAATATGACAAATTTGGAATTATAATGTAATTTAAATTAAAATTGTGCTATTTTTTTCAAAACTATAAACACGTCACTGAAATTGTTACATTGATAAGTCTATTACTATCAATTTTTTTTTACCCCAAGTTTTCATTTAAAATATTGTTAAGTTAAGTGGTTGAAATAACAGATATCATGTAATAGTAAATATAGATACAAATTATATTTCTAATTGCATTATATTTAATTTTCCATTAAATATATATAATATTTTCCATTTATTATTTATATTCATTATTTAAATTATCTTTTTATATAATCCAAGCATTGATCTCAGCGTAATCAGACGTTTCTATCCAATGCAACAATAAGTACATTGCAATAATTATATTTAGTATACATAAATTTGTCCGTGTAAAAAGTTATTTAAAAAAAGATTATGCAAAAAAAGTAAAGGTTCTTGGCTGCAAAAACTATTTGAAGGCGATATAGCATCCCAAAAGGTTTGAGAACAATTGCTGTAGCCACAGCCAGACAAATTAGAGCATATGCACAAGTACATACCAACACATACACACACACACACACACACGCACGCACACACACACACACACACACACACACTTTCCTAAGTGTCACGAATAAATGTACAAATGTGGATGTGGGCATGGACACACACACGCATGCATGCACACACACACGCACACACGCACGCCCACACACATGCAAACGCACACACACACACGCACGCACACACGCACACACACACACACACACACACACAAACACGCACACACACACACACACACACACACACACACACACACACACACACACACACACACACACACACACACAGAAATACTCACACATGCATAAAAATACATATTCCATATATTAAACTAGGGGGGGTGCATTGTAATACAATACACATGCAATACCCACACTGTCGAATTGAATACAAGCATTCTCAATCGTCTCCAGTCCGCTCCTGTCTTGTTACATTTCCTTTTACCAGAACAGTGCTACGGTGCCCCATTCCTGCCACTGGGGGCGCTGCAGGCCTTGGCCAAACAATACAGCGGCCTGACTTCTGCAGCTGCTGTGGAGCTGACAGCACACAGACACACAGACACCTTCTAAATCATTCACTTGAAAGATTTCTTTGCCCTCTTTTTCTTCCACCCCTTTTTTAAATCAAGATTATTACAAAACAATTGGTTCCACACAGGACCAGAAACACTGCGAACATATATTAAACGGTACATACAGGGCTTTAATGCAGAGAAGTGGCTGCCGTAATGGAATAAAGATGTTCGCAAAAAAAAGCGGGGCATCGAGGCAGCCAAAAGAATCAGTCAGTTTATCAGCATTGATGTTTGAAGGAAAAACATCTCACGACGACTGACGATTTTTTTTTTTTTTTAATGAAAACAAGTAGACGCTACAAGGTTAATGATGTTCGTGGTAGTCACCTAAACAAAGTTTCTCATTATAAAGACATTGTCTCATTCGTTGCAGAGCAAATATTTCCCTTTGCACTGGGCGAGTAAGGAGGACATCACTCAGCAGCGACCCGTAAAGAAAAAAAGGACTAAAATGGGAGGCTCCTTGCAGCGTTGCAGCCGCTCCTCAGTCCTGTTTGTCCAGGGCACACGCTGAGAGGGTCACGACCCCGTGAGATACACTCTGCCCTGCCTCACTTGGAATCCAGGCTGCCGGCTGGAATGGACTGAGATACTGAGGGAAGATGAGAAGAGAGAGAGAGAGAGAGAGAGAGAGAGAGAGAGAGAGAGAGATGTATTTGGTGAGAAAGGCAATTGTAAATGAAAGATCACTAATAACCTGGAAAATGTCATTTCAGAATTTCCCTTGCTCATTCTGCAATGATACATTTATGATAATAGATAATGCCACAACAAATCTGAAAAAATATCATCACTGGCACTTCCACACTTCCATCAGTTCATTATCAATAAGAAAGATATGCAGATTCTAAATGCTAATGGGGCTGAAGGTCCTAATGTGTCCTCATTTAGTTTGAGTTGGTCAGTGACACATTTTTTTGGACAGAAAAGATACGAAAATTACGTTCAGGTTGAAAAGACTGATTTAACTGATTGATGCTTTGAACTCACTTTGAAATGACAAAAAAATGATGAGCTTGCACAAATTAATTTTTTTTCATGCAATTTGCGTGTGTTTTTGTGTATATTTATGTCCCTGTGTCTGTGCAAGTGGTGCTGCCAATCATGATCATCAGGTTTAGGGGGACAACTCCCCCACACCCACCCACCCCGAAACATACACAACCATACCCCCTCCTGCCCGTTGTCCTGCCAGTGATGTTGAGCAGGTGACCTTTTCTCTCAGCTAATCCACACCAAAAATCCCTAATTACTGCTGCCGCTCCACCAGCATCCCCTCACCCAATAATCAATACAGCCGATCGGCCAGCAGATCACCCCATCACACGCCAAGCCTCTATGTCTGACTCTGTGTGTGTGTGTGTGTGTGTGTGTGTGTGTGTGTGTGTTCAAAAATGTGTGTTTGAGAGCGTGTGCCTCGGTGAATCCCCCTATTAGCAAATAGTTGTAAAATAGCATGAGAGAGAAAACGTAAAAACCAAAAAGTAAAAAATGGGCGGTGGAGGAGGGAGACAGCGAATCACTATAAAGCAACACACACACACACACACAAACACACACACACACACACACACGCACACGCACACACACTCCATCCCTTCGCATCCCTCTTGAATGTTGTGACACCAGTTGACCTTATTGAGCTGCCATTGTATAAAGACTCCCTGATTAGAATATCTTCCCACTAACCTTTACCGGAGTGACGCGCCTCCCAGAGCAAAGAAATAAGTCATTGGTTTATGCTGAGCGGTGCATGTAGGCTGTCGTGATTTCATTAAGAGCTGGCATTTCCCTCAACACCCTGTGACTGTGTTTCGTAAGAATGGCGCTCAAATCACAGCGGTGCATGGTTTTGTTATGTTGTGTATTATTTACCCTCCAAGTTTTAAAAGTCCAGTGCTGTGGGCAGCAGACCAGCTGAGCAGCGCTTAGATTTCTGCTTCGGTCACCGTCCGTCTTTGACGAATGCGATTACTTTGTTGGTTGAGCAGACCTGCCTGCTGTCGTTGATCCCCGTACTGATTGCCTCAGCAATGGATTTGAAGGCCTGGTCGTGCCACCAGTGATAGCCCCCATCACCCAGTGCCTTGGAGCCGCAGCTGAGGATGTGCTCAAGGGTCCCCCCTAAGCACAGAGCGAGCAAGCCGGTGTGTCCACTTTGCCCCATGTGAACAGGTTTGATGGGCTTGGGAGGACATCATAGACCTTCTGTATAAGGAACTTCCTTCTTTGGGGATCCCGCTTCCAGATGTCCTCCCAGGTGACCTTCTGCTCCATCACCTGCTCCCACTTTATCCAGGCTCCTTGTTGTTTCATGGTCATTGCCTCGCTGGTTCTCTCCTCCTCCAGGGCATCCCACACCTCCTCCTGCCCCAGCCTCCTCCTCTCCTTTCCACGAGTAGTGTTGTACCGGGCTGAAGTTGTGCTCCCAAGTCTGGCCCTGCCCTTCCCCAGAGGACTTTGTGCTGCTTGGACTTACATTTCACTACATATATGTATGTATGTATGTCCATATGTATAAGTATGTGACAAATAAACAACTTGAATCTTGACTTTGGCGTCACTTGACCCAGAGTACTGCAGGTGCTCTGTGGCTCGCGTCACTATGAATGAACTCCTCCCAGAGCTGAATGGGGGTTTGACTTTGTTGCTGCTCCCATACAGTGATAAAGTGTGATGCGGCAGATCACTAAGGGCCAGAGAGTTCTTGAGAGGATCCTATGCTGGAATTTGTGCCTGTACTAACTGTGCCCCTCCCGCCACCTTTGAAATCACAATTCCGCCCCTGGACACAGGACAATGGACTTGCGACAACGAGAGTATATTTTATGTGAGGTAAGGCCTGCAAGAACTAGAAGGGTTTGAAGATTCACCACACCAGGATGAGATGATGGACAGAGGTGTACAGGTGCAAAGGAAGTATGCCTGGTGAGATGCAGGAGGAGCCAGGATGGGAGCCAACCCACATCGCCCAGAGCCTCCAAGTGACACGTGCACCTATTGTCAGCACTCCACTCTACCATGAGTTTTTGCAGTAATAGTGCCCTGATATCTGCCCTACACCTCAAAGCAATATGAATAATAAAATATATATTTATTAAAAAACTAGAGCCTCGAGACAGTTAAATACAAAGTTGTCATAGGCAGAGATTTCACAGACACCTTTTTAAAAGAACGCTACTTTTACTTAAAGTGATATATGACGGACTGTTGGCACAGTTCAGGCCATAAAACAGTAAAGGTAGTGCTTGCTTTGGGTTTCTTCCTTTCGGAAGCTGTGGTTTGGGCGTCCAGCCCACCTCGGTTTCTGTCTCTCCGGCCGTTCTCTGTCTCTCCAGCTGTCACCACTCCGTTCATGATCGTCACTTGTATTCCCAGAGATTTCGCTTCTAAAATACATCTGCTGATGCACATACTTGGACACATCATCATCAAACTTTGTCTGTGGAAAGTGCAGGTGCTAGTGGTGGAGGTTACACTAAAAAATATGTTGTCTGCAGAGCCCACAGTGGAGAAAATGGGCTTGTATCACTTTGTGTGTGTGCGTGTGTGTTTGATTTAACATACTTGTGAGGATCGACCTCTGATTTGAGTCTTTGTTTGTTTTCGAAGTGCATGAACATGGGTCCTCACTTACCCGGTGTATTTAATCTGTCCTCATTTTTGTACCAGGACAATAATGTGTGTGTGTGTGTGTGTGTGTGTGTGTGTGTGTATGTGTGTGTGTGTGTGTGTATGTGTGCGTGTGCGTGTGCGTGTGCGTGTGTGTGTGTGTGTGTGTGTGTGTGTGTGTGTGTTTGTGAGCGCAGAAACGATGTTGGAGGTGAGAGAGAAGGAAGAGGGAGGCTGCCTTTTAAGATGGCGCATCCTATCTCTTTCTCTCTCTCTTTCTCTCTCTTTGTTCTTTATTTCTTCCTCTCGCTGTCTCTCTCGCTCCCCCTCACCTGCAGTCTCTGTACCAGACTGGTTCATGAAAAGCGCCGCTGCGGTAACCGAGACGGAGTCAGGCTGCAGTGCGGTGTGAGGCGTTGCCTGCCGGGTGTTTTGTGCGAATCTGCAGCTGCTGATGTCTCTCACCCCACTGCTGCTGCTGCTGCTGTCCCGGGGCGTCTGGCGGCACAGTGATGATGAGTCTCTGCCAGAGAGATGAGTAGCTGCTCTTTAGCTGGGGGGAGGGCCATGTGGGCCACAGACATGCAGAAGAAATGCGAATCAGATAGCTGCCATTCCCACGGTGACAGACCAGCAGCAAGGGAGGGAGAGGGAGAGAGAGAGAGAGAGAGAGAGAGAGAGAGAGAGAGAGAGAGAGAGAGAGAGAGAGAGAGAGAGAGAGAAGGAGTATTTAACCATAAAGTTGGCACTATATGAAGAAAGAACTGCTAAAAGAACCACAGGTGAACATGCCCCCCAAACACCGGTGTCAGTATACTCCATGCTAAGTGTCATCATGGCGATGCGATGCATAGTTGGATTACCCCCCATCCAACCATTGGACTGTATCGACTGTAACACAGCCAACTCGTTCCCAAACTACTTTTGCTTGAAAAGTCGTGCTTCGTTTTGAGTATACTGATGCCTTAAGGCCTGTTCAGAAACACACCAAAATCAGGTCCTGACTATGTTTTTGCTGTTGGATACTATCGCACTGAGAGAAACAACGTGTTTCACAAAACCAAACAGAGCCTCTTAGTATGAAGTCCTTAAACCAGGAAATGGTTGAGCATCTATGAGACATGGAAAGCCATAGCCACATGCTTTTTCCATAACGATGTTCTCTTTGGGAGAAATGGCATCCGTAAAAATGCTGCAGACTTAATATGAATTGAAATAAGTTGCTAAGAAATTGCTTTTGTGATATTGATAATTAAGAATAGATAGATGTACTGGGACCACTTTATCCACTGTGGACTCTGATTAAAGGGTTGAGGCAGAGGACTTGAAGCGGTTTGTTTGATTTATAGAAAGTCTGAATGATGGTACAATGGTGACAATGAATGATGAACATTGAATGATTTATTGAATGAAGTTGAATAAATAATGAAATGGATTATTGAATGGTATCTGTAATAAACAAACATGAAATATATGAAATCATTTTACAACTCAAAGATAACCAAACAGGCTCATAATGACCTACAGTGCAAACATCTTATTTTAGTTAATACCAACAGAATTGCTTTTCCATGTAAGTGTTACAGGTTGAATAATCTTTCTATATTAATGAACTTACATTCGTCATTCAGTGCTCCATAAAAGCTACCGCACTGCTATCAGTTCCAGATATGCGGGCACTAAGACCCAGAGACGTACCTGATCTGCCCTCAAAGGTGCCTGTCTGAAATACTGCAAATACAACTGGGAATTCAGAACAAGCAAGGTACTTGCAATTATTGTTAGTCACTTTGGACAAAAACATCTGCTGAATAACATAATGTATAATGTAGTTAGGGACTCTTTTAATGCTGTGTTGCATTTATGTTTCAATAATAATGCATGTTTCCACCTGTGAAAATCATATCTCAACAAAATGTATCACAGTGCCTTTTTTTTATCCACAAAAGATTCCTTCGTCGACCCAAAACAGGGAAAAAATTGACTTGCAATGAGAACTCAGGGCGGAGTTCATCTCCAGGGGTTGACCTACAAAAGGGACCAACACACACTGTTTTGAAAAAGTCAAAGTCAAAGCGTTTTATTTATCAGCTGCACAGTACAACACATGGTCATTCTCAACAGCGAAATTGGATGAAGGCATACATTTTTTCTTCAAGGAAGTTATTCAATTGATAATAAAGAAAAAAGTCTACATAATAAAAAATATACATAATAAAAAATATATATACAATAATAGAAAATAAGCAGCGGTACTAGGGAATGTAAAAATGGGAAATACAGAAGACTGGACAATAAGAATAGTAATATTAGATATTATAATTTTAAGTAGAGATGTGCCAATGAATATCTACATTAGAAATTTTTACAATTTACAATAAGTACAATTGACCAGAGCATATGTAGAATTGTTCATGTGTCATCAATATGATCAGTAGATTATTATTGCTGGTTAAGAAGCCCGAGGATCAAAGCTGTTTTTATGTCTGGTAGTTTGTGCTCGAAATCTCCGGTAACATCTACGAGACGGCAGCAACATGAACAGTCCATGTTGGACTGAGGTGCTGGGTTGGCTGTAGTCCATTATGATTTCCTGTGCGGTCGATGCCTTGCACAGAGGAGAGCAGGCAGGTGATGATGCACTCAACTGTCTTCACCACCCTCTGCAGGGCCCTTCCATCACCCCTCCCCTGCTGCTTCCTGAAGTCCACTATCATCTGCTTGGCCTTGCAGATGTTGAGAGAGAGGTTGTTGTCCTGGCATCATGTTGCCAAGATGCTGATCTCCTCTCTATAGGCAGTCTCATCATTGCTGGAGATGAAATCCAGGATGTTGGTGTCTCTGCAAGCTTGAGGATGACTTTGGAGCTACGTGTGGCCACACAGTCATTCGGGAACCGGGCATACAGGAAGGGATTTTGTACGCAGCCCTGAGGGGCTCCGGTGCTTCCGGTTAGGGTGGAGGAGGAGAGGGTACCCACCCTCTCCACCTGGGGTCCAGATCCAGTTGCAAAGGGAAGTGTTAAGACCCAGGAACCTGAGCTTAGGAACCAGCCTAGCGGGCACAACAGTTCAGCGGGCATGCTGAGCTGTAATCTACAAACAGCATTCTCACGTACTGTATGTGTTTCCCTTTTCCAGGTGGGAGAGGGCGGTGTGTATTGTCAGGGCGATGGCGTCGTCCTTAGATCTGTTAGGCCGGTATGCAAATTGACAGGTGTCTAATGTGTCCGGAAGGATGGAGCAGATGTAATTTCTGACTAGCTGCTCTAAACTCTTCATGGTGATGGAGGTCAGTGCTACCGAGCGGTAGTCATCCAGGCAGGTCGTGGAAGGTTTAATTGGTACGGGGACAATGGTGGTTTGTTTGAAGCAGGTGGGGACTGCAGACTGGTTCAGGGAAAGTTTAAATATACCGTAGAGGTAGATACCTCTGTTAACTGGTCGGTGCACGCTCTGAGGACATGGCCTTGCAATGCCATGTCGGAAAGTACTTTACAATAAAAATACATAAATAAGTAACCTAAACATTGCTCTTTTGTTGTTTCATTGGCTCATTACTATTGGATTTCGAGTTTTTGATCTCGTAGTGAATGAATTGTAGCTCCCTATAGCTTGATATTTTAACACGACACTCGCTTGGGGAATCATAGAGACTGTTCTGGTCAAAACGCTTTGACCTGTGCTCACTTGTTGATGATCTATTGGTCCTTATCTCTGACCCTGTCAGACTTTGTCGATAACCAATGAGTGTTCTGCGTTATGAAACAGTCCTTTTTGTTTGACCAAGAATTGACATAGGCTATAGTCAAGCAGGGTCATAAGCATAAATTAATATACATATTCAAGGCATGAAAGGAGAAATTAGACGGATCAATATTCAATTCAATTATAATCAAATATATCAAATATTCTCAAACACTTTGTTGTGTGTTTAATTCAATTATTATTATAATTATTATAATAATAATAATAATAATAATTATTATTATTATTATTATTATTATTGTTGTTGTTGTTGTTGTTGTTGTTGTTATTATTATTAATAATAATAATAATAATAATTATTATTATTATTATTGTTATCATTATTATTATAATTATTAACAGTAATAATAATAATAATAATAATAATAATAATAATAATCATCATCATCTTCATAATCATAATCATAATCATTATTCATTCATTCATTCATTCATTCATTCATTCATTTGTTTGTTATTTGTTTGTTTGTTATTAATTTATTTATTTATGTGTTTAATTAATATTATTATATTATTATAACTATATTATACAACCATCCCAAACTCATGTTCAATATTGTTACAACGTGTCTGTATAGATGTGTTAGACTTTACTTAACTCTACTTTGCATTTCAATTTTTGGTCGGAATGTACAGGTTGTGTGTGTGTGGAGGCAGACCCCAGTCGGGCCGACCTGCTGAGTGAAAGCCTGCGGTAATGTTTAGCTTAAGGGGTGAAGGAAAGGGTGAATCGGGGGGTCTGCTATGTAGGATGACAGAACGAAGGGTCGGGTGCACGGGTACTCGGGGAGAGAGAGAGCAAGAGAGAGAGAGAGAGAGAGAGAGAGAGAGAGAGAGAGAGAGAGAGAGTGGTGGTAGAAGATGCCTGAAAAGGAGCGATGGGAGTCACAGAGGGGATCATGGAGGAGTGTCGGGAAGAGGGAGAATAGGAAAACTGAAATGTCTGAGTGGGACAGAAGAGAGGAGAAGAGAGGAGAGGAAAAGAAAGGACAGGAAAATAACTTAAAGGAAAGGGAAGGGAAGGGAATGAATGGAAAAGAAATGAAAGGAAAGGAAAGGAAAGGAAAGGAAAGGAAAGGAATCCAAAGCAAATGAAAGGAAAGGGAAGAGACAGAAAGGAAAACAGTTGGGAGAGGGAAGAGTTGAGGGAGGAAAGGTTAGGTTCCATTTGGTCTCATCACTCATTCATCTCTCTCCCGCCCTCGCTCCCTCGCTCTGACACCTGAATCTCGGCTGACCGGCTCGTGACTCCCCGACACAGGCAGCGCTGAGTGGCGGTGCTCTGGGGGTGGGGGGTGGGGTGGCTGACCTATGACCTTTCAGTCCCGCTCACACTCCCGCCTCACCCCCACTGCCCCCCCCCACCCCCCGCCACCAACCCTCCCCACCCCCCCGCCTCACCTCCTCACCAGCCTGCCCCAAACTTTCCTCACTGCTTCTCTCCTGAAGCCTCGCCTGAAACTAGGAAGCAGATCTTGTGTGAATTGAGCAAATGAATTGACTTTAAAGTAAATTCCGACCGACGAAAAAAAATGGGTTGTATTTGAAATGCCCTTTTGTGATAATATTTGTTTGACTGTAGATGGGTGACTTATGTCTGTCATGGAAACCAACAGAAAGGTCTACAGCGTCTCTCATAAACACACACACACACACACACACACACACACACACACACACACACACACACACACACACACACACACACACACACACACACACACACACACACACACACACACACACACACACACGTGGACATCCCAGGAGAGGCCTAATCCTGAGTTTACATTGTTGGGACAACAGGGCTAATCCTACTAACAGGGTGTTTATCTAGAGGCTGCAACCACTGAATCCCTAACACACAACGTATTGACCTGGAGCGAGGAGGGGGAGGGGGGTGAAAGATGCTAAGACCCAGCCTCCATTAGCTGCCATTGCCTCAAAACCAAGGCAATGATGTAAGAAGAGAGATGGAAATAGAAGAGGAGGGAAGAACAGGGCAGGAAATGAAGAGGGAAAAGAGGAATGGGAAGGGGACAGAAAGGAGGAAAGCGAGAAGGATGTGTAGAAGGGAAGTGGGGATGGGGTGGGTCTCGCCACCGAGGGACACACACACACACACACACACACACACACACGCACACACTAAATGGCACAGCAAAGAGGCTATTCAAGTCTACATCACAGCGATGCCTAAATAAAAAAAAAAAAAGCTCCCCAGGGAGCCATTGGGACCCTCTGTGCACAGAAGACACCGTTTCACTGCTTATACAGTCCTAAACTTTGAGCATTGTCATTAATCAGCTGATCCATTCCTTTCACTCATCAGCAATAGAGAGCAATCACCCATAATCCATTTGTCTCTTTCATAAACACTTCACTTGGTTTTCTGTGTCATAAAACTGAAATCAAGTGTCCTTGAAAGGGTTTCGTTCACCTTATCTTACGGTATCTTATCTTATTTTATCTTATCTTATCTTATGATAGCAGATTTCTTCGACTGCTCGACGCTAAAAGAGACTTTGAAAAGCTGCAAAAACAACAGCAACGTCTGAGCACGATCGAAACCAACGAGCAGCCTCTCTACTTTCGTATCCAGTGCCACGATCTCCTTCAACTTTAAATGTTCCTGGTGACCTCCAAGTGTCCGGCTCGGTTCTCTGTCACTGCTCGATACGATCAACAGACACATACACACACACACACACACACACACACACACACACACACACAAACGCACACACCCACACACGCACACACGCACACACAGACACACAGACACACACCCTTGCCCGCTCTCCAACCCGATCCCCACAGGAGCTCTTAACTTAAGCGGCTAACTGCCACTTCAGTATCGGCCTGCATCTGATGTGGGCTGTCGGAATATTGCCCCTGCTGGCGTTAACTTCCTGTGGGTGGCTGGGTGACGGCGTGGGGGAGGGAGTGGGGGTGGATATCGGCATTGGCGAGCTTTAGCATGCACGTCAGGTGCATGGGGTGTAGCGGGGTGAGGGGGACGCTCCCCGAGCCAAATGCCAGTCTATAGATCGCGGAGGGGACTAAAGATCACATCATCGTCCGCCCGGACACCCGGGTGACACCGGCTGGCTGACGTGGGAGAGAACGAGAGGGGAGCGAATGATCTCTGCCAGGACAAGGCATTATAGACAGCGCTGTCATTACGGGCGAGCGTGCTCGCTCTCACACACACACGCACACACACGCGCACACACACACACACACACACACACACACACACACACACACACACACGCACGCACCTACACACACACACGCACACACACACACACACACACACACACACACACACACACACACACACACAGGCAGCAGGCAAGAGATGGGGTGACGACAACGGTATAGACAGGCGCTGTCATTAGATAGTCCCCATAGAGCTCAAATGATAACGAGCAAGGTGGGACAGAAGTGGGGGTAAGGTGTGGGTGTATGTGTCTTTGTGTGTGTGTGTGCGTGCGTGTGTGTGTGTGTGTGTGTGTGTGTGTCTGTGTGTGTGTGTGTGCGTGCGTGACTTGAAGAGCAGGGTGACCTGAGTGTCCAGAAGTCAGCAGGTGAGTGTGTGGAGTTGGAGAGGTCAGCGCTCTTGAATATCTATATGCACATCTGCTCACACACACACACACACGCACACAAACACACACACACACACATATATACACACACACACACACACACACACAGGCACATGTGCAAAGTTCTAATATATCACTTCACATGACAATATGCTGATGTGATCTTTCACTTAGATATTATCTGAAAGTCACTATTCATCCCAGCCATAAATGGAAAAGCTATGATCGCTGGTATTTAGGCCTAAACAAATTGTAACTTGTGGTTTTTACGGAATGTCACCTTGCCTTCCTAAATTTACAGTAACGGGTGTTAGAGGTTAAAATTCAGACCTCTCCTTGCCCGGGAGGGACAGGCGGCTAATCATGGTGCATAGTTTCACCGTGCCTCTCAGGGCTGTCAGAGTGCAATGCTCTGCAGGGTGTGTACAAACGACAGGCTTAGAGTTACACCGAGCCCTAGGTCTGTCACTAAAACATCCTCATCATTCTCTTTGCAATAACAAGCTTCTGTACGACCAAGTCTTTAGATACATCGGCTTCCTTGTTGCTTTCCTCAAAGCTAATCATCAACAGAAGAAGTGACCGACAGCTGGTTGCCAGGTGTGGGTAACTTCCTTCTTTGCTTAAAACGGAAACACATACTTGTTGGAATTGGTTTCACCAGCGCAGGGTTCGATGACGCCCCAGTCATGAGAGCCGTAGCCCAGTGTAACTCCAGACAACTGAAGTGTATAAACCATGACCACCGTGTTAAAATTGGCCAAGGACTGTACAAGTGTGTCGCTGTAAGCCCAGCGTGCCGAGATATCCCCATGACAACACTAGACCGGCCATCAAAGCGGATGAGGACTCCAGTGTGTGTGTCAGTTAACCCACAAATTGCTCCCTAATCCCTCACAGATTGTGTTTCCAATAGTCCCCTGTCACAACGCACGTGAGCGCCATTCCTCTTCGTACACTAAGACGACTGACAGGTTGAACGACGACTCAGTTCTCAGGTAAAACAGTGTTGGGTTGAGCTCCAAGTCCAACCCACTCCCTCCCTGCAGGCAAAATCAGACACCCACAGATCGCCTCCCTGACATGGAGACCTGTAATCTGAGGTGATGAAACCTCGGTTTTGCTTCCAGCGCTCTGCATGAGTGTCCGCGTGAGTGTGTGTGTGTGCGTGCGTGGGCGTGCGTGCACTTCAGCGTGGAGTGGATCTCCCTCTGATGTGATTACAACAATGTCCCAGAGGCCATTTTTATCATGTCCTGCCCCACCTGTGCAGTCGGTTCTCACCGGCAC
>NC_137193.1:26046033-26051033 GCF_960531495.2 Zeus faber
AATCGAATTACCTTCACAAACTCTGCTCGACAATATTTCCTGTTCGCTTTCTACGCCTTAATCACATATATAATTTACACCGCTACATTACTTGGGATATATTATTATTTACTATCTTCACCTAACAGCAGGACCGAAGATAGTTGTCACAAATAATGTCGTTTAGCGCCGCACCTTGTTCTGCTGCTTGAGACTAGTTTCTGATTTATCATTTCGCATTTCCCCTGCCACAGAAAACGGTCGAAAACTTTAATTTACAATGAGGATTGCTGTTAAAAATCAAAACAATTTAAAATGTATATTTTTCATCAGAAACGAAAGCAATATGTATAAAATACTATAATAAAATAAACGAGTATACAACTATTAAAATAAGGCAAAATAACATGACATGTATCTTACATTTTTAATTGTCGTATTGATAATATTAGGAATATTATATTTTATTAGGGATTCAAACAAAAAAAATATTTATAATAACTGAAAATATATGGATAAGATATATGCCATAGTAATTACTTATTTTGAAAACATTGTTGGTTCTTTGTATCAAGTTTTCACAACTGTGAAAAATCGATAGAAATAATACAATTGTAAATCTAATGAGTAAATAATATAAAAATCAATAAATAAAAGCTTTACTTACTTATAGTCGCAGGTATCTGACCACAGCCCCCAGAGCAACACGTGTCCAAGTCCAAACACTTACATGTGAAAATACGAGCACCTTCTTGCATTTGTTTGGAGTCGATCACCGCACCATGTTTCAAATGGGGAAGAAAAAGAACCTGACAAGCATTTCTGGAAGAATTTCCAATCATATCCCACAGGGCTTTTCCTGCCTGCCAAACGAATCATGATTTACAAGACACATAATAACTACTTGAACAAATAATTAAACAACTCGTCCTACTCTGAGCCTATGAGAAGGTCTTTGAACGCGCTCCTGCAGAACAGCAGCCCATCCAGGTGTATCAAGGTCAAGGTGAACGTCATTACTCATGGCTGCTTCTCAGCCCTGCATTCCTTGCTCTGCTCACCAGGAATTAAAACAACAGAGACAAGGAGAAAAGCTTGGATCGCGTTAGTATTTGTTATTCTATTTGAACGCATTGGAATCCGAACCCCAACCCTTCTTGGGTACTTCTAACACACGAACTATCATTTTGGTCGTTTGAATTTCACACAATTTGAGTTTATTTACACGTTTACAAAAGTTTACTTGAAGTACAGATAAAAAACAAAATTCTCTGTTACTTGAAGTAGGCCATCCTTTTTTTGTAGCGTACTATTTTTGTAGCCAAAACAAAACAAAACTACATCAAAATTACATTTTGATACATTTGAGCACATTTAAGTACTACCTCCACCACACTAAATCCCACCTCAAGTGGTTCCAATTTGTCAAAATTTTAGTATTAGTATTATTTTAGCATTCGGTATTATTTGTGAATTAAAAGTATAGTACATATACTTTAGTAATAATAATAGCCTTCTTTAATCAAATTCTCAAATCTTCAGTATTGTTAGTTAAGACATTTCCAATATGACGTTAACCTATAGTTGGCTTGAGATACCAATGAAATGTGTCATATTTGATTTTCAACGACGCCGCTGTTAAATTCTTACTCCTCGCGGTGTCGTCAGGTGTGGACGGCACGCACACACCACCTTGGATAGCTGAGGGGTCCACGCTGACACCCCATGTCAATAGCAGAACCTCTATGTTTTAATCGATAGGGGGTTTTTGTGTCCCCTCAATAAGCCGGGTGTTCGATAAGGTTGTCATCACAAATGGCGCTGACGTCCGCGCTCCCATTTCCTCTGTGGATAATCACGCCTTTATTATGCCAATTGCCAATAATCCCGGGTCCATGGGGACGGGAGCGCGCACGGCCGCATACATTGAAAGACCGCTAAGGATATAGAGCGTAGACAGGTCTACCAGGAAGTTCTATTGAGGGGACGACATGTGATAATACTCTATTTTATCTGTTGTAACAAATGGAATAAAAATGTGTTTTGGAGGTAAAAGCACTTTAATACACACGATTTTACCCGTAAATCTCGCTCATGAACACGTCGCATGTGCTGCAGTGGGTTAAATACCTATATCACAAATAAAAGCCTTTGCTCCATACTGATAAAACTCAGCGTCCAGTCCGTAACACATATAAGCAGTATACGCATCATGCAAACCTTGCACATGATACATTTAGATTGACACTCGCGACATAGACACGCACGTCAAACACACCAGAGGGGCGGGGGCAGCGATGAGGGAGATAGATACAATAATAAATCAGACTATACCAACAGCAGATCAATACACCAGATCTTCTCGCTGATTGAGTGATGCGTAAAACACGACATCCAGTGCAATCATATTTTGCCTTGGCCGTGACGCACAACTTTGGCACGCGTGAGGTATTTTGTTTCTATGGTCGTACAAACAGCACTGGGTACGCTGAGGTTGGGGAAACCTTTTGCACCAAGAATGTCCAACGTAAACATTTACAGAGTGGAAAGAAATGGACACTTGCCCGCAAAATCAACTTTAGACATGATACTGTCCTTTTTGGTGTTCCAACATAAAAACCACTAGACGAATCAATTAACTGTCCACGTTTTCTTTACTGTGTCGAAGTCCCAAATAGTGCATGGACTAACTTAATCCATTTTTAATTGGAGGGGTAAGGGTCAGTCCCCGTGGAGGACACAGTGGAGGATGTAGGAGATGGAGTGGGGGGAGCAGAGAGAGACTTCTCTGACGCGGCATCGTCCATTTTCCCCGGGGCTCCGTCCCCCGCGGGTTCCGAGGCCGGAACTTTGGCCGGCAGCAACCCTTCCTTCTCCCGCTTCTTCTGCTTCATCCGCCGGTTCTGGAACCAGATTTTAACCTGGGTCTCATTGAGCTGCAGCGCCGCCGCGATCTCGACGCGCCTCGCCCTGGTCAGGTACTTGTTGAAGTGGAACTCCTTCTCCAGCTCGGTCAGCTGCTTCGTGGTGAAGTTGGTCCGGACGGTGTTCGGCTGACCGCCGTAGCCGTACTCCCCTGAACGCCCTGCGTTGGGGTGTGGGTGTGTGTGTGTGTGTGTGTGTGTGTGTGTGTGTGTGTGTGTGTGGAGGGGAGGTGTGTGTGTGTGTGTGTGTGTGTGGGGGGGGGGGGGGGGTACAAGCGTTAATGAGCGGGTTTCTCACTTCTTGCATGGAATAATAAATGTTTGATGCTTGAAAAAAAAAAAACAGAATTTTGTTCGTTGCGACGATTTGGAGAGCTTTTACGCACGTTTACGCACCGACTCCTGCGTTTTACGCGCTGTCTTGAAGTCGTTACTCAAAACATCACACATCATAACATAAGTCCAAGTTGACAGAAGTTGGAAAATTATGCCAGTTTACTAACCCCCCCCCCCCCTTACCGGTTCCTTATAATGACACAAAACCTACGAGTGTCAATTACTGCTCATTACTCATTAATGAAATCAAACCATTCACCTGCACGGCTTGTAACCGACTGTATCTTTACAGCCTCATCTAGGGCATCATAAGGCACATGAGTCCTTTAGCGCCCCCTGTTCCATACCTATACGCATACCTGTTTTGGGGGGGTTCCTCTTGACTTTCATCCAGTCGAAAGTCTGCGCCGACGACGTGCCCTCGGATAAAGGTGAGCAGCACGCCTCCAGGTGAGCCGCATGGAGTGGGGAGAGCGAGTTCGAGCACCCAGAAAAGGCGTTGACGTTTCCCTGCTCACCATAGGTGGCATGGGCGTACTGAAGCTGACCCAGGTTTGTCGCAGCCCCGTGTCCTTGCCGGTGCTGTGAAACTATAGACGAGGAGATGTTCCCAGAGTACATTAACGGGCCACACTGGGAGAACCCCGTGACCGGCTCTACGTCGTGGTTGAGCGCGTAATGGTTATATGAAGTGCAGAAGCTCTGGGGCCCGTAGCTGGGGCCACAGGCTGGATGGGCTCCATAGGCCAGACCGAGGGACCCCGCCGCGGGCTGGTACGCCCCGGGCTGGTGCGGGATGCTCTCCGGTGAGGTCCTGCTGGACATGAACCGGTCTTCCGCCCCGCAGTTGTTCACGGCCACAGCACAGGACTGGAAAGTTGTAATCCCGTGGTCGGCGTGGAATGCTCTCACAGAGCAGGAGCCACCGTCACCACTCATCACCGAGTAGTCTAAGAAGCTGCTCATTGTAGCATCGTTCAGACCGGACTGAGGGATGGACACCCTCTAATGAGCCCTGAGTGATGGTGCCTAACACGTACCTATACTCTGTCCTGACCGGTTAAAAGCACGGTGGGGTATGGAGCCGATATCAATGAACGGGGTGCTGTCACGTGGGCTCGGGTCGGCCAGTGAGGTACTTGTCCTCGCCCTTAAGCGCTGACAGATTGGCTTTTGAGAGGGTATTTAAATTCCAGGCGCTCGTCGATCAAGGTGACGCGCGTCGGAACTAATGTATTGGCCGAGCAAACAATGCGCTGAGAGGCAGACGGCGGCGGACAGCCGTGGGGTCGCACGGACAGCGAGTGTGGATGTGTGTGTACGTGTGTGTGTGTGTGTGGGGGGGGGGGGGGGGCACACAACCTTTTCCGTGACGAACATGACGTTCCAGAGATGATTTAACTCTTCACCCTGCGCCACGTCTTCCCATGTAGAAGACGCCTCCACGTGACCCAAGGTACGCTACCGCTACGACATTTTGGAGAGAGGAGAGACACATTCATGCTGCGTCCATCTCTGCGTGCACGCGTGCATGTGCGGCCGCGCCGGACTGGAAGTGCTGCACGCAAGGACTCTGTATCTGCTATGATGATGTCATTTTTGGAGAGGGGCTGTAATCATTGTCAGATGAATCAGGATGGCGGCTGAATGAGGGTGTGTTAGTGGCGTAAGTGTGTCCAACAGGGTCCAATTTGAAATGCACGCTCTTCCCATCCTGTTATTTAAACTGCACGCCACATAGGTGAAGTAAAAAATAAAAAA
>NC_137193.1:26058533-26101033 GCF_960531495.2 Zeus faber
AGTAGCCAGAAACGCTGCTCGCCCAGATTAGAACCCGTTTCTGCTCCCAGTAATAGCTGCAGGGATGGCTTCAAAGATAAAATAATATCAAAAATAATCCAGCAAAAACGATCCAACCATTTCCTCGCGATGAGCGATAATGCGCGCACGGTAAGTGAGGCAAAGATGCGTCTTTTTCTCCCGCTGGGTATTTTGTAGTCCTTTCGTTAGCATTTTCAAAATCGAAATGATATTCGTTTTGTTGCAAACATGGAGACGTATTTCGGGTCGGAGGAGTTGTCAGGGAAGAGATGGATAGCTTTTGGGATTGCGCACAGCCTTTGTGTGCACGGACAGGGAGTGGGTGGTGGTATTCTGTGGAGTGGCCTACACACTTCTCCTCATAATACAATTTAGCACCATTTTTACACAGAGGGAAACGAAATTAAAGAAATACAAATGTTATATACCCATATGCTGCAACCTATGGTTGCAGCATATGGGTCAAATCAGTGCCTCGCCAGATTCGCATGCGTGCGTGTGTGTGTGTGTGTATGAGTGTGTGTGTGTGTGTGTGTGTGTGTGTGTGTTTTGAATCCAGAAATCAGTACATCAGCCGTTTTTACATTGACACACCATCCAATTGTTCTGGCTTCCCCTGCTCGCCATATGTCAGGGGCAGCAATGTTCATGCCCTGTAATATCAATCATATTCAGCTCAAAATGCTTCTTAGGGCAGCAGGAACTCCAGGTGATGCTAAAATTATCCCAAAAGTCAAATGCAATCGTGCATTTTAACAATAAAAGAAACACAATCAACAATATTAATGTAAGAAGTCTGGGAGGAGCGAAAACGTGGCAATATAATTAGGAAACATTTAGCTGCAACATTTGATTTAAAAGGAGGACAAAAATATTGCAATAATGTGAATAATATTCACATTTTTGGTGTATTTATTATTTTGTATTTTTGAAGACTGAAACCAACCAGCTGGTGGGATTCAGAATGTATATTTTCATAAACAGCAATAAGAGGCATTGCTGACCTTTTTGATCTCACTGACGTTTAGATAAATGGTTTTATACTTTCACTTTATATATATATACATATATATATATTTAGATATTTAGATATTTACATATAAATATATATATATATCAATAAATGCTGATTGAAACACATTGCATTTCCTTGCATTTGGGGGAAAACAATAAAATAATAAGCTGTTAGCATTTGTCTGCCGTGGTCGTATCTGAACTGTTTGTCCAAAGATTTTTCATTTATTTTATCTTCTTGCAGATACTCCGGAAGGCCCTGTTGACATTTATGTCATTATGGATACTCCCACGCAGACCAAAACGGAACACGAGTGCTTTTTTCTTCTCCAGGGAGGACAAAGTAGTTTTGAATTCGGAAGTGAATTATATTTTCTGCTCTTTTCCTTCATGATATTAGCATTATGATAATTGTTATTGCCTCCGTGTGTCTATCACAACGCTGCTGTTGCCAACTGTGGGTTATATTACAAAATTGTAAATAATGTTTTCATTTGACAAATAAATTTGCTTTACTTGGCCCAAAGGATTGCGTGGTGTCATTAATACAAACCTACAGATAGTAAGGACATGTCATTGGAAATGTTACTATTTTTTTATTCTATTTTCTATAATTAAAGTAAGATGGCTTAGGGGGTGTGTGGGGGTTAAAATTGAACATATACTAAAAAGTATATATATATTTCAATTCATTTATTTATCTCTTCAAACTGGAGCAGCATGGAATGTATGAAATAAAAATAAAGTATTGAAACACGTGTCTCTCTCTTCAATAAAGAAAATGTTAACGACGTCTTCTTTCCACGCTTATTGCATGATTGATTAATTTTACATTCGTTAAAAAAAGCCTCATTGAAGAAAAAAAAAAACATGACAAATGGGAACCACAGTCGTGTCCTGGCGAAGATCTTCAGCAAACCGCAGGTAGGGTGGGAACGATATGCGCAGTCCCCAGAAACCTTCACCCCACACGGAGCGAGTCAAATAATACTAAAGTATCTTTAAACAGAAAAAAATAAATAACAAAAGCATGTCAAATTGAACACCAGAAGCAGGGGAGGAGGTCATGTGTAAACTCAGACCTTCTCCTCCTGAAAAACGGATTTCCTCGTGATCCTGGTTCGAGGATCCTTTCACAAGTGCAACACAAATGCAAAAAAAAAAAAAAAAAAAAAAAAAAAATTCTTCAAATGCGGATAAATAAAAAAGACGGACAAATTCACATTAAAAAGAATAACATACATTATGATGTGTTCATAATACCCTGTTTGATTGTTGATTTTAAAACAACAACGACGACCAAAAAATAGATTAAATAGGCGTATGCATATAATGTAACGACCCACCCCACCCCCTCCTGACATCCCGTAGAACAAATAACGCTCTTGTCGAACAATGGCCCGAGCAAATAGAGAAAAAATCCAAGCAAGAGTGATTATTTTCCTAGACTACTTCACACAACAAACTATAGAAAAAACACAAACTAAAGCAGAGAGAGGGTCGGAGCCACAAAGAAGGCTCTGGAAACAAAGCGGTAACGCGTCTGGAGGTGTAAGGACAATGGGCGGAGTGATCCGGCTCTGCGCCGTGCGCTACAGATGCGTCAGTTTGGGCGCTTCCTGAATTCTTCCCTGAGTATAGTGCGACGTGAGGTCTGTGTACGTCGGGTTTGGATCGCACACTCCGTGATGGTGGTGGTTGTTGTTGTTGCCCATCGTTATCGCTCCATTGTAGTCCATGTTTGCGGACGGCGGGTGCGGGAGGTGCGTTAGACCGAATACCGAGGCCCCGGAATTGGGCATTGAATCCACGTAGCCCCCGCCGACATAGACGGGGCTGCTCTGCATGTGCGTCCCGTAGTTGCCGTTTCCTTGGAGAGGGTGCGCGTCATACTCGGGCGTGGCCGAGTCGGTCCCGGGATACCTCTTCTGGGAGGGGGGGCAGCCGCCCAAAGAGCTGTTCAAACCGGGGGGGTATGACGTCGCCATGCCGTACGCATTTTGATGGGGTTTATTGTAAGACGGCGGCGACTGGGACTCGTAAGGAACACTGTTGACCAGAGAATGCATAGAGCTGAGGTATCCTCCTCCGCCACCTCCACCCGCACCTACACCGCTCCCGGAGCCTGGGCCCACCGGGCTGCGAGGGGACTGCCCCCCCGGGGAGGGCATCATCCCCCCCACCCCCTTCTGGTCCTTCTTGTACTTCATCCTGCGGTTCTGGAACCAGATTTTGATCTGTCTCTCGGTGAGGTTGAGCAGGTTGGCCATCTCCACCCTGCGCGGCCGGCAGAGGTAGCGGTTGAAGTGGAACTCCTTCTCCAGCTCCACCAGTTGGGCGCTGGTGTACGCCGTCCGTGCCCGCTTCGACGCCGCCGAACCCGGTGGACTCCTGTCTCCGGGGCAGCTCTCCACTGCCAGGGGAGAAAGGAGGGGGGTGTCAATCAAGGGTCCATTGCATGGGTGGGGAGGGGGTGTAAATGATAACAAATCGTAAAGTGGGGTGAGGGTGGGGCAGACTGAGATTATGTACTCAAATAAAGACCATAATTTACGTGGGTTGATGTGTGTTTGTACGTGCTGGGGTAACTTATGTGAATATTTAATCATTTTTCCTCCGCCTCACACGGAATGAGTGGGTCACCAGGGTGCCATAAGGTAACATCGGTGCGCATAAAATGGTCTTTTACGCGTCACTTATGACACAACGGAGTTGTTAACTGGGAGCGGGTTATTATTATCCCTGGAAGCAAATGACCTCAGAAGCCCTTAAAAGCAATTTGAGCCTCGTCCCCTCCTGTAGTCACGTGGCTGCACACGTGTAGCGCAAACAGGGTGGTTATGTGTTCCACGGAGTCCGTGGGGCCAGCTCGCCATGAGCCTCCCCCTTCCAAGTGGCTGGAGTTTGGCTGCAACACAGAGAGGTGTTGGTCTATTTACCGCGTCTGGCAGGCTGCCAACACCTAATAAATTTTACTACTGGCCTCAGAAGAAACGCAGAGCAAAACAAATGCATCGTGACATAAGATAAGGCATCAGTTTGTTTATGAGTTGTTAAATGAATCGAACAGGGGCAGCAGCGGTGTACCTTCACCTAGGGGAGAATAAATGATGATTACTACGATTATTACAAATTAATTATTGATTCATTTGAAAATGCTACGACCTAACTATGATATATATATATATATATATATAAATTTATTTTTTTTGTGTCCTTTATTTATCCCCTTCAGCGAGATTCTATTTCGTGGTATGGGGTTGGACTCTTGTGCCTTCTTCCACCCCTCAGCACGAGGTAGAGGTTTAGGTGGCCTGGTTATGGAAACCTACTACTTGTGACTGTAGTGTCTACCTCACCAGGCTGTACCGCGTCAAATATGCGATGATAAAGACTGATCGGAACGGCTTGGAATTTTTGATTTTACACATATATATATATATATATATATATATATATATATATATATATATATATAAATGACCTAAAGAATTATTGGACACCCATACTAACTACAAACTGTAACTCTTGTCTTGCGTTTTCCTATTTCTAACATTTGTCTCTTTCCGTAAGACACGCATTATATAGACCTTTACCAATAAGAGAAAAAAAATAGCAAATAGGCCCTGGAATGTAGGCATAAGGTCCTCTTTGTAAACAAATTCCCATCCCCGACTCATGCAACGTGTCCCTAATGAAAACAGCACAACAACTGTTTTGGGTGTTTGTTGACTTGCGGAGAACAGTGTGTGATCAGACGATGCGTGTTTACAGTGGACGCAGGTCAACTGCGGGACAGGCGGACAAACAAAATGCGGAATGCGTCACTAATTGCAAGGCACTTATGTAAATAACTGACCCAATAATACCAAAATGAATGGAAAAAAGAATATAAATATCTCGATTTAAGGTGTAGCTGATTATGCTCGCGTCCTGGAAAATGTGTAATTATGTGTGTGCGTGTGCATGTGTGTGTGGTATCTCCACCAGTAGGCCAGGCCGTACCTGAACTGGAACTACTGGTGGGTTTCTGCTTGGTGTTCTGACGGGACTCCTTCATCCAGGGGAAGATCTGCTTGCCGCTGCGTGCCGCTGACGTCGGGGAACCATTCTTCACACAGGAGGGCTGGTTGGACCCGTTGCTTGTGTTTTGGGTGACGGCACCAGGTGACTCTGGTGGTGGAGGAGGGAGCGGACCCGACACCGGCGCCTGCGGCGGTTGATTGCTTTCGGGGTGAACCGTGGACTGCGTCGCTTGAATGGACGCGGTTCTGTCGCAGCCCTCCGCCATCTCGCCCTGCTTCTGCAGGGCCACGGAGCCGTCGGGAGCCTGCAAGGAGCATGCGGGTCGATGGTACTCACTTTCCACATGAGGGGCCCGGGGATATTGGACTTGATTGGCATCATAACCGAAGCCATTTGCGCTTTGATACGGGTAGCCGGTGTAAATTGCGGAGCTGTCGTAGTAGGTTGCCTTTTGCATCTCGCCGTTTCCCAATATTTATTTCAGAAACTGACAGGGTCTTGACACCCTCGTAGAATAACATTGGCACCCCGTGGTCACGTGACGCCTCTCCGCCAATGGCCTCCTCGGGTGAACCTAGGGTTACAAGAAGCACTGTGAGGAGAAGAAATGGTGGCGATCCATCTTACTTTTCAATGCAGCCGTGACACGGGGAGACTATGGAGGCAAAATAGGGCCAGCAGTCCTGTAGACTATTACCGTTTACCTTATGGCTTAAACGGGGCCACAAAGGCACACGCACTAACCTTGCATTACCATCTGTGACAAGCAACATTACACCTTTTTACAAATGTGCCTATAAACGACATTCCATTTTTTTCATGCACACATTTCCAATAACTGTAGGGGAAAATACCAGAATAAAGTCAGAATGCAACGCATATTTTGATTTGGTGAGCATAATAATATTTATAAAAAAGAATAGTTCTTTGGAGACAGTAACAATAATGCGGTTATAGCCTACACGGCATCACGAAATTATAGCTTCAAAATAATAATTTTGAAAAAGTAAACAGATAGTGGATTACAACCGGAGCTCAACGTTTCGCACGGCTTAGTTTCTCACGATTTACCAAAGTATAATCTTCTCATCAAGAACAGGAACAATATCGGTGCGTCATGCTTGCAAAGCCACCTGGCGCAAAGCGCAAACAGCCGCATTCTCCTTTCTTTGCTCGTGTTGCTGCAAGATGAATGGACGGCCCACGAGGAAAACCAGAAAAACCGGGCGGGCATTTGTCAATCTCCGCGACCACGGCGTGAACTTTTCCTCGTAGCGCCCATAATAATAATAGTAATAATAGCTGCTGCCGGTGAGGTGGCTAGTCGCAGTGATATATGGGGGTCAGTGGACCGAGGCGGCCCACTGACCATTTGGGATTAGAGTTTAAACGAAGAATATCCCTGCTACACTACCCTACCCTGACACCACAACCGTGTAAGTAAAGATATCATATCTTCTTAAATTTCGTAAAAAATAATCATATATGCATAGCCGACCTAATGTTGTTTAGATGAAGCAAGTCATAATGTCAAATTCCGATATAATAACAATTTTCATATACATGCACACACTGCTGAGAAAAAGTTGAAATCTGTAAAAAAAAATATGTCTGTTGGAATAATGGAACTAAATCCAACTACTACCTTTTCTACTTCTACTACTGCTACCAACAACAATAATAATAATAATAATAATAATAATAATAATAATAATAATAATAATAATAATAATAATAATAATAATAATAATAATTAAAGAAAAAAGAATAATAATAACAACAATAATGAAAAATCATTAGTTGTTTAAACTAACAAAACACAGTATAACACAATATGGCAGATGTAAACCCTCAATCTTCTATCGCCATATCTCATTCGAAAATTTGTATTCTGTAGATCATTTTTTAGAGTGGTAAATGAGATGTCTGTATTGGTCTTATTATTCGTAATATTTTGGAGGGAATAAGAGAGGCATAAAGTCTAGTTCATCTACTAAATTAATAAAACCGCTGAATGTACAAATTATAACCCGCCAGTCTTGCTTTTACCAAGGACGATTAGACCTACTACGCATACATCTATGCATTTACTACACATAACAAACCGGTTTCCTGTCATTATAGTGTTGTGTTAATGCAAAATATAGACAAATTAGTATAAAAGCTAGAAGGTCCACATGTAACCCATAGAACCTCACTGGTCTCTTCACTGGTGTTATTCAAAAGTCGATCTGCAGAGACAGATGAGAAAGTTTTCTCGTGCTACGTCAAATGAAAACAAATGATAAAAGAAACAGAAAGGCAGAAGACGGACGAGCCCCCTGTTAAAATGCCGAGAAACCCGGTTGCCCTGACTGTGTGTGAACTCTTCCTGAACCGAGATGTAAGTCATACGGTGATAAATCACCGCACGACACACCGACTCTGCCATTTACAACCAGGGAGCCTATTCCTGGCCTGCTTACCTGATCCTCTGACGACCGATGCAGAGCAACACGCAATATGTTCTCATTCAGCGACGGAATCGATCAAAGCAGTAATCCAGAGAAAAGTTTCTGCTGGAGCGGCAGACAGCGCCCAGCCACGGAGCAGACATTGAGCCACAACAGAGAGGGAAGAGCCGAAAGGGGGCTCTTCGTGCAGAAAACCGAACGAAATCCCCTCCTTTCCCTCCCCCCTCTGCTTTCCTTCCTATTCGACGTCGACTGGTGAGCTGAGATTCGCGAAAGCACCCGGGTCAAGGCGATAAGCGATACATCTGCCCCCGACGATTGAACTTATCACATTCTGGAGGCTTCACAGCAATATTAAAGGCAGCCAGGGCTATGCCGGACTAAGTGTTCGTGCACAAACACCGTGCACACGCACACACCAGTGAACTCCCCCGAACCACAGCGTCACCGTAGACAAGAAAAATTATGCAAATGAAGCAGCGCCTCGGAACGTGCAGTTCAAATGAAGTGACTGCCTCCCCAACCCCCAGCCCCCGCCAGACCAGGCAGTATTTGGCGACAAAAATATCTTTAGGAACAGAATACAACTTCGGTCCGAATAAACATTTTTGCAAAGCATGCTGTTGTTAATGTTCTGGGAGGAATAACTGTGGCACCGGTGCGGAGCAGCCATTGAGGACGGTGCAATTCCACTTCCACGGAACATAAAGGACTCCTATTCACCGCTTAATCATTAACCGAGATTTCTCGATGATCATCTATTCTTTGCTCTTCTCACGGGGCGATTTATTACCATCTCATATCCAAAGCAAACAGCTCTCTTCTCTGAGAGCTGTGCGTAATTGTTTGGTGCGTAAAATAGCAAAACGAGCACTAGCAGTTTTATTCGAAGGAAACCCACTCGATAATATGTGGTTGTTTTATTTCCCGATGTAGAACAAACAAAAGACTACTAGGGGAGAAGAATGGAGAGGAGTTTCATCACCAATATGCAAGCAGAGGAGTCACAGCGAGGAACAGGAGCGGGAGCGGGGAAATCCCTCTGCATGTTAATGGTGTCTTTTGTAGCCAAACGACGAGAAGAAGAAAAAGATTTATGTCCTGTCGTTTCTTCTGGCTGCATACACGTCAGGATTTGCTTCTGTGCTCGTCTGAGTCGCTGGGACGCGGATATGACACAATTAAAAAGGTACAACACGCCAAGCTATACACACCAGCGGCGTGGGAGGGCGAGTGGGAAGAGAAAATCACGCATGGGGATTTTTTTTTTAGCCAACGTTGCTTTTTCTTTTCCAAATCAGACTAGAGGCTTTGTGTAATTATTAACCCTCTTTGTCTTTTGCCCAAACGCTGATTCATCTTTCTCTTTGGTGTGACTATGACTGCAGGGTTAAAAGCCAATGCGTAAGTGGTGGCACGGCGATGCCTAACGAGACATGCTGTGGCCATATTAAAGATGAACCCCTTTGGAAATCCTCTAAGTAAATATCTGCACTCAGGCACAGACGGATGGCTTTTCTGAGAGCGTATTTCTGGAAAGGAGTAAAGGCATGTCGCTAAGACGGGCGAGCGTCACTTTTATAATGACAAATTACGCGACAAAGACAAGTGGACGAGAACGAATTATTGCTTTCGGGGCTATTCACATTACTGCTCCAAGAAAATGAAAAAATAAAATAAAAATAAATAAGAAGCCCAGGGCCCGCGTGCCTGTCACCGCGCGAGCCTCTGTGGGCTTTCCGTTATGCTTATTAGAAATTGAATAAGGAAATCACCACCGAGCGTTCGTCACTAAAATCAATAAGGTAACGTGGACTTACCGACGGCCGAACAGGGTCTCTTTGTGACCGTGCGATGGCCCGGATTTACTGGAACGCAATTCTGCAAGAAAGAATGCAATTCATTTGAAATTGTATCTAAAAAAAATGCATTTATTGTTGAAGACGTTGCCGTGAAATATTCCGGCCTAAAATGATAGGTGCAAGGTGGCGTTATAAACAAATGACAAAATTTAACACATTGACCAAGGACTTGAAACTAATATTTTAAAGACAACAATGGAAAAAAATACGTACTATGGACACTGAAGTAATGTTTCAATGATAATGCAAATAACCCAAAATGCATTACTTATACGTTGACAGCAATTAATACGAAAAAATGCAACATATCAACGCAATAGACTAGGGCCTTATACTCAAGTCTGAGAGATTGAAATCGTTGTTACTTGAAAAATCAAAAATCCTCATAGCTTTAACACGCATCATGGCGTGACAAAAGAAACCTTTTGTGATAAATTACATCTCGAAATATATTCACTTTAAGGCTGGTATGCATAAACAGAACCTAAACCACAGTCCCCACGCCGGCGGGAGCAATATAATACACCTAATGACACTATAATGCTTACGTATAAGCATTACTTCTGTTGTTTTTATTGTTGTTGTTATTATTATTATTATTATTATTATTATTATTATTATTATTGTTTATTTGCTGTGTGCTGTCTTTCCCCCCACTCGTGGAAATGGATCGAACAGTCATTAGCTCTCGAGCAGCGGCTTCCCTGAGTCCCCGCGCCCATAAATCACACGCGAGCGCCGTGACCCCAACGCGGCCGCGCGGCTCCTGGACGGCACTCCGTCTTCCATTATAACCTCGTTTCCCTGACGGAGCGACACAAGCCCCACTGCTTTCTCTTAGTTTTTTTTTTTGTTTTTTTTTAATGTAAGCTCGGCTTTATTTATCAGTTTCCCTAAAAAAAAAATATATATATATAAAGCCCACATAAAGCCACAATCGGCTGCGTTGAGAGGATAGTGGATCTGGACAATTATGACTGGGGGCTTGTTGGATGGCCCCGCGAATTCACAAAACCTTCACGCGTAGGCCTATTTTCGCCCATGGAAAAACGAGTTAAAAAGTATAAGCGTTTAAATGTTGACCTATTTTATTTTTGAAGAATGAATATGTTGATACACGCGTTCTTCGCGTGGAACAAGTATTACACTTGCGTTATTCTAGATGAATAGTTCCTCAGAGAAAGTCTTTAACAGTCATTCAAATTATTTCTTAATTTTAGGAGGCCCATTAAAGCCTATCTTATACATGGCCTAGATCACAGCTATCTCACGTCTCCAGATAGGTGGATATATCGGCATAGTCTAATTTTCTATTTATTTTTTTGCAGCTCGATTTCCCCAAACCCCCGGACTCGTTTTTACTGACCCCCGCCACCACCACCACCCCGCCCCCCTCCACCACCCCCACCACCAATAACCCACAACAGTAATGAACAATCGGCGGAAATACCTCAAAATAAAATCCATCCTCCCGAAGCACGGGCTCTCATTCTGTCCTCGTGGAAAGAAAAAAAAAAAAACAAAACAACAACAACATATCCGTCCGTGGGAGAGCAGCGGCTCTCATAGGCGTCCCACGAAAATCCGCGATCCCTCTCTATCCCTCTATCTCCCCTTTCTTTCCTCGCTCGCTATCCTTCAAATTTTCCACCGCGATTAGAACTACAAAGCCCGCGGAGCCCCTCGCGGAGAGTGGGGGGTAAAACCCGCAGCGTCATATGTTCGCGAGCCCCTTTACGCTTCTTTCTTCGCCGTGCCATAACACACCGCGGCGGCTGTTACGCGCTCCCCGCCGCCGCCGCCACCACCAGACCCCCACCCCACCCACGTGACGCAACGTCAACTTAAATCCCTTTTTATTTGAGCCGGTGAATCATTAATGGACCCCCCCCACCCCCCACCCCCCAGCAGAAACGGATCATTCTTGGAAAGGAAAGGAAAGGAAAGGAAAGGAAAGGAAAGGAAAGGAAAGGAAAGGAAAGGAAAGGAAAGGAAAGGAAAGGAAAGGAAAGGAAAGGAAAGATGAAGAGGAGGTGGTAGTGGTAGTGGTGGGGTACATGGCATTGCACTGTGTCTGGCATGGGAAGCGAAGTCTCTCGCAGAGAAAGCAGCTTTTTTTCCTCCGCCACATGTCGGCTATCCAGGCGGAGTCAGGTTAAAAAGTGACATTTATTTAGTGCCTATTTAGCGCAATAGGTGCGGCTATAGCGCCAATCCTCGCAATACGATGCGTCGCTGGTTTAAACGCAGCGCAGCCGTACTCGTTCCGCACGTCAGCGTGGCAATTAGCAACGCGCTTTATGAAAAATACCCCTTTTTATGGTGCCATGGTCATTAAATACTTGGATTAACATCCCCTTCCAATTGAGCCCGTGGTGTTCCAGTGACCCCAATACACACCCACCCGCCCCTCCCAGTCCATAACTCTTATAGGTTATTGTGCCCCGTGTCCTTTCTTTTAATAATATCCTGTAATAGAAATAAAATCTTATAATTACCTGCCCTATAGGGGAAGGCACATGCGTCCCAGTGGTGGTGTATGTCAGTTAGCAGTGAGCTGAAAAGTAAACGTAAGACACCCAAAACGGTGGGCTACTCGATCGGCCCCACTGATTTTAGAACATGGACCCCCCCTCCCCAGGTCAACCTCCTCGGTCTATGTGTTTCCTATGAGCAGTTGAGTGACGCTGAAATGAAAAGGATTGGCAAAAGATGGAAGAATTACTGCTGCGTGGGGAGATCGTACGGGGTGCAATGCAATATTTTACCAAAAGACCAACAAAAGAACAAGGATCGATTAACTATAATAAGCTTGGGGTTTTGTCATGTTGTGTTCTTGTAGATTTTATAGCCATCACTTCTTCGTAACTACTTTATAACTACGCTCCTCTGCAGCGTTTGGCGCTCGTTTCCCGTCTACAGCGTTGCTTGCGGGCGTGGAAAAGCAAAAAAAAAAAAAAAGACCCACCAAGGCTATTAATCACTCCGGGCGGATGGACATCAGCCCACTCCCACAGCAGCCTTTGTCTTCTCAAACTACAACTTGAGGGGGTAAACTTTTGAAGCCACGGACAGGAACAGACCGCGTCTTTCTAAGCCGTGTGCAGGATAATATCCAGGACGCGCGACACGACTCCGACTGTCGTGGGTTCAACCGCACTTGAGCAACGGCTTTAGTCCGTTTCGATTTTATTTATCTATCGACGATTACTAAACATATGTTTTTGGGGTTTTTTTTGTCTTTTTGTTGTTGTTGTTGTTTTACCTTTTTTGTCGTTGGCAGCGGGATCAGCTATAACCCCAACGGGATTTTAACGCAGGCAGCAGGTTTGACGCTCGGTGCGTTCACGGATGGGAAGTTGAGCCTTTCGCCACCGCACCTGAACTTCTCCCTGACCCGGCCAGAGGCACCGAGCGCCGGCTGTCAACTTGTTTCGGGTTCAAAAACGCAAGGGGGCGAACTGAAGAACAGCCAAAACGGCTCCCTGCGTGGCGGGAGGTCTATTTCAAGTTGCTCCAAGTGGTCGATATTTTAGATATGTGCGAGAGCGTCGCTTTTCTCCTATCTTCATTTCTACTTGCTGACAAGTAGAGTGAGACCTCTCGTCACTATACTCTCTCCATCTGTCTCCCTCTCTCTCTCTCTCTCTCTCTCTTTGGAGGGCGGCCAGACTGTACATATCTCGCCGCAATGTTGACATTCACAGGTCTTAACTGCTGGCTTGAGTTACCTTACCGATAAACTACAACCAAAGATAAATTCCTGTCGGAGGTTAACAAAATCCATCATCCAGCCTAATGCGCAATCCAACGCTTTAAGCTGACTCGGATCCCGGTTTCACGACGACAAAAAAAAAAAAACACAATGGCAAGAATACTCGTGCTTGTTTTGTTGTTAGGAGTTCTTAATAAAGAGTGAGACAACTGTTGTATTTGATGATGGACGGCTCATACTTCTTCACGATGCAACGTAACACACAGAAGCAATATTTCATTTAAATTCAAAATTATTAGTGTGTCCATGCAATTAGAAAGGTTCGGAAAGCCGGTTTAAATCAAGCGTCCACCCAAACAAGACAAAACAACAACATTCACATTGTAACACATGTCAGAACTGCAATAGCAACGTGTGCACTGTTACTACTGCTTGATGCATAAGAGATAATACTTCGGCTAATAATAACAAGATTTATAATTGGTTCGCCTATCTACAGAACCCATACGCGTACGTATATAAAGGCCTAATATTAGGTTTGAGTGAGATTGTATGTTGTACCCCATTGTTTCACTTCATGTTTTTCCAGCCTGAGCTCACAACCATTGAATGAAAAGTAAATATAGTTCCACTGCAATTAGGCTAAATGTCACACATTAATTTCGAGAAATTTGCCTATGACCATCTAGGCTTTGCAATTTCAGAATACATTTATAACCCTACAACTAAATTAACCACGTCATGAATTCTAGGTTGGGTTCGGGTCCAGACTCGCATCAGGTGGACAGGAGTTCATCTCCTGACCAACAGGCTGCACGGCTCCAACATCCTGATATCATGTACAATATTATTCCCCAACGTTATTTACCAATTGATCTTGATAATAACAACATACCAGTAAGCAGTAGATGGCATTTAGCCGTTCGGTTGGATCTAATTTGGCCACTGTGGACGCCTTTTAGCTGAATTTCAGATATTATTTCAATCCAGCTTTTGAAGTGTGAAATTAATTTAGACAATTCTACTACTTTCATGTTGAACCTTTTCAACTTAAATTCGTAAGTGGGATGCTGCACGCTGGTCATGCCCTCTCTGCGTCCACTTAACCAGGTAATCCTACGCAGGATTGTTTTAAATTACATTAAAAAAAAAACCTGCACAGAGTTAATCAAAGTACCCGTGAGTACGTTTTGTGGTCAAGTATATCGGTCATACTGCACTAATTTGATGATATACTCACAAACAGCCATGACGTCTACGTCCACGGGAGACGAGCGCGGGTGGATCAGAGCTTTGTCAGAAAGACAAGATAAGACAGAGCAACTCTCCCACTCCAGAGGATCACTCCAACTGGAAATACTGCAGAATTTCATCTCTATTTCTGACCCAGGGCCATTCATTATTCAACAAGTCACGTGGACGGGCAAATTAAAATTTCAGTGCATTGGAAGTGACCTCTATTCGCGTATTAAATGAGTCGAAATCTTTAATTTAACTTCGACGTCTTGAGAGGTTGCGTAAAGTCGGTGCCAATCAGGCCAAATGCATCCACTACGCATATAAGTTACATTTCCGGTGGTATTACTTGAGTATTACTCAAGTATTACTTGAGTGTGATAAATAAATATGTTAATTCGTATACATTGTTTGACTATATCCGAGATAATGCCTTTGAAAAATAAATGTCAAGGATATATGAATAGCTATAAGAATAAGAATAAGAATAAGAATGCATAACAAATATTTAGGCCAAACTGCTGATTAGATTGTTAAACGTTTACACACAACACATACTAAAAGACAAAAAAAATCTCTACAGTCTAATATTTTTTTATTCTTCTATATCTGGTGCATACAGCACATTTTGTATATCATGTATACATATTTTTTATGTTGGTTGTGTATTTTTCTTTACACTGCTTGTCTGTTTGCACTACATGCACCAAAGATAAATTCCCTGTTTATGAAAACGTACTATAAGCAGATTCAGATTCAGATGTTGATAAGCCAAAGCACGCTCGACCGACTACAACTGAAACCAGTAAATAGGTAATACATATAGTTGTATTTGACCCCCACGTGACCACAAGTGGAAGAGTTTCGTAGTTAAAATAGAATAATTAATTCTACTTAACAATTTAAACAGTTTATGTAAATGAAAAGGGCTCAGACCCACAGCATATAGGCCTACATGTTTTTTCCCCATTCCTTATTGTCTTTAGGTGAATATGAAATGAGCAGCAGCCACCGTTGTCTCGCACTGATGTATGATCTGAACATTGTGCGTGTCGTGGGGTCAGGGGTCACGCCAAGTGCTGCGAGCCTCTGATTGGCCCGTGGGCCCCGTGTCCTCCAGCTGAACTCCCTATTGTTTGGATGGAGCAGGTAGCGACCAACAGACACATATTTGTCCACTGGGGTGCAGGGGCCATTCCACTTTGATTTGCAAATAAAAACCTTATGTGCACTATACTGTATGTTATATCAAACATGTTGAACATGGTTGTACTGTGCAGAATGGAGTTGGATTGCTTCAGAGTTGTTGTTTTTTTTTTTAAAGCAAGTGGTGGAAAGCATGGAGAGGCATTTGACGTCGATTGCCATTTGTATATATTTTTGTGTATTGTTGTGTTTGTGTATGTTATGAATATGGCTATACAAATGTAGTTTTAATAAATACACAACATTTAAAGAACTAAAAGTACTAATATTGTAAATAAAAAAACACAGTAAAACAGTGTTTAGTTCGATAACCTAAATTGTCTGTGGTTATTTATTTTGAGGCAATTTTTTATATGATTTGTCCGAGTTGTGTTGGTATCTAGGTCCATGAAATGGAGTGCAAATCCAAATTTCCAATTACTGCAATCGCAGAAACAATTTAACGCAAAATATTATGTGTATTGTGTCAAATACTGGGCGTCCCCAAGGTAATTCACAAAATTCTTTAGCGCCCTGATAAAGTAATCACACTTTTAGGCGAGGCCTTCCTGTTAAATCTGGAAAGGCCTTTTAGATAATTTGCAAAAATACCTTTTTTATAATAATAATAATTATTGTTATCATTTTAATTATAATAATTATAATAATAAACATGCAAACTAAACAATATATACAATGGTCAAACAACAAGACAATATGAAACGATCCTACTTGCAAATGGAACACTGTGTTTTAAGCACCAACTGCATTGTCCGCGAAACGGCTGCATACGAATATCTTTGTCGACATCAGTCACATAAGTGAAGCACATATTTATTTCACAAGAACGCCTTGGAACTACAACAGCCTACATTACAACAACAGTTATAGACGACACGTACAAATATTCACAGTTTAGAGCACAGCACAAACATAGGACGCACGATCACGGATTTAAACTAGGGACCACAACAAACAGAATCTGAGGACCAAAATGCTCTTTCTCTCTCTCTCTCTCTCTCTCTCTCTCTCTCTCTCTCTCTCTCTATTGTGCCTTCATTATGATTTATCTATGTACATCAGATGTAAAAGTCACCTGGGCTACATTCAACAGTAAACCAACTCTCTCACTCTCTCGCTCTCTCTCAAACACACACACACACACACACACACACACGCACGCACACACACACAAAGACGCTCACAAACAACATTGTTACTCTGCGTGATCTAGAGATTTGCTAAATATCTTTCAAGTATATTAGAACTTTCCTTGAGCAATAAAAATCAGAGTACATAGAAAATGACTGACTTCTGCCGCATTTTAATTATTATTTTTTTTTACTGCATTTATAGATTAGAATCCAAGTCCTACAATTAACCGTGCGTTACCCTTCTCTCTCATAATAATAATAATAATAATAATAATAATAATAATAATAATAATAATAATAATAATAATAATAATAATAATAATAATAATAATGAACAAGTACATATACACTTCAGTTCCGGTCTTAGATGAATTGGAGGTGAATTTCAAGCTTAAATGGTGCGGAGGAGGAAGAGGAGGAAGAGGACAAACGAAAAGCAGAGGTGGTATGTTGTGGAAAAAATAGTGGATCTTACAAGCCCATGGCAGAGGTAGGGGAGAGGGGGTTTACAACATGTGTGACGGTCCACTAAACTCCACTCGTGTATTTGCCATTTCTCAGTCTGTGTTGGGGTTTTGGGGGGGGGGGGGCTTTCGTGCAAACGCGCACACACTATAGACTTGCGCACGGCGTGGGAACGAGCTGCTGGCCTGCTTTGACTTGCTGTTGGGCTCCTGAGATGGAGGAGGACACCGTGTTGGTGGAAGAGCGGATCTTGGTGTTGGGCAGCTTGTGGTCCTTCTTCCACTTCATCCGCCGGTTCTGGAACCAGATCTTCACTTGGCGCTCAGTCAAACACATGGTGTGCGCGATCTCCACCCGCCTGCGTCGCGTCAGATAGCGGTTGAAGTGGAATTCCTTCTCCAGCTCCAGAGCCTGCTGGCGGGTGTAGGCGGTGCGGGACCTCTTTGGCACCGCTCCGTTGTAACTGCCATTGACTGTAAAAACCACGCACACGGAGTGTAAAGAAGGTGTTAAGCGAATAGAAAATTCTCAAAAAAATATGCAATCTTAGAGTCTCCCATTGGACACAATAAAAAAATAAATAAAACAACAACATTAAAGGACAATAAAATGGTTGGTGGTTATTGCAATCACAGTGTTTGTGATGTGTGCACTCTCATTTCAATGGCCATCATTTCTAGAGACGCCGCGCGTCTGTGTTTGGGATCCGCATCCAGAGACAGATCACAGCTCAGCTCACAAATCATTAACAAAGCAGCGGGGTTTGAATATTATATTTTGGCTGCGATCCAAACCATAGCGGTAGTAGTTTAGGTTAAAAAGCAACAAAGGCACATGGCCCCCCGACAGACGAACAGAGGCAATAAAATTTACGAGGGTCCTTAATTACCGACCCCGCTGCTCGATAGTCGTAAATTGCCGCTGTAAGGGGCGCTACTAGTGCCGCCTCAATGGGCTGTGCGTGTGTTCCAGCGGTTATCTCTCTCTCCCTCTCTCTCCCTCTCTCTGTGGTCTAACCGTTTAACCGCGGCGATAACTCACCGGTGCTAACGTGGACCTTCTTCATCCAGGGATACACCACCGGCTCCTTGCCCTTCGGTACGCCCGGGTAAGCCTCGCTTGCGAGGCTGCAGTCTTTGCCGGGGTTCGTCCCCGCGCCGCCGTCGGGAACCGCTCCGAGCCGAGCGCTGTGGTGCGTCTGCGGGACGGGCTGGGTGTGTGCGTGGTGCCCGTCGCCGAAATCCTCCAGCCCGGTGGTGGCGGCGGCGGTCGGAACATTGCCGTAGTCGTAGCTCGGCTCCGTGTAGTTTGACCTCGGGTAGGATGGATCGTCGTGTTGGGGGAAACCCGCGTCTTTTGGCCGCTCGTAGTAGTCACCGGTGGGGATGTATCCGCTCTGTTGGTACTCGTCGCATGGTGGGAAGGAAGGCTCGATGTAGTTGGAGTTTATCAAGTAGGAACTCATGGTCATTAATTTGTGAAAGTGCAACAATACTAATTTTTATCGCGCTGTCGTTTTTCTGATCTCCACAGAACCCTCCTACTCCCTGTCAAATGTACAAAGTTGCCTGGTCACGTGCCGGCCGCTACCAATCCGCGCGTCTCCCGTGGGCACCGTGTAAACAAGGAGCCAATGGAAAAGCATGGCACTGGCACTACGAACACAGCTCCGACTGGCTTACGTCGGTGTTTTCCTTATTAAATCAGAGTATATAAAGAAAATCCAATCAAGTGACTTGTTTACTGCACGGACCGAACTTAAAAGTCGGGGCGAGGTACCGTCCGAACCATAGCATAAGGGTTAAAAAAATAACTCCCCCCCCCCCCCAAAAAAAAAAAGATTATAAAATGGATAACAGTGCAGGTATTGGGGGAATGGCAAATGTGATTCTTTAGAGACAAAGATTTTTTTCTGATGATGAATGACACGTATAACGGTAATTCCATCTGAGGGTGTTTGTGATGTACACATTGGCCTATAAATAGGCACAGGCACAGACAGAAAAAAACAATGTTTTGAGTGTATTTTGTCATATAATTTAAAATATCGAAAACTAAAGGGCTACGACACCAGAGATCAGAGATCAGAGAAGACATTACGAGTTGACACTTTGATTATGTGAATCGACTCATGAGATGAAGCCAAACCGATTGGAGTGTTATGCACAAGGCCCTTTATGCTGTCCTTTTCGGTGCTTCTCCAGCTCTCCACAATGTAGAAGACTTCTGCTGTCCCACATAATGAACGCGACGTAGATGTGATTCGGTGTTGGACTTTTCACTTTTTGATCAAATCTCAGGTGAGAACTTTCTTTTTGAAAAGGACAATCAAACCATCGCACAAACAGCAACCTTCGTAGTAACATCACAACAAGCTTTGGCAAAAGGTGTAGGTAGTGAGAGGGAAGAGAGATCGAGTGGATTTATTATACAGCACTGTATATTCACACGGTTCAATGTTCAATGTCGGTTAAACAAAGGCATGCTTCAGTTATGGATCACTTCAAATTTCTAAAATAAAATACGCCATCCTAGCACACAAAACATCTCCTAAATCCTGTTTTCTACGGTCTAGATATATATATATTTATTTTTTTAGTGAAGAGAAACACTCCGACTATCTACTGTCAATAGGCATGGATATTGCAATCCAGTCTTATTAAACCCAAGTACTGGTGACAAGAAAACAATGATTTTGCTGCTTCTTCTAATACAACGGCCAGTACTATTACTATGACTCCTGCTATTATTACTACTATTACAACTATTACTACTACTATTAATAATAATGATAGTAATAATACCAATAATTATAACAATAACAACAACGACGACAACATATACTACTAAAACGAATACTACTATAAAACAACCAAAATGATGACTATAACTCCTACTATACTACGGTTATTATTATGACGATGATGATTTTTAATATTGTTATCATTATTTTTTTTATCATTATTATTATTATTATTATTATCATTAACAACAATAATACCAACAATTGTAATTTAACAATAATAACAACAACAATCGCAACTACTCCAACTCTACTACTACCAATACAAATATTAGTTAATAATAACAATAACAATAATAATAACAACAACAACAACAGAAACAACAATAATAACAACTACGTTATTTGGCGAGTAGCTACGTAAACAAGGTTGATCGCTGCCTGACACTTTTTCATACATTGATATTAGATTCAGCAACCAAACAGATAAAAACACAGAGAAAGCCAGGCCAAGAAGATAAATGCAACAGACCGTGATCCTTTTGTCCAGCAGCCATCTCCAGAGTCTTTTTTTCCAGGACAAATTCGACACGAAAATCCATGTTATAACTCCGTCTGCCTCACACAAGATATCTTCCACGGCGCGCCAGGGAGAGGGTCTGCGCCGTGGAAGGAGGCTGAATTCGGAAATACCGAAAGCGCTCTTTTCCCATTTTTTTTCCTCCCCATTGTATGTAACTGTTGCCCTAAACAGAGATAACTTCTGCTTGACCCCCGAGTGACACTGTTTCCATTTTGTTTCAGATTAATCTCGGCCATTGACAGTCTTTGTTAAACAACAAGGCGTGCCCTTCTCCAAAAGACGCGACATTTTCATATCTGTTAGACACGCTGACCCGAGGTTCACCCCGGACTTGGACTTCGGTTTCTCCCGGGATGGGAGAGCACTTAGCACGGGTCAGCACCCAGGACCGTCCTAACTGGATAAAAATAGTGTGCAAATCCCTCAAAAGCCACACGAAATGGCAATGCATCGAACGAAACTGCATTACGCACAAGAGGAAAATAACAATAGGCCTGTAACCATATTCCTCCAACTATCGAGCTGTTGACTGTTGCAGATTTTGGGTATAGATCTAAATATATTCAAATGTAGTTATACAATTCATACCATACCACCACTTAGGCCCTCCTTTTCTCTTTATATGGTGCATAGAGAACATTTTGTATATTCTGTATACATAATGTGTATTTTTAGACTGTTATTCATTCGTTTTATGCGACTCATCTATCTGCACTAACTACTTGCAAGACAAATTCCAAGTAGGTGAAAATGTACCCAACAAACTGATTCTGATTCTGATTTTCTTATGGATTTGCAGAGCATTTCCCTTATGATGAGACAAAGGTAACCCCAGGACATACAGGTGAATTATTTGTTCTCCCCGTTCAACTATTGGAAGGTGTTGAATGTTTTTTTCTTAACCCCTCAGTAAAAAGCGTCTCTATCTCAGTGTGGCTCCATGTAGAGTTCCATGCACTTATGTTCTATCGACACCCCTCGTTCATTGCGAACGGCAGTGGGTGTATTTCACCCTTGTAGAGCCGCACTACCCTCACAACATAAGACCACCTAAGAGGCAATTTTTCAACATAATGTCCTAAGGTAAGACAATCACATGATATCTACATTTCTAAATTTAAAGGCTGCTGCCAACGTACCTATATATATATATATATATATATATATATATATATATATATATATATATATATATGAGAGAGTGAGTGGAAGAAGAGGAAGAGCTGAGCCAGGTCGGTACGTTGGTTATGACACCTCTACTTGTTGTCATGGCAGGTGCCTCAATAAACGGGATATTTTAAAACGGGCAACGTCGATGAAGCCTTGTAACACATATTAACAATTAACAATTAACAATAAAAATGTATATTATGTGATCGCCATATGCGGTGGTATGCGAGGGATTTTGTTTTAGGGGCAACTAACCACAGCTAAGGCATGCTGGTACTTTGGAAAAGGATATACTGTGAAGTGAAGGTCTATTTCACTGATATATATCACACTGACAGTCCACTGTAAATTTAGATTATCAGACAAGTGCTGTGTCGATGCTGACAGATTACATGTGGCTCTCGCAAGGTCCTCTGTCTAAGTAGACTGGTGACGGCGGAAAATAGGATTATACAGTCCAACGCGTCCAAGGCGGCCCCGCACCAGCTTTACACTCGTGCTACTAAAAATGTTTTCATATAACAAAACGGTATTAAAATACTGATGCTCAAAGCCGTCTAACAAAGCCATTGGAAAAAATAAGCAAGAGTGCCCAAGAGAAAAAATGATATTTTTCCATACTGAGAATATATTTTTAGTATATAAAGTGTGTTCACAGTCTATTTCTATCCATTTGCACGTTTTTTTGTGAGAACACTTGAAATTTATTTTTTGGTATTCACTTACTCTTATGTATGTAGTTTAAAGAACCGATTCAGTATATTAGTCATTACTATGCTTTATGAAAGCATACTTATGACAATATACAATTAAACATGAACCTCACTTAGTATGTACGTTAGTGTAGCTGGTTGAAAGTGTGTTCTTTTGGTCGTCAATAATAACCAAAAATATATGAACATTTATATTTTCAGGCATTTTCAATATATCATAATTGCAACGTCTTAAATTCAACACAACTTAAGTACATAAATTGTGAATGCATGTAATAATATATATAATATACTAAGCATTACACACTTAAGTATGCTGGTTTTCACTTGGGTGAACAAGGTGTCAAATCACTGTTCATAATATTGATCTAACATTGTCAATTTCAGTGAAACTTCAAAACTGCACTTGGGTTTTGGATGGTTGTTAGGTTATTTAACTGTAGAATGATGTACATAATTAAGTCAAATATTTCTGAAAAAGTACTGAAATCATCTGACAAATTAAATACAAACAGAACAAAATAGAAAAAAACCCTTTAACCAAAAGAAGAGTGGGTTCATTTCCATTCCCACTCAGCAATTTAAAAATACATTCCACACATTAAAAAATGTAAAAATCCCTTCCCCGGTTTTCTTCCCCTCATTCCAATGTTGATAATATAATCTGAGAATCACTAAAATGCCTTTTCCATACTTCCATGTTCTCCATTTGGGCTATCCTGAAATGTCATGTTTTCACTTTTACCTGTGATAAATAGTGGCTGTGGTGTTGGAGGAAGTAGGGCTTGAATAAAGATTCTGTCTATAATAAGAGTTTCGCGACGGGATTTTTGTGGGTGCACTTTCCATCTGCCCAGAACCACTGCAAAATGAGGCCTTGTGCAAGACGTGAAAAATATCTTCAGATCGCATTGTGCCACCATTCTGCGAATGCAAATATAAAGCAGCTGAGAAATGACTGTATAGGATTTATATATATTTTTTTATAAAAATCACATGCATTACTTTATTGAGTAGGTTATACAATCGAAATTGGGGGGAAAAAAAATCATAATTTATTTGATATTGGCCTATAAGGAATCCCTAATACGAAATCAATTCATAATTTGGATTTCCTCTTTATACCTTATTATTATTTCCCAATTGTAAGAGAGCGAGTAACTGATTTTATAATAGAGGAGGTTTTCGTTCAAGTAAAACCGACACTATCAACAGGGTGCTGACTATTTGAGATGTCATCCAATAATGTTGTAAACAAAAGGCAGAGTATTTTTTTTTTTAAATCCTAATCGTAAACTCGACCATTTAAGCATTGTTAAGAACCGATCATGTCTACCTTTGCTACATGTTGTTATCCGTCCGCACATTCTAATGCAAGGTCGGATTTTTCCAATGTGAAAAAGAAAAAAACAATTTTCGAAATAAAACAGAAATTACGTCCGTCTAAATCGACAATGTGCATTTTTGGGGGTGTAACTTTGAACATTTTCTTTGTAGCTGACAGAGACGAGCGAGGCTAAATGGAGTTTCGGGGACGCGGGGGCATCATCACTGGGGCCCATTACCCTGTGACCGGGTCGAGAGAATCAATCCTCAAAATGCAAATGCTGCCCCTCGTCCCCCAAACATATCAAATGCGATTTATTCAAAGGAAATTCACCAATCAAGCGCCCTAATAAAACGGCAGCCACTCAATCTTGGGGGCCGGGGGGCCGTGGGGCCCGCATGGAGTGGGGGGTCCAACGCGGGGTCAGTCCGCTTCCAGGGTTCACCAGGAGTGCAGCGTCCAGCGTATGCGGCGCAAAGCTATTCTGCCTTTTGTGTGGGGAGTCAAGATGATCGCTATTATAAGGCTGGCATCCAAAAAGAAGCTCCAAACAGAACAGATGACGGAGACGTGTTCGGTGGATAAACTGTTGACCCCAATTTTTACCCGCCCCCCCCCCCTCTATCCTCTTCTCTTCCAACGAGGTTATTTACCATATGAGGCATCTCACCCCCACCCCTTTGTCAATTTGAGATAGGGAATATCATAATGACGTGGTGGGTTTAAATTCGTTTTGAATGTTTTGAATTGCACTTTAACCCGTGCGCCGTTGTTTTCTTGTAGGCGTTTTTTTTTATCTGTTTGTAGCTTTTCGTTAGAATTGCCCTTGTGTACGAAACGTGCGGCGCAAAGAAACTTTCCTTACCTCGTCGTACGTTACGTGGCAGTATAGTCGAAACAAAATCTAAAGCCTGTCGTAAAATGTACAAATCTTTCGTTAATGTTGGATCACGCAAAGCATGTCTGCGTGAGATGGACTCATCTCCAACTGCAGGTCGGGATTTTTTTTAGCAATGCATTTTCACTGCAACGTCCTTATTGCTGTGCATTTACGAATCACGCGTACGTAACGCCAACGATATCTATCTTTTAACATGGTTAGTGTGTGTGTGTGTGTGTGTGTGTGTGTGTGTGTGTGTGTGTGTGTGTGTGTGTGTGTGTGTGTGCGTGTGTGTGTGTGTGTGTGTGTGTGTGTGTGTGTCTGTGCGTGTGTGTGTGTGTGTGTGTGTGTGTGCGCGCGCGCGTCAGTGAGCGCGCGCGCGTATATACGCGTGCGTGTTTCCCTCCAAACAGGCGGTGGGCGACAGTGAACTTGGCCTAAAGCGAGCTCTGCTGGTGGCTCTGGGAGGATGCAGATCTATCTTTCTGCTGGGGCTGACCTCCACGTGAACCCTCTCCCTCTCGCTGACTGACTGACTTTATGCTCCTCAAAGTGACATTTCTCCCGGCATTCTTCCCCACCCTATCCCCTCTTTTACATCCAACGCTACTCTGAAATTGCATGTGTTTTATTGAAAAATGTGGCAAAGAACTCGAGAAATTTGAGATGTGCGCCATTTCTTCGACCCGGTTGGATATTCGTTGAAAGGGAACGCTGGTTGGGTTCAAACCGTGGAAAAACAGCAATGGGGTTTTAGATCAATCCCACGCCTGTTTCCCGGGGACTGCAGATTTATAATACTGGTTTGGGGAAACTGGCGTGTTTTATTAGACATTAGACACACATTCAGATTCCCAACAAGACGCGTGCATGATTGAAAATAAGTTTCTCTGTTGGAGACACCTGGCAAGGATACGACTGTGGCAAGTGGCACATTTTATTTTAGGCATTTTATTTTAAACAACTTTATAAACAGGTGGCTGCAACCTCATATTTGGAAATGTCTCGTTTTGCTGCAGGAAAAAAATACCTATTGTATGAGGGTCCATTGCGCCAACATTTATACATAAAATATTTAAACAAAAAGGAAGAAAAAAAAGATAACTGTAAACTTTGGAGAGCACCCCGTGTTAGGATTCTTTAGCCGGGACATTCACAACCGTCATTTTTGCGCACAGGCGCGTTTTCGCCCAAACCAAATAATCCAGAAATACGACGGGGCAGTAAAAAGCCCACAATCCGACGTTACCCAGTTGAATTGATGTACTTTCAATTATTGGAATAAAATCCAACAGGCACACGTGCCCTCCCTGCATGGGCGCGAGGTCAACATTAGGCAAAAAGGACAGTTCGTGTGTGTGTGTGTGTGTGTGGGGGGGGGGGGGGGTCCATTTAAAGAAGAATAAAATGACGTATAGCTGACACAAAACGGAGTTCCTTTTCCTTTCCCATTGTGTCCCTGCTTTTTTTTCTGTGGGTATTTGTGTTTACTCTGCTCTATTTACAACCTGCACCCAAACGCCACCCGGACACCAACATGTGGAGGGAGCAACAACGGGTCAACTGGCCGCTCCAACTTTTTAAACCCTGTAAATTCCAAAACAGCTACTACACTACGGCCAGACTGAGAAAACACTTGAAACATCTACAATTCATGCCTCCGTTGCAAATTGTAACCGTGCCAAGGAGGAAGTCCACAACTCCCCCAAACTTTGTGAGCGACGCAGAACGCCCTGCTAATCCAACCACTGCAAGTTGGTTAGTGGGGGTGGATGCGGACAGAGATAATTATACAACATGTAAAAACGGATTATGAGCTACACCGCAGATGGAGGAAAAGCCAGTTACAGTGGGAAGGAAGCAATTAAACAGCCATGAGCCGGACCTTACAATACCCTGCCCCAACATCTGCCCAAACCAGCATCCAGACAAATGAGCGTAATGATGGACTAATAACGTGGACTCTGCTAGAAGACAATCCGGACGCTGTTCTGAGCCCCACGCACGGCGGAGTGGAGGGGGAAACCCGTCCGGTGTGGAGACACTTACCTCCAGATGCGCTGTTTCCACTCTCCCGCGTCCAGTCCATCGCGAGTCCCTGTGAACAAGGGTCTGAACACGGTCAAGCAACACGCACACCCTGCGAAGGAGAGAGCCAGACGGAGCCCCGCGTCAGTGCGTTATATGTTATGTGCAATATACTGTCAACTCCCCAAAACCATAAAACTTACTTTAATGGCCACCACGTGACCGTTTATGGCCAGTGAGCCTATCTGGCCGCACTCTGGATGATTTTTACGATCTAATTCATAGACACCCCCCCCCCCCACACACACACACACACATCCACCACCACCACCACCACCACCGATGCCCCCCCCGCCATTCATTTGGCACCCAAATGTCAGAGAGCTGGAACCAGAGCCAAATAAAGTTTAGAGAGCTTGCAAATCCTGGTGTGATTCTCCGACTATATAGGGCCTGATGCCTCCTGGAGCTGGTCTCTGGCCTCGGACCTATAATGCTCCCCCACCCCACGGCACGAAATCAAGGTGAGTCAATGTGAGTGATTTCCGTCACAGTCTACCTGTTGAATGTGTGTAAGTAAAATATAAATGGAAGTCCAGTGTAATTGTCTTGGTTCACTCAACGACGTGGACACTAATAGTGAATTAAATTCTATATTTTCACTGCCCATCATAAGTACCTATAATACAAACATATTATTTATTTTAAAACAGTGTCATTTGTATTTTTACAATAAGCATACAACCCAGTCTCGCCGTTCCAGTAGAAAGTTTATTATAATCCCCGTTATCATTATAGTATTTTCTCGACTTCCAGTAATTTAAAAACATTTACAAAAAAAAAGGCTTATCACGATGGAGCTATACACGTATGCAAAGAAATCCAACGTTGGGCCTTCCACATAAAATGATATAGGAAAAGAAAAAGACGAACACGTTTTTACTAAGATGCTGAACGCAAACAGCAGCCCGTGCACAACAAGAGAAGGAGGCACAGCTACCACGACGTTGGGTGAGGACCAGGTCCTTACAAGGGTTCACAACGCACACAATACAACCACGCACGTTACGTTGTCGATGGACGTGTAAGCAAGTTAACTGACGTTTTGGTACAACACATCAATTAAATAAATACATACATAGTTACATACATATAAAACAGATACTAACTTCTCCCAAAACTGTTATTTACTCATTTGTTCATTTGTTTATTCGGCTGTTCTTGTTCTCTGGGTGCTTTGCACATTTTCTTTTTCTGCATGGATTTATACTTGCGGTATAACATATCAAGCTTTTCGTTCCTTTTTTTTTTGTATCTTAAGAAATAAGTTAAACTAACATTTATTTTTCGTTTGCTGTTTCTTCTAACGCTAAACAGAACTATACAGAATGCAGTTTTACGCACAGAAGCATTTAACACAGTCAAAACGGAAGGTAATGTTTAAGGGTTTTTGGGGAGCCGGTTCATGGATGGACCAGACCCCCACGACAACAAGTCTTTTTGATTGGGGTGGGGGTGGGGTGGAGGGAGAAGAAAAAGCAGAAGAACTTTGGGTTCTGGTCGTGGTGCTTCTTCTCCCCCATGGAGCTGGGGGATCAGGGCCGGTACCCTCCACCCCCAGCCGCGGCCATGCTCATGCTCTTCAGCTTGTTGTCCTTCTTCCACTTCATTCTCCGGTTCTGGAACCAGATCTTGATCTGGCGCTCGGAGAGGCACAGTGCGTGGGCGATCTCGATCCGCCGCCTGCGGGTCAGGTACCGGTTGAAGTGGAACTCCTTCTCCAGCTCCAGGGTCTGGTAACGAGTGTAGGCGGTCCTCGCCCTCTTCCCCTCTGGTCCGGACAAATCTGGAGATACGAGAGGAAGGAATTATGAAAAATGAAAGAAATAAAGACATGGTGTCGGTGCCATTACTGGACACACAACTTGACCGAATATCTACAGATGTCCTCCCTTGTCATTCGAATAAAATCACAATCCCATATCAGAATCATAATCAAGTGGAATAAACAGTCAACTTGGAAATAATAACATAAAGCAGCTTTTATTTTGGTTGTATACACTGGACACCCCTTTTTAAGACTAACTAACACTCACAGGTATGAATGAACCAAGTTTAACATGCGCGAAGTTTACATGTTCTTCTATCACAAGTAGTTGTGAGAATGTATTGATTATTTCTACCATTTTGGCGGTAGATGATCAAGTGGTGCGTGTTGTGGCACGTGGCACGGTAAATAAGTCGATGAGACATTTGGACTTATTCTTAATAAGTAGTCAATAATAAGTAGACGTAGTATAACAAGTTATTATTATATCAAATTATACCAGTAGGCTGGATAAATTACTCTAATTTCTTTATCCACACCTATACAGTAATAATAATAATAATAATAATAATAATAATAATAATAATAATAATAATAATAATAATAATAATAATAATAATAATAATAATAATAATAATAATAACAACAACATTCTAACTGAACTGCCTTTAGTAAAGGGGGAAAACAAGTTTACCATGGTTTATGTGTAGTTTCCTCATCCACGGGTATATCTGAGGCTGCGTGGAGTCATTTTGGGAAGTTGCCTGGAGGCTTCCCGCGGGCTTCTCTTCCTCCAGGGGGGAGGCTTTGGACGCGCACTCCCGGCTCAGCATCGCGCCTCCGGTCGAACCGGAGCACGGGGTCGGGCAGGGGCTGGCGATGGAGCTTTTGACGGGCCGGTGCTGATGCGACTGAGACTCGGAGACCACCGGAGAGGAGCACGGTAGTGGTGGTTCGGGCGGAGGGGACAGCGACGAAGAGGTCCCGGTGCTGCTGCCGCTGGCCGCCTGGGCGTACCGGACCGGCTCCACGGAAGAAGCGGCGGCCCCTGAGTGACTCGGGGAGTAGCCCGACGTGCGCTCGCCGCCGCCCGCAAAGTGTCCGTGTCCGTCATCGGGCCGACCGACCGTCAGGTCCATCCCATTGTAACCGTAGCCGTACCTACCGGAGTGCACGGTCCCCGAGTCCCTGTACTGGTCGTTTGCAGAACTATGGTCTCCATAATTATGTAACTGGAAGTCCGCGCCGTTGGGGTAGCGACCGCAGAATGAGTTCACAAAATACGAGCTCATTTGTTTGACAATCCACGATTGTTCGCCGCAGATATAGTTTGCTTTTTATTCTGTTTGGAAAGAAGAAAAAACAATAAACCTTGTTGAAACGTGCTTGATTTGTGGCTCGTGATGCTTTAGCGCGTTCTATAGCGCCCTTGCACAATTTATGATGAATTATGGAAATGAGGAGGACATGTACTTTGATTCCCCTCTTACGTAGGCGCCCCAAATATGGGGGTACGAGCTCGGAATCACGTGCTTTTGTTGACCAGTCGTAAATCCTGCTTGATGACCTCCAGAGGTAAACTCGTGCACGCTGGAAAATCTGGGTGGGATCGGAAAGGGGACGCGCGCATCCACGGCGCGCGTCCCCCGGTTGGATTCCGCCGGAGAAGGAGATTTTGGGGGTTTTGGATTGTCGACGTGCGCCATCCTCCGGCGGAGCCGCAGCACTGCCCGGGGTCATCCAGAGGTTAACGAGCATTGCGGTAAAAAAATAAATGGGTTCCCAAACAAAGCGAGTGACATGCTGTGGGGGTGCCATTTTACCAAAAGTGTTGTACAGGAAGATTCCACCAAACTCCGTCTATATCTAGGTAGGCTATGGAAATGGAATAGCTCTTCTAAAATAGGCTTCCACAAAACGATTTGGTTTTGGTTTGGAGATGTCGGATTATACGAAGGGTACATTTTTGTAACAAGAACGCAACAACAAACTCAGAGGATAATTCGAGATTAATTAGAATTTCCTAGATTAGACTACCTTGGCTTCCACCTTTACACCAAAAATATGACGTTGCAAAGACAGGCCTACAAATAGTTTGTCTCTTAAGCTCTGTCATTTTGACTTTTGTAGTCGTTGTTGTTTCTTTTAGGATATTACAATACAAGATAAGATTAGATGAGATAAAGTGAGAAGACAATTTATTAATCTCGGGGGACATGTATGACCATATGTATATGTATGTGACAAATAAACCTCTTGAATGTTGAATGTTGAATGTTGAATGTTGAATTCAGATGTTACAGCGGCAAAAGAAGTGCACGTGGAGAAATAGATAAAATATTAAAATTAGGTTTAAAAAAAATCATATATAGTTTATGTATTAATGTCAATCATCATATAATCATCACACATCGTGTATTTCGTTAAATGTTTTTTTTTTCTGAACGTTATGTTGGAAATAACATTTCCCTTAATAATAAGGAATGAAAACTAAATCGATTAAAAATAGGGGTTCAAAAATAACTTTCTGAAATTCGTGGTTTATTCACAGTCGACCCGGGTTAGGATATTTATAACGAACAAGAACAATATTATAATAATGTTGCTTGATACACTACAGCAGAAATCTTCGATTTTTTCAACACACAATCAAAAGATAGACGAGATTCCTCTCGAGATGTGGAAGCCTCGTCTATTATATAAAACTAAACGACACTTGTACCGATATTGTGGAATATTTAGAGGCTTGTTTGGAACAGCAAAACCACACATGCAAGCATATGGTCCAGTAAGAGAGTAAATGGGTTACTACATGAACACCACGTCTGTGCACTGCGACTTGCATCTTTATGAATTAAAAAGAAAGAAAATCTTAAAAGTGCTCAAACCGTGAAATGTTCTGTTTTTTTACAGGACTGTGGGTGTATGTGTAGCTGTGGTTGCTTTGCTTTCCATCCTTGTTTATTAATATTGGAACACGATAAAATAAGATAAAATGTATTAAAATAACATTGTATTAACCCCCGGAGCAGAACTCGGGGAAATCCAGCCTAAATTCGAACAGACATCATTATTTAGTCAAGGGATTGGCTTAATTAATCCACCAAATAAAAAAATAATCATAACAATGAATCACATCTTAATTTAGCTTTTGTCCAAATCGACTTAATCCATACGCCGATGGGCACAGCCATCAGGAGAAATTAGGGGTCAAGTGTCTTGCTCAAGGACACTTCAGCACACTACCAGAAAGAGCCCGGGGTCGAAACCTTCAGATTACCAGACGACCCACTCCACCTCCTGAGCCCCTGACCCCATCTCTTAAATCCTTTAAAAACAGGCGGCCATAATTATACATGTGATAACTGCTATATGTAGTACAGCTATTATATCTAACTATATTATATCTAACTATCTAACGATGACATCCGATATGTGATGTCATAATGTAATGACGGGCACACAGCACTGCAGTCTGCACTGCACTCTGCAGGCAAACCAGCAATGGTGCTGCACCGCAACGGGTAATGGAATATATCTGGCAAAATCGAAAGTTAATTTCCAGGGATATGACAATAAGAAGAGCTGTATCACAGATTCTCAATGACTTAAGATTTTCACATGCAGGACGCCACGGCACCCCACGCCGGCCAGCATCAGAAGTATTTTCTCATATGACATTGGTACTTCGCAGGATAGAATAGAATAGGATAGAATATAGTAGAATAGAATAGAATACAATAGAATATCTCTTTATTGCCATTGTACAAGTAGGCAACAATGACATTTGTCCTATGCATTTGACCCATTGTATACCTAGGAGCAGTGGACAGCCGCAGTACAGCGCCAAACTCCAGCTCTTTTGCCAGTGCCTTAGTCAGGGGCACCAACAGGAGGATTAACCCCTAACATACTTTGAATTTGATTTACGATACACACCACATGAACGGCATTTAAAAAGCAGCAGCTCAAACGCCAAACAAGCGATCTCTGAATACATTACATGATTCTAGCAAAGTTGTTTATAGGATTGAATATATATTCCTAATATACTGCTCCAAATCCTCACCATATCCTTATAATAATCCTTAAAATACATATTATTGTGCATGTGTATTGTGTGTAGGTCTATACGTTGTCTGATTTTAATCATAATATACTGTTTTTATATAATACCCCCTAGTCCTAATCCTTACAGTATGAGTTGTAACGGAACATTATTGGACCGTGAAGTGATCTTCCATCCTAAAAGCTCAATGTCGCAGCATAAATCAGACAATTATTGTGGGTTAAATAAATACGTCTCTCAATCTGGTGAATCTGGTGGCTCTTAAAAATAAATGCCTGTAGGAAAGGCTGGAACACATTTTGGAACTCTCCGATCTCACACTCAGTACCGCATTTTTAAAAAACACAATGTCACGGTTTAACAGTGGGCAACGACAACGCAGACGACAAAACACAGCGTAAAATAATTGGGACTTCGCCACGACAGTGCAGGTAAAAAGCAGGAGGGAGTCAAGCTTCGACCGAACACCAGTCCCCCACAAGAGGGCGACAAAGTGCACTTTCGCTGTCCACAAGCGACTCCTTAAATTACGCACAACCCCACAACAAACCTTATTTTGTACGGGGACCCATCCCAAGTAACACAACCAATCCACAATGAAACGATCCAAACCGGAGATGAACAATTTAAAAACCGCGCGTTTGCCACTTATCAAAGCGTCTGAGCGCGTCGGATTAATCCGGACACACCACATGCGTAAATATTGCCGTTTTTTTTATTCCAGATGACACCGAACGGAAGAAAAACTTAAGTTGAAACCAAAAAAAAAAAAAATCATTCCGGGTTTTCTCAGCATTCACGTCCCGGCGGATGATCAAGGCACAGTTATACATTCGTTTGATTCCCTACCTTTTCCGGAGGCGTCCGCGTGGTGACAGGGCGCGGAGGAGGAGGACACCGGGGATCAGCCTCCCGCGTCCCCCGGACCGAACGCCGGTTCCCGGCTCGGTGACGCACCCAGGCTCCGTCCCCGCGTCGTCAAATCTCCGCGAGAACGACGCCGCCATCCCGCTGTGACAGTCCACCGTGGTCCCGCTGTGGGCGAAGAAGCACCGGGCTCCCGCTCCCTCTTCCGAATTAAAGCACAAAAGTGGCGCGTAAAGCGTCTCCAAACGCCACAACGCGGAGGGTCGAGTCGGGGGGGGGGGGAAACCTCCCAAAAACATTCTTACACCACAATCACCGAGACTGTCAAGTGAAGGCTGTTCTATGATGGTGTAAGGGAATAATGTGTATAATAAAAAAAAAAAAATAAAAAAAAAAAAAAGTTCACGTTCACGGCTCCCACGGCACGTGACCGGCTGCGGGCCAATGGGGGCGCGCGGCGGCTCGTAAAGTTGCGTGGCCGCTGTTGTAAATTTTCATAAACAACAGCGGATTTATGAGCCAGTTTCAGGGGAGGGGAGGTCTGAGGAGGAGGAGGAGGAGGGACGGAGGGAGGGAGGGAGGGAGGGAGGGAGGGAGGGAGGGGGAAAGGGAGAGGGAGGGAGATAGGGTGAGGTCACCGTGAGGCGCCATCTTGGATGAGGGTGGAGGAGTAGAATGTAGTTCAACTGTAATACGCGCTCCCAGGCTGCATTCCTGCATTGTTGACCCGGAGTCCGCTGGTGTTCAGCAAACACTTCACACGCCGAAGTCCATCGGCTGATTGAGGGAGGTTGAGTAGATTATAAATCAGCATTTTGATGCTTATACTACTACTATCACTGTTGTGGTAATAATGACAAGAATGGGACAATAATAATAATAATAATAATAATAATAATAATAATAATAATAATAATAATTATTATTATTATTATTATTATTATTATTATTATTATTATTATTATTATTATAACAACAATAATAATGATAATAATTATTTAATTTTATTTAATAGTAGTGGTATTAACAAATATGTAATGTCTGTCTTCTACTACTAATATCATTATTAAACAGCAATAAAATCAATAATAATACTGATAATAATAATAATAATAATATTACTACTACTACTACTACTACTACTACTACTACTAATAATAATAATAATAATAATAATAATAATAATAATAATAATAATAATAATAATAATAATAATAATAATAATAACAATAATAATAATAGTCTTCTACCACTAGGACCAGCGGTTGTGAAAACGTGAATTAAAACAAACATTTAAAGACGCATTTTACTGACAGTGAACATTGTTTGTTTGTTCAAAACTGAAAGAAAAAAAAATATACGCAGTCAGTTGATGTGAACCGGTGACATATTGTTATAGTCATTTCATCTCGCGTCAGGTAGTATTTCATATACATGAGTTGGCACTGAAAACACGGAGAGTTAAAATAGCGCTGAGAATCTGAGATTACATGTATATTAGAGCTACAATAACTCTGTTTTACAACTCGCGGAGGCTGCAAAATCGAATGTATTTTTTAGAGAAACTGGGTTTAAATATATCGGGGGTGAGTTTCGTTGCTTATTAATACAAAGCCATTGAAATGGATATGTCGTTAAAGTGGACCGGAATGGAATCGAAAATGAAACGACCAAAAAATCACGATATCAGATAAATCAGACATAAAATATGTCTGAAATATCTTTACGTCTCCATACTGAGCAACAATCCCCAAAAGGTGCATATACAGGTAGTTTTAATACAATCGAATCAACAAAATAAAATATTCCATGTGTATGTAAATCAATCAACGCAACAAATAAACACATACAATGACATTGATAAATATGTCATATTTAGCAGCTTTAAATTCGACGCCATTGAAGCTTTTTATTTGTAAATGGGTATGATGTGGTCCAAGTAGGCTGTGTTTCTAAAATAGTAATTATCTTAAGTAATTATAATGTGGAGCCTTAACACGGCATGATCAAATAGAGTGTATCAGCTATATGTTTGGGGCCTATAAACATTAAATATGTGTCTAATCACCTTAACAACCGTTTTATAGTTCTGCTATAATTAATAATCTGCATTTTTTTTCTGTCCCCTGCAGCCCTGAAGTGCTTCCAGCTCTGACTGAAGGTCTCCGTGGCCTTGCACTATCCTGCCAAATTAACACTACTGTACTGTGCTGTGGCCACTTGAGCTGTTCACGATTCCATTCTGGGCCCGGGGTTATAGGTTGTGTTGGTTTGTTTGACACTCTGGGAGATATGAACGTTTCATGGGCGCCATGCCACTTGATCAACTCGATGTAACAACAAACGGCACATCCTGGAGTTGTACCCATCCTGGATTCCGTGTTGTTAAGTGTTGACACAATTTCTGTTTGCCGCTCTGAAAATAAACACGGTGTGAAATCGCTGTTTAGGGATGCCTCAGAAACCCCGACATCTTTCAAGCAGCGTCACCCCAAAGCACACTGCTCGAGGCATCTATATTGAGTCTCTAAAATAAAAGAAGCGTGATCCGGGATCACGGGATCTTATTTTTTGTAATGCATTTTATATATTCCCCAGTCATGCAAACGGCACAAACATGTTTCTGAAGATGCCAACCTCCTCTGTCTAAGTATGGAACAAATTAAATAAGAAACTGCAGCGCTGATTTACACACCGGGCCACAAAGGGGGAGAATAGGCTTGCAGAGTAATACGAGCGCAGAGCAGCCCCCCCAGCGGCAGCATATCCACGCACTGAGCATTGCAGAAGCGGGTGGACTAATGAATTTACGGCCACAGAACTCATTACTTGCGCAATAAAAGTTTTACGATACTCTCCGAGCATTTCCAGTGCCTTCGCGGAATTAATTGAGCCATTTAGGGCCAAGGTACCTATAGCGATGTTTTCTGAATGCAATGACCTCGAGTTAAATTGCTTTTGCAAGCAGGTTAGGTTCATTCATACCTGCGTGGGTGTGCATCCGGTAGTGCGTGTCCGCTGGAGAGATGTAGGGCCCCGGGGCCCCAGCGGGTCATAGTCCGGTCCCCGGCCGTACCGCACCTCGGGGTAAACACTGGTTTCCGTTAGGAAACGCATTGTCGAAGTGGTAAAGTTCCAAAGAAAGTGCATGTGCAATGGCTGCAGAACCGGGGGCCGTGTGGTCCCCACTGAAGCCCCGATCTGTATTTGGGGAAAGAGAAGACTAAAAACACCATCCGCAAGATAGGAACTCATATTTTGCTGTCTGATTTGTTGGCCCAGAATCCTCAGTGTCGTTTTTACGAGCCCGTTTGATATATGACAGCAATACACCCTAGATTTACACCAAAGCCCATTTTCCCCTGGACCAAAAAGAAACCCACTCACGTGACGGCGGGCCTCCACGCTGTCCTCCAATTGCCGTGCGGCCGTAGGTTTGAGGATACTGCGGGGTGGAATTAACACTTTCCTCTGGCACACCAGCGCACAACAATATATATCATATATATATATATGTGTGTGTGTGTGTGTGTGTATTTATACATATATATTTTTATTATTTAATTATTGTCAACGTAAAATGTAATTAATGTAAAATATATGCTCCATTCAAATATCTCTATGTGCCAGTGTGTGTGTGTGTGTGTGTGTGTGTGTGTGTGTGTGTGTGTGTGTGTGTGTGTGTGTGTGTGTGTGTGTGTGTGTGTGTGTTGTGTTGTGTGCAAATATGCGCATCAATTCAAAGTCTGGTTGTCTTGTCTCGTCATTATATGAAGCTTCTTCTGCATTTTATCCGACATTTCAAGTCGTTCACGTTGAAATAATGAACGATAAGTAAATTATCATAAGAATAGGAATAAGAATAATTAGAATAGCTAAGTGAGTAAGTACATTTCCATCATTTATATATGTATATATATATTTTTTTTTTTTATATATATTTATATATTTATACACACACACACACACACACACACACACACACACACACACACACACACACACACACATATATATATATATATATATATATATATATATATATATATTAATATATATACTTACTAATATATACTCCTATTGTATACACACCACACGATTTGCTTATTTCGTTCAGAATCCTCAGTATTAAAACCTTTCCAATTAAATTCAGAAATTTGTCGTGCCCGAATGAAAGTAAGAGCTCAACATTGCTCAACATTGACTAGACAAGACCAGTCTAGGTGTGAAACTATTTCAGAGGTCTGAGAGAAATACTACAAATGTTAACGACACAGGTTTATAGTCGCTGCAGAGGTACTATAAGAGATTTTACAGAACATTGTCGCCCCCTACCGGCCGATTATAGGTGTTGCAGGATACGGATTGAGCAATGCGCAAGTATTTTCCTTCGGGGCAAAGGGGAGAAATAGAAAAACACGAGCGAACGCACAAACGTTCTTCTCCTCGGTTGCACTCAAACTGTGTATTTCAATATGAGATGGTTTATTTGGCTCACCGCCTTTCGGGATTCGAGGGTTTCTCGAATCGTGTACCTCGATATCAAAGCTATAGGTCGAAATGCGCATGAAACCCGTTCAGAGTTGTTGTGAGCTTTTTATGGCCCCTTTCTTTATTTACAGCGTTCGCACCAGAGGACCAGAGGGCGAAAGGTTCCCAAGTTAGGTAGAGACAAAGGGAGCCTCGAAGTGACCGTGAGTCCTGTGAGGATCCAATAAAGTCGATCATTTCCGCTGGGCCTTTTGTTTGGTGTCCAGTCCCACAGAAAAAGAGCGGAAAAAAACAAAACAAATGGTTGCCATTCTGGAAACGGGCTAATTGTGCATGGACGGCCATAAAGCCATTAAAAGTGGAATGCCAGACAGTGCAGCAGACCAGGCGTTTTATTGCACTGTCTCTGGCCGAGCCTTTGAAGTTTGGCCCCATCTGCGTCACAACAGCACGTCGAAGGAAAAAGGTTAACAAAATTCCAAATCCATAGACAAACTTTTCATTTTTGTCGAAATTCTATGATATTTCTGACTGGGGAGTAAAATATACACTTTACTAAAAATAGAGTTCAAAAATGCATTTGTTGTATTTTCAAAATTGTCCGATCATAAAGGCTACTTCATGCTTTTTTTTCTAAAACGCAGGAACTTCCCAGGAATTAAGAGTCACGTTTAAAGGCCATATCTGTGATAAAGTGATGCATTGACGATGAATAAAAGAAGTACGCTATTGTTTGAAAGTAGGCTGAGCTGCCTGTCTTTGGGGCTTCAGCTGTCGAAAGCCTTCGATGTCTTTCTTGTTTTGTGTCCTCTCGCCTTGCAGCGCTTTGCACCCCATAAACGGTTATAGCGGTAATTGTCTTTTATGGCTGTATACAGCCAACAACATCCTCTGCCAAGACGAGCTGCTCTATTCAAATCCAAAGCCAGACGCATCGGATAAAAACGCACAGTCCAGATCCAAGCATATATTCAGCCATAGTCACATTATTTTTATTCCATCATCCACAGCGCATTGAGCGTCAATTGTGTGTGTGTGTGTGTGTGTGTGTGTGTGTGTGTGTGTGTGTGTGTGTGTGTGTGTGTGTGTGTGTGTGTGTGTGTGTGTGTGTGTGTGTGTGTGTGTGAACAGTACATCCATATATACCCTAAAATGTATCATCTTTTGTGCACACACGAAGATGCAACAGAGGCCCCATTTGTGCGTAAATGAACCTAACCCTTACCCGTTTAAATATGTCCATATACAGTTCCATCTCAAATAATGAAATGAAATTAGATGTATATATAAATACATGAATAAAACAGAAGAAATGCGACGGGAATGCGGTCGCAGATATAATTTGTTTTATTCAATAAATAAAGTACAAATTACATTTGTGAACCAAACAATTCTGAACGGTCGGCAGACCTTGAGGTATTACGTACACTACAGTGTTTTATTTGATCTCCTCTGTAACAAATAGTATGTCCTTCCAAAACGTTACTCCCTGAAAATTCAGACATAGCTCATTATCTAACACCAGCAACACACCGCCGTCGGAAAATACGTCATTGTAGGTAGTCGAGGGACATCTAGGTAGTCGAAAAACAAGGGAATTGTTACATAGCCGCTATGTAATCATTTTACTGGAATAAAAAGTGACTTAAGAGGCTCATGCACCTACTTCAAACCCGTTCCGAAAGTTCAAACTCAGTGTTTCCAATAACAGCACTATTAATAAGGGAGAAACAGCAATAATGAAATGAGTTACACTTTACAACCTAGACAACAAATAGCTACAAACCATTGAACACACACACACACGCACACACCTATAGAGTCAGATACACAAAACGAGCACAGGGGGACCAGGCCTTAATAAACTTTAACGAGGTATGAGTTAGATCTGCATCGGAAACAAATTGACAAAATAGAAAGGAAGCGAGGGGGGGGGGGCACTGTTAATGAATTAAAATTGTGCAATTTAAAGGTAGTCGCATCAAACCGCAGCCTGACATGCTTTTCCTCCTTCGTTTCCTTTTTTACAAGACAAACGATAAGACCATGAGGTTTTATAAAAAAAAACGAAAACGATAATAGTAATAATAATAATAATAATAATAATAATAATAATAATAATAATAATAATAATAATAATAATAATAATAATAATAATAATAATAATAATAATACAAAGTAAAGGTAAAGGGTCCATCCAGCAGAGTGAAAACTCGGTGTGTTGGTGTCTGGTCAGTCGTCTTTCGGCAAGCCTTCTTTGTTAAACTTCTTCATCTTCATCCTGCGGTTCTGGAACCAGATCTTGATCTGTCTCTCGGTGAGGTTGAGCAGCCGCGCCACCTCGTAGCGCCGGTCCCGGGTCAGGTAGGTGTTGAAGAGGAACTCCTTCTCCAGCTCCAGGATCTGGTGCTTGGTGTACGGACAGCGCTTTTTTCTCGTGGCGCTTGCGTGGAGCCAGTTGGACACTGGGTTATCTGGAGAGAGTGGATGGGGGTGGGGGTGGGGGTGGGGTGCGACACTGGTGTGAGGCTCGGTACCGACTATACCCCCCCCCCCTCCAATAAAATAAAATTAAAAAAACAACAACAAAAAATCATAGTAACTGTGATCATACACGGCTATTTGGGCCTGCCTTTTTTTGGTTTTGAGGGAAAACAGCGATGAGTGCAAACGGCCATGTAAAATATCCGACTGCCCCCCTCTCGCCTCAAAACACACACACACACACACACACACACACACACACACACACACACACACACACACACACACACACACACACACACACACACACACACACACACACACGCACGCATCCTCTTCCTGAACTGACAGCCTTTGATATCCACGAGTGGGCGTTGAGATATCAGCAGGTATTAATATTGCGCAATATTCAATATTTTCGCACCCCGTCGCCGTCACCCGAGCATTTTACGTGCAGCTTCACGCGGCCGCACAAGCGCGGGGACGCACAAACGCCACGGCAGCGACTTACTTGGATCGAGTTTGTCTTCGCCCTCTCCGTTAATGTCCCCGCCCGGGCCCGACAGAGTGTCCTTTTCTACCGGCGACGCCGTGGCCACCGTCCCGTTGGCGTAGTCGGAGAGCAGCAGCGCCGTGTGGGATCCGGGCAGCGGGCCGTCGGCTCTCACCCCGAGACCCTCCGGTTTGATCCCGTAGTGGGGGTTCGTTTGTAATCCGGGCACGGGCAAGGTGCCCGAAATGGGCTCCAGCAACCAGGACGACTGCATGTAGCGCCCGTCGGTGTCCCCGCCGACCGGGCCTTGCGGGTGGCCGTAGTGGTGGTGGTGGTGGTGGTAGACCGAGGACACGGTACCGGGGAACTGGGCCGGGACGTGACTCCAGGACGGGCTGAACATCGAGGCTTTGGTGGGGAACGTGCACGTCCCCAGGTCGGTGTGGTCGGGAGTATGCCTGGACGGCTGCAGCCCCCCCGCTCCGGAGGGGTGGTACCTCGCCGCGGAGAGCTCCTCCGTCTCGGGCAGGATGAGCGAATCGACGTAGTAACTGGTCAGGGTGCCGGACGTCGACATGGCCAAAACAACAACGACGACGACACACACACACACGCACGCACGCACGCGCGCACACACACACTTTCACGTGTATCCAGTCATACACTGATGCAAACAAAACAAAAACAAAAAACAGACGCACACTCACACCATCATCACCACACACACACACACACACACTCACTCTCTCACGCACTCAAAGCCCAGCCTCGCAAAACAACAATGTGGAGAAATCCAGAGGCAACTTGACTCCTCGCGGAGCCATGGCGGAGTGGTCGCGGGGAGGCAGCCCGCCGCGCCATTGGCCGCGCAGGCCCACGTGACCACACGGGCTGAACAATAAAGGATAAATCAATCTCCGGCTATTAAATGCTCGGGCTTCTCTCCAATAACAACCTACAGTTTTTTGGGGTTTTGTTTTTTTGGACATTTTTAAGAATTATCTTTTAGGAACGGAATCGAGTGCATAAAGGTATCAGATATTGCCTTAAGACAGGTGAACAAAATCGTGTTTGTATCAGCCGAGTGGTGCGACTGTTAAAAATCATATGAAGCGCCCGTAGTATGATATATTTTTTTTTTTCAAGGTTTATTTAACGAGGTATTTTAGTGGACACATAGCACCATCCTCGTGAAAACGCATGGATTATGGAAAAGCGCCGAATGGAAGTAGCGTGGAAATACTCAGGGTGCACATTTCCCCTTTCTGTTTGACCGCATATAGCACAATGAGTAATAGGTTGTCTGGAGATTATTATTTTGCGATACATTGGGATATATTATAATAATTAATTCATTTTAAATTACATCATTTATTTTTCTACCTTTTAATGCACATTTCTCCCACTCATTTTAGTGGACGTTATTGTGACATTGGAAATAAACGCATCAGGCCTAATCGAGCAAACATACACCACATTTCCGAAACAATCGTAAAATAATTAAATACAATTTCAAATGCCGTAACTACTTGAATACTTAACTCAGCGTAACACTAGCCTCCAAAAAAAATTCGGTGAATATTTAGCAATTTCCCATTCCGGCAGTTAAGAAATTATTATCACACATCGGAGACATATTGAGGCCAAAATCGCATACATAAAGAGACTATGTAAAATATGAATATTTATGTTT
>NC_137193.1:26106033-26153533 GCF_960531495.2 Zeus faber
TATGTATCTATGTATGTATGTAGGTATGTATGTCTGTATGTATGTATGTATGTATGTATGTATGTATGTATGTATGTATGTATGTATGTATGTATGTATGTATGTATGTATGTATGTATGTATGTATGTGGGTATGTATGTATGTGGGTATGTATGTATGCGTGTGTGTGTGTGTGTGTGTGTGTGTGTGTGTGTGTGTGCGCGTGTGTGTGTGTGGATGGATGTACATATGGATGGATGCATAGATAGATGGATAGATGGATGGATGCCTTGGCGAGTACGTTGGGTAAATGGAAATGTTGAGACTAATATTGCAGTTTTTGAGTGTACGGCTAATTGGTCAACTAACTAGTCCAGCACGCACGCACGCACGCACGCGTATGTTTGCATGCAGGCCCTGTCAATTGACTATATAGCGTAAGTGTACAATGTAACGCCATTTAAGATTAGTCTGAGCATCTTCATGATCAACAACAATAAAGCACACAAAACAATTTGTGTCATGACAAATCAAGGGACAGGGAATTCATCCAACATTATTCTATACAAATTTCCACATAGCCGTTGTATGTGTGTGTGTGTGTGTGTGTGTGTGTGTGTGTGTGTGTGTGTGTGTTTGTGTGTGCGCGTGCGTGCGTGCGTGCGTGTGGGTGTGTGTGGGTTTGTGTGTGTGTGTGTGTGTGTGTGAACACACACACATACATACATCTATATATGTATATATATATATATATAGGCACAACACACTCAATATTAAGCTTGAGTTGTGTTTAATCTTGCATAACCTAACGTTATTAATGCCTTTTCTCTGCATGATTGCACTTTTTACTTGTTGAGATTTTAAGCATTGGAGCTTTTTTTATTAACATTAGAATGTGTACATTGGGAGTGCATGTGTGCAAATAGGAAACATTCAAACGAGTTAATGAAGTCAATGGCGATTATTGTGCATACAATATAGGCTTGTAGAGTTTTCAAAACGCATCTTTTGACGTCACTGGAATGTGAAACAATGTTTGAACAGCAGTCACCCTTAACATGCAGAGAAGGGCATGCAGAAGCTATGCAGAAGTGCATGTACAATTATCTCGTTACACACCTTTCGTATTGTTTGCTGGCCTCTCTTTGTCTCGATCTTCTGCTTCGTCTGCGGAGGAAGCTTCTGCCTCTGACGAGTCCCGGGCTTCCTCCTCCCCGGGGTCAGGGTGAGTCTGCGGCGCTGCCGTTCCCGACTCTCTCGTTCTGCCCTCCTGCGCCGCGGCCGCAGGAGCAGAAGGTGTCGGGTTGGGCGAAGTGTGGAAGCGAACCGAAGTGAGGGGGTGGAGGCCAAAGTGGGAATGGGAAGGATTGGGCTGTGGGCCGTTGTAAACTTTATGAGAATGTGCGTGTGTCTGAGACAAGCGGAAGTAGCCCGGCACAGGCACCGAGCCCCCGCCGCCGCCGCCTCCGCCTACGCCGCCGCCGCCGTCGGCGACTGTACACGAACCCGAAACGGAACCGGCTGTGCTCAGCCTCGAGTAGGTGAGGTCCTCCGCAGTGGAGGCTTTGGGACACTTCTGTGGCTCATACAAACAGTAGTTGCTCTCCTCCTTGATGTTCTGCGGGAAGGAGCAGGGCGCGACCTGGGGACCGATCGGCTGCTCCTGGTCCATGCGACATGACCTCTGCGCGTCCATCCACATCTCCATGCTGGACATGTACGCGCCCGAAGTGGACACGACGTTGTGGGAAGCGACCTCGCCCCGTTTCCCCATACCTGCTGGGAAGTATCCATAGTTGTGTAGTCCGTACGGGGCTTCCGAGGCGGGGTTCTGGGGCGAACAGAGCGCGTTTCCCGGGTAGTGCCCTCCTCCGCCAACGGCCTCGTTGCGACCACTGATCAGAGAATCGACTAGAAAGGCGTTTCCTGACGGGCTGTCCGAACATGACATTATTGTGGTGTATTTTGGCGAGGAGAGAAGATAGCCCTTTCTGGCTGACATTTCTTGTACAAAACATGCTGGATATGATTAGAGGCACCCCCCCCCCCTCTCTCCGGCGTGCAAGCTGTAAAACCAATGGAATGGCTTGGAGGTGGACAGTCCCTCCCACTCCCAGGCTACGTAGGCCATATTCATCAAGGGGCTGAGGCGAAGAGAGAGGACAGCAGAGAAATGAATGTGTCCTGTCACCTCACTTTCATGCACCACGAATATACGTACAAAAATATGAAAAAGCATCGTCGACAATGGCCGACAGAATGGCAACAAACTTCAAAATAAAATAAATAACCGTGCCTTTACAGTGCACCCCATGGCTTGCGCGGACCGCAGACTGGAAGCCTGTTGTTATTTTCTGTCTGAATATGTATGGAGTTCCAGTATCACCCCAGGGCAAAGTAATAAATAACACAAGAGCAAATATGATATTTGTTTCGATAAAACTGAGCATGGGTAATGGGGAGGTCATGAATTGACAAACGTGATTTCTGTGTGCGTGGAAGATTCAAGAAATATCAGTTGGGCTGGAGGTAAAAACGCAATTCCTTAGGGCGATAGTTCGAGATTTGAATTCAGAACAAAGACGTAAAATAACAAAGACATCGGACTTTGTCCAAATAAAATGTTTCAACCCTGGAAGGGTTTTGCCTCTGGCGAATCACTTCGCAGAAGGTCTCCAGATACAGGTCGTTAACTTAAAAGGAAAATCACTAATTTAGGAACGGTAACTGGACGTTATTTATACAATATATATATCAAACATGATTGGAGACTTCGATAATGTAATTATAATGCATATATTGATATATATGTATATATAAATATATATACATATATTTATATATGTATATATGTATCTATATCTGAATATATGTATGTCAATGGAAATGTATGTAAATATATATGAATATATGTATGTACATGTATATGTATGTAAATATATATATACACACATACATTTTATCATTATTACATTAGCAATATAATTGCATTATCCTTCATGAAGTTAATTCAAAGGTTTCAGTAATGGGGGTTGTTACATTATTATATATACGTTTAAGATAAACAGTGCAGTGCATATAAAATGGCTGCGCATTCTGTTGTTAATGGTTATGATAATAAATGTAGCACGTCAGATAGCCCCTATCCCACAGGACATTTACTTAATAACTGTAAAATAGGCTATAATAATGTTAATGTGAGCTGCCTGCAGTTTTGGATGAAATGCAGTATGAGATATCTTCACAAAGCCGTTAGTTGATACGCACAGTTTTCACTGAAGGCCGTGCGAATTAATTTGATGCGCATACTTCTCAACATCCGACCAAGTTGGATCAAAATAAGGTAGAGGAAAAAAATGAAATCCTGTATACAAGTACTGAATGTGGAGTTTGTGTCATTATTGTTGAATAATAAACAACAATAAACAATTCTGTGTGTATTTCTAATCAAAAGTACTCGTTTTTAGATTACTTTAATCATATAATCGATAGATTTGCAATGTATCTATTAATCGAACAATGTGCAATGTTGAATATAAGTAAAGATTTTTATATATATAAACATCTTTAACCGTATCTAGAAAACACATTTCACTTGTTTGATTTTCGAATATAATTATTGATGAAGTTATGCGGGATGACTGCAAGCGCCCACAGCAAAGTAGACATAAAGCTTGTACAAGTCACTCCGTCGATCCAATTTGGGGCAATAAGGACCACAATAAAACTCCCTCCATTTTGTAGTGTCCTTGGCCATGTGCACTCTAAAGCTTTTTCCAGGTTGAAGTTAATCCCAGCCAGCTTTGCCATTACCAGACCCAGGTGGTGTTTGAGCCCCCCGGGTATGTTTGCAGCCCGGTGTCCTCCAATGGCGAATTTAGAAGAAAATTCATAAATTTGGCCTATGTAGACTCTGTCACTAAAACCGGTTGTGTTTTTGAAATCACTGAAGGTCGAATATTCGGGAGAATATGAACATTAACCTTGAATGTTTTTGATTTGTTTGCTGAGAACGCCAAAGTACATTCGGATGAATATAGACTCTCTCACATGGATATAATATAATATAATATAATATAATATAATATAATATAATATAATATAATATAATATAATATAATATAATATAATATAATATAATATAATATAATATAATATAATATAATATAATATAATATAATATCAAAATAACATCATAACTTTGATTGATAAGCACCGAGCAAGAAACCCAGGGACACTTTACAAAAATTAAAGAAATGTAACTAAAACATTAAAAAATCAAAAAGCCTAGTTGAAGAGGTGGGTGTTGAGCGCCCTTATATCATATAATATCATATAAAATCATATGTTTACACTATCAAAGGGGCTTTTTTGTACACGTCCAGGACAAAAAAAAAAGGTTCACCAAACATGCGCCTGTATACTAAACTACCACAACCTGAGGAATGGTTATGCTGCAAATCCCACACCACTAACCTGAACTCAATAGGTTACAAGCGAAGGCCTTGTCTCTTATGGGACACATGAGCCGCAACGGAAACATTATACATCAATTAATTATGGGTGCCCAGTGTTTCACTGTTTTTATTGTCCGCACACTTCGTGTTCCTGTCGCGGAGGCCCTATCTATATCTCTGCGTTACAGTTATTAATTGTAGCTATTAAATCTTAATTTCCACAGCTGCCCGGCTAATGTATCTCCAAAACAGTTTACTCTGACCACTGGCTTTGATCAGGCTCGTATAATCGTGGCCGAAGAGGCCGTTTGAAGAGGATCATGTTCGTCCCGAGTGCAGTTATGAACAATAATGCGGCGTTTTATTACATCCAGCGGAAGCGTTTATTTTTCACGAGAGACAAAGCGACTCGGCGCGGCACGCACACACACGCGTGGATCCAGAATAGACCTGGGCGACTTGGGCTGACACCGAATAGTCCACGACAGGAAGGAAAGGAGAAACCATTTCTTTCCTATCACGGTGGAATCGACTTTAAAGATCACATATTTCATGCGCTTGGCAGGGACAAATACTGTGTTTTGGGGAGAGCGAGAGAGAGAGAGAGAGAGAGAGAGAGAGAGAGAGAGAGAGCGAGAGAAAACATTTGGAACATGAATTCTGTTGCGTGAGAGGTTTGGGGATTTTATAGAAGTACCACCAGCAACGAGCGAGATCACCAGAACAATGAAAACAATGAATCCCGTAACCGATATTCATCTCCTGTCTTTTATCATAAGGATTGAGCGTTTTTTTTAAACCGAGTGCTATCCCGATCTCTAACAGCCGAGGTTGTACGGGATTAAAATTTACCCAGGTAGAACAAGCCTACCAGCATGCTATGGAGTACTCAACCATAAAAAGCCCAACTCAGCACAATGAATAGCACATGCAGTGTGCTTGGCACAGATGTGTTGCCTTATTAGGGCCCCCATGCAGGAACGCATTTACTACAGCCTACAGTACGGCCTAGTTAGCGCCAGAAGGAAATGTGCACAAAGCGGAGACACACGTGTGTGTAGGATGGGTTGTTACGTGGAAAAGCAGCGATGTGGTGTGCTAATACCTCTTTTACGCACAGGCCTCTACATTCAAGCACAGGATCCTTACGGTGAGTGTGGAGACAAAAAAAAAAAAAAAAAAAAACCCACAGATCCTCGGCAATGACATTGGTCCCGGTAGCGCCACCCGGTGGTAAGGTAGGATCTAAATCTTGGATCTGGTCAACCAGAGATTTCTTCTTCTTTCGAGGTGGATAAACCCGAGCAAAGGGGAAAAACGCTGTCAAATGAAGCTGATGCGGCCAACACGCAACAGACTTTTCCTATGTGTCCTCTCGCCTGTCGTGGCTCCAGCCTCCTTGGTAACACAGTTAATAACCTTGGTTCTCAGACGGTTTATTGCACTGCACTCCAATTGTACAAATGCTCCAGACTCTCAGACAGCTTTTATGGCGGCGTTGCCGTGGCAACGGGGAGGATGTGCCGTAATTAGGGACGGAATTCCAGCGCGCAGTAAAGGATGCGCCGCGCAGGAGCGCACTATGGCGGAGAGGCAACCATAAACTTCAGCCTCTCTCCCCGCGTTTATGGCCCTTTTGACTGTCATATATGAACGCCAATGCGCTGCGGCTGGCTTCCATAAACACAGCGATAACAACAGCAAATATGGCCAAAGGAGAATGTCGTTGAAACCCAAAACCAATCAGAGAAGCAAAAGTTATTCAGACAGAGATCCGAAGAAATGGGACACAGGGCGAAAACACATATCGAGAAGTTCAAAGCCAGATAATTTATATTGGTTGAAAGAATGTTTTGGGGGTGTGGGGGGGGGGGGGGGCGATGGTTTGAAATAAACTTGGCAAAGCTAAAACATTATCGGAAGAAATAACTAAAGCTACAGCAACAACATAATTGGAAAAACATACTTGCTATTTGCTTTAATTTTATTAAAACACAAGCACATGGGCCCAACAAGCCATTGCATATGCCGTTTAAATGTCATGTATCTACAACAAATCCTGCTAAAAATGTGCAAACGATTTTTTTTTCTCAGTATTACCTCAGTTGTATTTTGTTGTTGTTGTTGTTGTTGTTGTTGTTGTTGTTGTAGACATGAATCTTCAAGTCGCCTATACGGAAATGTGCGTTTTCTGGTCATATTCACCGCAAAACAAAAGCACAGAGTTGAGGAAACGGAACGGGTGCGTTAGTATTACAAATAAGACACATTGCAGTTGTTTTAATAATCCTTTCATTTTTTTTATTTGGAAATATTATATAATAATACAGAATAGGTTGGGCAAACCAAGTGGGGTTTAATAGGTTCAATGTGATGGCCCGGAACAGCCGTTTTTAGAAATTATTATTTTTCTCATAATGTCACTATTAAGTACCAAAGAATCGTGAAAGAATCATGAAGTAATTACAAATATCTGCCCAGTGAGTGGATATCTGGACAGACTGACAACGTCCATTCCGTATTACCTGTGTGAGTGAGTAGGCCTATCTCAAGCTTATCTCTGGTTTGGCCTGTATTATCAATAGTCAAATGTTTGGCATCAATGGTTTTCATTTTTTTATTTTTTTTTTTACTTTGGGTTTTGTGTTTGGACGATACCAAAATCTAAACAAATGTTCCCGTTCTTTAAAATTAAGAAGGGCCGTGATTGCGGGTCAGCTCAGAATAAAAATAGACACGGAATCCACAAAAAAAAAACCTGACTTTGGGCGTATTTTCGGCTTGGTTAGCCGTAGCATTAAATGATATAGTAAACAAATCAGCTAAAAATAAATAGACAAAAAAAAAAGAAAAACAGAAATACATTCGCTTCCGCTCAGACTCATTATTTGGTCACACCAAAGTCCATAGTCTTAACCAATTAAGTCAAATCACGGAATCCACAATCTGGCCACATTTTCTGATTTATAAACAGAAAACAAAAGCAAAATACAGCTTTTTGATTACAAAATACACTGGATCAGTCAGTTACAGACTGGTAATGATGTCCACGGGAAAGAAAATCAACACGCCGGCCTAAGTCACAAATATCTTCAAAACAGGCCTAAGTCCGGGGATTCAGCGAGGACCAGCAATCCCCGAAACTATTTAAAGGAGTCTATGGAGCGAAAAAGGAGTCTGAATTCATGCTTCATTAGGTGATTTCGGATCTCGGGTGTACCGGTGTCCTCGAACTTGAAATTAACCGAGCAGTTGTTGTTGTTGTTGCTGCTGCTGCTGCTGCTGCTGCTGCTGCGGCCGTTGCTGCGCACACGACGCGTGTGGCGGATCTCAGCCTGGAAAACACGCGCTGCAGTCCCGCAGCGTGGAACTGAGTCAGGGCGACGCTGCGTGTTTGTTTTGTGTTCCGTTCTGCCGACCCCTAAAGCAGAGGGTTTGACGTGTAGTACTGCAATCTGTCTCTGTTTAATTTCTTCTCCTTCATTCGACGGTTCTGAAACCAGATCTTGACTTGTCGATCGGTGAGGTTGAGCATCCGAGAGAGCTGCAGGCGCTTCTCCTTGTTAATGTACACACTAAAGAAGAATTCCCTTTCAAGTTCTCTGATCTGGTATTTGGAATAAGGACACCTTTTCTTGCGCGTCCTCTGTCCGTCTGCAAAAGGAAAGAGGAGAGTGTAAAAACTATAAACAATTGATTGGTTGATTCAATTTATAAAGGGTTGGCCGTTGGATACTTGTCCACACAAATCCTCTGGGACGTATGTCTTGATATCAAATTTGCAATAATATAATGGCGTCGCATGTAATCATATAATGCAATCCAAAATCACCCCACCGCACGCTGGTGGGACTGCCTGCCAGACAATGCATTTGACAATGCATTGACCTTTTCCAGCCAGGAAAGGAAAAGCCAGCACACATTCAAACACTACTATCGAGTCATTATTACAGCACAGAGGAATAATTACCCAGCACTGTATGGACTTTTCTGTTAAAGATTATATTTTGAAGGGAAAATCTTACAAGGGAGGAACTCATAATAGCTTCAGCACGAGAGCGTTGACGTGCGCCACCCTCAATGCATGCAAGGCTTCCTTTAAAGCACGAAAAAAAAAAAAAAACCCTCTACAATACTACATCCATGATTCGCGGACACAGGCTTTAACATACGATGAATAATTCAACTCGATAAATATAACAGTTTTGAAAAAAAATTAACTTCAGAGTATCTTAGCATAAACATTAACCCACCTCCCCTTGTTGTCTTTCACGGCCAATTTCAATTCCAAGCACGTGATCGTGCAGTTTATAACAAAGTTTTGTTGGGGGAAATCTACAGGCCCTCTATAAACCTTATACGCTTATAAAACAGCATATAAAATTTTTAACAGCAGCGCGGCTAGATTGCAAACTTTCTCCCACACAAACCGAGAGGCTGACTCCCAATACGTACTGCCGCCGCCGCTCGACTTCTCCTCGGTGTTGCCGGAGGAGGACTCCGGGCTGCTGCTCTCCTCCCGGGGCTCCTTCGCCTCGGAGTCCCGGCACGACGTGCCTTCCTGGGCAGAGATCGGCTGCTTTCCCGCCGCTTTGTCTGCCGAGTACTCGTTCGCGGAGGAGCTCTCCGACGCGTTGCCGTACGCCGTCTCGAAAAACTGGTCAAAAGCCTGCGGCAGCACCCCGTTCCGACCCACATTCCCGTAGAAATTGGACGCCGCAGCACTCGAAACCCCCGTGTGGTGGTGGTAGGCGGCGGCGGCGGCAGCGGCAGCGGCGGCAGCCGAGTTGTTTTTGGCGAACACGTCCCCCACGGTGGTCTGGGAGAGACAGTCCCGGTGCACCATGTCCTCGGTGGGGTAGCACTGGGGCAGGTTGCCCCGGTGCGGCCATTTGGCGGACGGGTCGATGGCCGCATAGTCCCTGAACGTCACCTCCCGCACCGGCTGAACCTGCGGCAGGTTGGACGAGTACGAGTAGGTCACGGGGCGGGTGGACGGGGTCTGGGACAGGAACGAGGGCAGACCGGAGAAATCTGCCCCCGCCGACACGTAGTAGGTGCAACTGGGCAAATACATGTTCGATCCAACCGGGACCCGCTCGTCAAAATCCATCATTTCCCCCCCGAACTCCCGCTATATTGTACGCGTGGCTCGCCTCGGTGGCCGCCCTGAACACGGCTCTGGAGCGCCGCGGCTCGTGCCTCTTTGAAGCAGGTCCGCGCGAGGCAGAAATTTGGAGACGTAGGCTGACGTGGAGAGCCATCTCCATCCATTCCACGGGAGGCGTGGGTCACGTGACGCGACGGCGAGAAATTGACAGATTTTAAGCGAGCGCATGCATGTGTGTGCGCGCGCGCGCGCGGGCGGGTGCGGGCGCGTGCGTGAGTGTGTTTGTGTGTGCGTGTGTGTGTGTGTGTGTGTGTGTGTGTGTGTGTACCAGAGACCGTGGGTATGAAACACACGGCTGCGATTTCCTAAATGCCTGACATTGTTTCATCGTCACGTCACGTCTCAAATTTACCATATTCACTCACAATTGTATAGGTTTTTTTTAAACGTGCTTAGGTGACGTTGTGATGTTATCTCGGTTAAATATCAATTTCACTGATATGTATGTGTGCGTGTGTGTGTGTGTGTGTGTGTGTGTGTGTGTGTTTGCTTTAGCTTTTGAATTTGTATGTGTCCTTCGGAGAAGTATTATTATTAATTTGTTTACATACAAATAATGAAATCCCTTTTTAATGTGTCTGTATTGGGGTAGGCCGACTTTTCCACGCGTGATCCCACTGGAAACTAGTATAAACCAAGCGAGTTATACTGTCTGTGTGATCGACCTGTATAAGAAGCAGGTTATCCGTGACTCATATACACTTTGAATAACTTAGTGGTTTGGTGGTTGTTTTGGTCCAATTGGACATAGAGATATCAGGGTCATGTTCAAGTGACCGCTGATGTCCCAAGCTCTATACGCAGGCAGTACAGCCCCAGTTAAACAATAACTAAACACAACAACATACAAATGTAAAAAAACACTGAATAAGTGTCCGAAACGATTATTAAAAACACGTTACAAAGCATAACAAGAACCGTAGTATTTTATTTTTCACATCAATGCAGCAATCTACAAGAGCGGCACTTCTAGCACGGATCTAAATGGGAATTATAAAATGTGAAGTAATTTATTCTGAAAACGCATGGGCAAATAACACACCGATTTGCCCAATTTAAATTGTTAACAAAATGTTGGCAGTATTTGTATCTATTTTGTTCAATGGCCCCGGTCTCAACACTAAAAGCGTTGATACCAAACCTAAAGCGGTTAAACTAGGTTTACGCACGGCGAGTTATTCAAGCGATAAGCAAGACCTATCCTAAAAATCTTGGTATTCACTGGACAATCTATTTTTAAGGACCTAATATTTAAAGTTTACTCCGTGCGGGGTTATATATTTTCCAAACATTATTCAGTCATAGCACAATGGGCAGAATTGATTCAAAAGGGCCAAAACTGCTCGTTTTTTTATTGGCAGAATAAAATGCTAGAGTAACTCTGTGTGAAATTCAATAAATATTACCAGACTAGGAAAAAAGCACAGCGGTGAAAATAGGACACGCAAAACGAGATGTAGGTATAATTTGCTGCTATCTACAATCGCTTTTGAATGGAATATCTTCTTTTTTTAATGCAGGGTTTTCTCATGTCCAGTCACACCATCAATTCATTGTTTTGTGTTGTAAGGACCTCCGCGAGGCCACCGTGGAGCTGCAACCTGACTCTAATGTGTTGTGAACGGGAGACCTGAGCTCGGATTAGGAGCGCCGGGCCTCCCCCGGCCCCCAAATCCACTCTGCGCGCCCACGGAGATCCAAGTCGTGCCCGATGTCACATGTGTAACACAACCTTAAAATATCACCTTTACTAAGAAGCTGCAGGCGAGAGCTAAACCCCCTCACGGCTGCAGGAGAACAACCGAAAACAAGCCGCGCAGATTGGCCGTTTTATTCAGATTGTATTGACACAAACAAGCCCACAGTGCGTTTGCCACCGCACGCCCCGCCTCCCGCTCCATCCAGACCAATTCTACGACTTGAGCTGAGGCTTTTAGGCTGTAATTGAGCACAGGGTGCCCAGCAAAACTGAAGTCACTTCTGCACAGACCTGCGTTTTTTATAGCTCCTATTGAGCATTCTACTGCCTCTTTTTTTTCCGGCCGGGCCAGACACCACAAAGCTGGCTATGCGTGATGGAAAAGTCACCACCTACACGGACCGCAGCCGGAGCTTTGGCAATATAGGACAACCCGGAGACCGGGTAAGATCACTATTTATATTTATATCTATCAGACGGATCGCCAGGGTTTGCCATGTCAAAATTTGGGGCGGAAACTTGTAATATTGCGCGTATAGGCGTTTGAGGACAAACAGTGTAATGTATTCTACTATCATTTAAATACAAGGAATCCGGCGTTGTACTGTGTATAATGCGGTGCGGAGCGTAATATATTTCTAATTGCAGAGAATAAAACAATACAATATATCTGTTAATGTGTGCACGCACGCTTAACACGCGCAATACGTGCAAAACAAAACAAACACAAAAGGGAATAAAATCCGGTGCAAGGACCCGCTGCTCGCTCATGTGAGCAGTGCGGGAATGGGATTTATTTTTGGGGACAGAAAACAGTGCCGCCGCGGCGAGGGAAAACTTTCAAAGCCAAAGCTTTGTCTGTGCGGTCGACTTCAAGTTCGGGGGAGGGCGAGGAGGCTGTGACACCATTCGAGGGCTGTCTGCCCCGGATGGAGTTGCCCTGATTGCTCCTGCATTCTTCGCCACGCACGTCTCGCGGCACTGCCGCGGGGGAAAGAGCCCCGTTCGGATCACATGACGAATCGATATTGGCAGCAGGAAGCAAGTTCACCCTCGGAGCGGCTGCGACACAACGGATACACGCTCTTCGGGACCAGCGCCGCTTTAAATAGCACCGACTGGGATATTCTCGTGCAGAGATAGTAAAGCCTTGGGAGAAACGATAAGGCGTCTCACGGGGTTTTTCCCTTCCACGCATGTGAAAAACCAGGGGTGGAAATAGTCAAATCGTGTGTAAACGACGCGTCTCTGTGAAATAAATATACTTTACAGTGTGTCTGATTCTGATAATACAAGCGCTTCCACAGCCACACTCGCACGCACACACGACACGCCCGCCAGCCCTGCCACCACGGAATAAGCTTCTTCATCCGACCTCAAGAAATGGGCTGATTGAGACTGTGGGGCTCTGGAGATCAGTGCAACAAAACTGGATTGTCGCACAGCGGCCCAGTGCGCCATAAAACCTGTCAGACAACAAGACAACAACACTGTCTGGGAGCTTGAAAGTACACTTTCACGCCATGTCAGCCATGCAGGCTGTAAAGTAAAGCGCCACATTCAGGTTCTTCAAAACCTGCACTTTGAGTCGAAATAAAATCTCACTTCAATAAAATTTCAAAGCCTCACACTTTGAAACTGCAAGCCGACAATTGTTATCTGATTTTTAAACGACCTCTGGCTTAAAAACATACAACAATATTGCACATATTTAAGATTCAGCCTTAGCTTAATACCTTGGTTTTTTTTAAACCAAAAATAGATCCAGGGAATAATATTAATTTGGAAGATACAAAATGTGTTGTTAATACATGTACTGAGGCAACCTAAAACACATCTTTTTTTTTATTTTGTACAAAAGCGGCACCTTGTGCATATGTATAATGTACGTAAACTTTTTTTTTTTCCGCGCATCCCAACCACACAACAGCCGACCCCGTTAATTGCCCTAATAAACAGTGAAAGTGAATTATTTTCGTACATTTTCAACAGAAACCTGCTTTTGAACTTGAATCTTATCAGGGGGTCGCTGAGGCAGATTTGGAGAGAGTTGAACGGACTGTAGCTCGAAAATGTGACTGGCAAATAAGATCATGTAGGATCCTAAAAGAATACTCTGGTGACTCACAAAGACACATTTTGCACACATTCAATGCCAGAGGACAGGAAATATGCGATGAGTCTCGATTCGGTCTCAATTTTCAAATCCAGAACTGCTCATTCTACCCACAGGTAACCGAAAAGGGAGCTGACTGCAGAAGGCCCGCAGGAGAAAGATCAACTCCACGGTCAAAGGGAGGACACGGGTGGAGAGGCTGCTGCCACACGCTGATATCAAATGGACTGAGCCGGGGTCCACATTCAGAAAAGCATCGCGTCGGGAATCAGGATAGATGGTGTGATTTCTCTGGGGTGTTCCATAAAAAAAAAAAGGAGAATTCTCTGGATTTTCATCTTCGAATTATAGGCCGTAAATCGGAAATTACACTTAGTAGAATATCCGTTCAGGGAAACCTTGAGGGGATATTCCTTATTTGACAAAGCAGGTTTAAAGGCTGCGTCCTTATACTAGTATGACATGCTCTTTGTCAGTTTTGAAACTCTTCATTATGCTATTTTACAAATGTCCTCAGTTTACACAAGGGCGAGTAAGTAGATACATTAGATGCCTTATGAGGCGTAGATGTGTGTTGAAAATAATGCGTTATGCCGATTAAAAATATATATTTTTTTCTGTTGGGTTTCACCTCCAACTTATTTAATACCTACTTTGTACTTCAAGCCATGCTGAAGCGGTACATGGAAATACAAGGTTAATATTTTGATTTCAATGACGGACCATAATTGACAGATCGAGGGTATCTTTCAATATACGTATTTTTGTATATTGTGCCTAAATAGTGTTCCGAAGAATAATAGTCTATATAATAGTATATTATATTTACCACGCTTATAATATAGAAGCACAATTTTACACTGAAGAGACAGATGCGTCGCTCCTGCGGACGAAAATAATGTCCTGCCTATTGAAAATGCATTTGTTCAGTATACGTGCATGTTTTATAATAACTGTTATAATATAATAACTGAATTCTACTTGTTATTATTGACGGTGTCGCCTACACAGTGTGGATCTAAACTCATTTATTTGTTTACAATGAGGGTTGAAATTTAAATTCGACTGGAAACAGGCATTTCTGATCATTTATCCTTTCAAATTCAGTTATATTCCTACCACATTATCACTGGGAGGCGGTTGTTGTCGTTTTAGTCATAGCTTAATAGTTTAATGATAGTTTCTACCAAATGGCCACTGTAATTTAAATATTTCTACTAAATGAAGACCAACTATTAAAACTAAACCTTTACTAAACAAAGTCCAAAGCCATTGTTCTATCAACTGGATTTCAATAAGCTGTACAGACTGTGCTTTCCCCCGACACGCACAGAATGTCCGCATTCTTCTTTTTTAGCTTGGGGATTCTGCTTTCTGAGTTAAAGTTGACCAGGCATATTTCCACGAGAGAAGAGTTTGGTTGTTTTTTTTATACACTTTCTCAAAAAGCGCTACGCAAATGCACAATTATTTTACTTTTACACGAATTGTGAACGATAGGTTTGTGGGGTGGTTTTGTTCCGAACAGCCGCATGTACATTTACATCTTTATGTCTTTGATTGATAAAATACACACAAATACTAAGGCGCTTTGCGGGAATAAATCCTTGAATCGATCCACTTTGATGAGACAAGTATTCAACGCCAACGATTATCATTCGCAAAAACGTAGAAGACAACAAAAAAAACAGACAGACAAAAAAAAACAAAGCCACCTGTAAAAAAAAAAAAATGATAATAAAAATCCCCCGAGAGCGACGTGGAGAGTCTTTCCACCTTCACAGGATCTTAATCTCGGTCAAGTGCTTCCATTTGACCGCTGCCCTGGGACCAGCTCCTGACCGCGTCTTTCTTACGTTTCGACGCGGCTTTGGTGGAATCTGCTGCGGCCTGCGCGTCTGCAGCAAAGGTAAAAAGCACAGAGCACGCCATTGGGCCCAGCTGTGTAAAGGCATGTGATAAGGTAAACATCTCCCTATTCTTTGGACATAAAGTACGCTCCAACACATTCGTATCCGGGTATCTTGGTAATCGTGTATGTGACTAAACCCATGCTTTCAAACGCAAAAGCGCGAGAAAAACCCAAAGGAAGTGAGAAGAGACAAAATGAAACAAATGCATTTTGTGGTGTTCCCCCCCCCCCCCCCTTTACATGGCTTTTTTTAACGCCATAATTAAACTGGAGCGACGGCATCCCCCTTTTAAACCAAGAGAATAACATGCTGTAAAAAAGCATGTTTAAAGACGATCATAAATGCCTACTGCTTTGTTTAACTTCTTAGGAACTAACTTCGAATCACGGTAAAAAAAAAAAAAAAAAGATAAAAATAGATAATCTTGGAGTAGCCCAACCCCTGCCCCTCCACCTTTAAAAAAAAAAATGAGAAAAATGACGTACTTTTGCGTAAAGGCTTAAAAATGTTGTTATTCATTGGTTGGCCTTAGGGTGGCAGCAAAGCCTAAATATAGCAACGTGAATCAAGTTCAACATTCCGCCAGTTCTGCTACCCGCCCTGCAGAGTGAAGGACAGACAGACAGACAGACAGACAGACAGACAGACAGGCAGGCAGGCAGGCAGACAGACAGACAGACAGACAGACAGATGCTTGGTTGTTGTAAGGACAGCTCAGAATCATTAGCCCCTTTCAGCCCCTGTTTTCCTAGAAGAGTGGGTTGAAGGGAGTGCGGGAGGTGACAACCAGAGGTTACTTCATCCAACGCAGTTTTCACATTATAGTTCTTGACGGTTTTTTTTGGGTTTGTTTTCGGAAGAGCAGAGTAGTAGTGAATGGGAGGGAATAAAGATGGAACACATGTATAATACAATAATAGACAATATAATAGAGAGGGCAGTAATAGCTAATAAATAATCTGAAATGAGGAGACGAGATAAGGAGTGAAAATATAGCCAAAAATGTTGAGATATGAAAAAATTCTGAACAAAGATATGTAATAAAAGAAAAATGGATAATTATATTTGTTATACATATACGCACACACACACACACACACACACACACACACACACACACACACACACACGCACATCAGTGAAATTGATATTTAACCGAGATAACATCACATACGTGCTTTTAAAAAAAACCTATATACAATTGTAAGTGAAAATGGTTCATTTGAGATGTGACGTGACGATGAAGCAATGTCAGGCTTTTAAGAAATCACAGCGGCGTCTTTCATACCCACGGTCTCTGTTAGCACGCACACACACACACACACACACAGACACACACACACACACACACACACACACACACACACGAACATTAACATTACATTAAACATTAAATTGATTGATTGATGTGATTCAAAAACAACGTGTGCTTTTGTTAATGATGTGTGTTTTGTCATGTATGTCTTTGCTGCTGCAACACTGGAATTTCCCTTTGGGGCTAAATAAGGTATATTTATCTTATCTTACCTCACCTTCAATAAATTATCTTTAATGTTTCAGAAATTCGACGATTATCACATTGATGTATACGATAAACAGTGCCGAGCAACTTCAATGGCTGCGCATTCTGTCGGCAATGGCTCCCATAATAATTGTAGCACGTCAGAGAACCCCGATTCTACAGGAAATTGACTTCATAACTGCAAAATGTAACTGAACCTTAGATGAGGCTGTCTTGGAAGAGTAAATAGAAAAAAAAAAATGGCCATGAATAAAAAGATGAAATTTGCAACAAAAATGGAAATGTATAAGAGAGCTTATCAGACACTAGGCTCCCCCTCAGTTAAATATGGAAATGTGTGTGACCTCAAATAAAGGTGATATGGTGATTATAAAACAACAGCATGAAGGGTGGGCGGGCAGCGCATGTATTGCTGCCCTCTCCAAAAAAGAGGCGGGGCTTGCTTTGTTTTGCTCCATAGCGAGCCAATCGCTGACCGAGCTACGCCCGCACATCCAAACGGCTTCGGAGCTGCTCGTTCTGAGCCAATTGGCGCGGAGGGTTGCTCGGTTCAGCACACAGGAAATGAAACGCACCAATCACCGCCCGAAAGCGCCGGGCGACGTGGGCGCCCGAGCGCGTCGGCGCCTCGGACGTCGCTCCTGTGCGGTCTGAAGAGCCGAGAGGCAGATCAAGTTGTCTGATCGAAACTCTTTGAGAAGTGACTTTAAGCTCTGCTGTACAATTTCGACCAAATGTATTGGTTGATTTTAATTACTTGTCCCCATAACGAATGGGTTCCGTATCGGCATACAAGTAGATTATGATGTGTGACGTTATATTATGACACAGTAATAATCAACAATACCACTAATCGGCCTCTTCGTTTTCAACATTGTGTAATTTAGCAGATGCTTTTGTCTAAAGCGACTGAAAATAAGCACATTTGTTAGAGTGGGCTGAATCAAATTTATGCAAGATAGGAAAGAGCCGATCATTATACATCTTAGTGTCTTAAACGCCAGCCACACTCGTAATTATAATTAGAATTGCAATCATAGTTATGCGTGGGGTGTGGGAGATAGTCCCAGAAAGTCAATTTATGATAACCAACAGGGTAACCTTTGTAAATATCTAGAAATGACAAATCATGCGTATTTGAGTGTATTATTTTGTATATGCGTTAAATATCAGATTTTTTTATTTTTATTTTTTACTTTAGAATACGTCGGCCTTGAACGCCTTGGCGGGGTTTACTTGTTTGCTTCAAAAAAAAAAAAATCATATTAGCAGAAGTGAAAACCTTTTTCAAGCGAAGTATAGCCCAAATAGTTGCACGCAGGCTTATTGGCTTAGGCTGTGTGTGCGTAGTGAAATACTTACTAGCAGTTGCTAATGCGCAAGCCGACAGGCAAAATGAATAAACATGCATAGACTACAGTTGGAAAAAAGGGAGACAAGCCATCACTTTGAGTATAGGTCCATTTAAATGTTTAATGCACAGTGCTCAAAGGCGCTCTAATGTGTTGTATGCTTCAAGCGCAATATAGATATGAGGCTTGAGTATTTATGCATATCTTCAACCCAAATTCCATTCGACAAATATTATTAATAACCACGAGGTCAATAGCAGCTGATCTGCAATGCAAACAGTGGAAACATTGTGCCCAAAGCGGGCAAAATGACTTAGTTCTACGTTGTGGTTAACCCTCATAATTTATTGTGATTCATGAAAAGCTGCTTTCGACATCCTTACAACATGTGAAGGCATATATATATATAACTATATATATATATATATATATATATATATATATATATATATATATATATATATATATATAACTATATATATATATAGTTCTCTTCGATTTCCTTGGCCTATTTGGAAGAGCCAACAGGACTTCTGTTGGTTAACCTTAACGAACAGCACACAACACGAACAATTTGGAACAGTAACGACCAGGAGGAATGGTTTGAAAGCAAATATCTCAGTCAATATAGATTTGATGTAAGTAATATAGTTGCTTTCAATACTTAATTTCCAAATGCTTATTTGTGTTCCGTTTTAAGCGGGTTTTCTTCTGCAACCTCTTAGGGAAAACTGTTATTAAAAATATATATTTAAAAAGTCAGTGGCTTGTGTTTTAAATAGATTGAAAAGGTTTTCCTTTCTTTATAGCTGTTTTGTACGCACTTTATCACAATGCCTTCATCAAGACGGACCGGATCATTTCAAATTCAGGCCATAATGACATAATGACAATTTCTGTCTGGCCTAATGAAGCCACCAAATTGTTATTATTAATGTTTGAGTCATTTAAAAAAAAAAACTACAATCAATGCGAGTGATAACACTAAGAGTGTGTTATCACTCGCATTGATTGCACTTTTTGTCGTAAACGTACAGGTCGTTGTAGGTGAAGAAATTAAGTATTTTTGCTTGTGAAATCTGCATGATCCACTTGAGCCTAACACAAAGTAATCACTAGATGGCGACGTCAGCTTATATTTCAATACCATTCACTCACACTGACTAGATGTGGGCCTACGACACTCCGCACGTAAACCATGGGGAAGGCAGACAGGACCATTTTACAGTATAACATTAAAGTTATCAACATTTGAAATCAACATTATGTACAGACAGATTATATACAACTAATTACTGTGAACAAAACGAAGAGCCCCAGCAAGTGGAAGTGTGGGACAGTTCCAAAACAGCTGGCATGTCTGTGTTCCACGGTTTACATCAATACGGTTGATTTAGGTCGAAATAGAAATATATATCCTACCACAGATAGAAAGTTTAAAAAAAAAAAAGTTGTTTTTTTTTAGGTGAATTTTTAACAAAACTCGCAGCCGAATAGTGATAATTCAATAATGTCCATGTTTATTAGTATGGACTTCAACATCGATATATTCAACACACACCGATAACCACGTATAGCCATGCCGGAATTTACATCATAAACAACCACACGGATATGCATATATGTTTAAAAGCTATAAATGAAATTAAGACATATCCCGGATGATTATCTATGCGAATAAGTATTGCACCATGGAGCATGGCTCCATCTGAAAATACAAAAAAACTTTTTAAGCGCGTGAACAGGTTGTAAGGAGGTGGAAAAAGATTAATAATTAACAATCCCAAAGTCCAAAATCCTTGACGGGCTTATGTCCGGTGAACCTCCATATTCAACACCCGTCAAACTTGGGAAACAAAAGGTAAAGCTCATTGCCACACAGACCAGTCTGAAGAAGATGTTTTCCTGAGCTGAGAATGAGCATGCCTCACAAAAAGTCACATATATTATATTTTCCACGTTATGCCGATTCCGTCATCAATATCTTACATCAACGCGGTGAATTGAGGGCCCGGCATTTATAAACCCCAAATTTGGTTCCAAAGAAAAAAATCCAAGAACTCATTTCACAACAAACAAAATATTCGTAAAGGTTTCGATCCAGTAGTCCAGAATCGTCAAAGTGTAAAGAAAAATCGGTATGTGTGTGTGTGTGTGTGTGTGTGTGTGTGTGTGTGTGCGTGTGTGCGTGCGTGCGTGCGTGTGCGTGCGCGAGAGTTTGAAATTCCCGTAAATTGTCTGCAAAAATAAAAATAAAAATAAAAATAAAATGAAGGAGAAACTAGCTGATGGTTTTCACTTTGTTGACAACTTTCTTTTCCTTGACTCGTCTGTTCTGGAACCAAATCGTGACCTGTCGCTCGGACAGGTTTGTCTGGGCTGATATCCTCCTCCTTTTGTCCTTGGTGATGAATTTATTGGCGGCGTACTCTCGCTCGAGCTCCTTCAGTTGCACCTTGGTGTATGGCACGCGCTTCTTTCGCCCACGTCGGTAGGAGCTCGCGTCCCCCGCGGCGTGGGACACCGCATCTGTGCGGGCAGACGACAAGGAGAAATATCAAATATAAACCGTTTCACTTTTGAAAGTCGAATCAATGGGTCATGGTATTTGTACGTTGTATTCCATTGTTATTCTATTATTCAGGATGGTCTTAAGCTAGATGCCTAATGATGGTAAAAGATCCAACCCCTACCTGGTATGGAGGATTTCCACATGTGCCCGGTCTGGGGCTGCTCCTTGGCGCAGTAGACCTGGCCGTTCCACCCATTTGTGGTGAGAGTCCACGGTTGGTAGGTCTCCATGGGCAGCAGGGGTTCGTGGCGGGCCTCCGACGGCGCGCTGATGGTCGGTACCACGGGCACGTCCAGGTAACTGGGCACGGGTTGGTACGGGCCGGACGGGTAGGTGGGATAGAAGGCGAATTCCTTGGCGCGGGAGGTGAAGTCGTCCCCCGGGGCGGGAGAGCCGTCCATGTATTTATCCCCGTAAGCGGCGGCGGGCGGCTGCGCGCCGCACGACTTGACGCCGCCGTGATGCGACATCCTGCACGGGTAGTAGCCGCTCCCGAAGTACCCGTACGGCAGCGACGCGCTGGATGAGCTCTGCGCCGCCGAGCACGGGCTGCACTGCTTCACCGGCTCCCCCATCCCCGAGGCGGGTACGTCGCCGGGCGCGGAGTACGCGGTGCTCGGCGCCAGGGACGCGGGGTGCGCCATCAGATTTCGGCACTGGTTCGCCGCAAAGTTGCCGCCGGCGAAGCCCTCCATGTTCCTGCTCGCGTCGTCGGAACCGCCGCCGTTGTCGTAGAGGAACATCACCGACGGGTCGACCCAGCGCGGACGGAGGAGCAGTGACGTTGTCATAGCACGACATCCAGCATCGAGGTTGTTCTGGCTCTTTTTTTAAAAGCCCGGAGACTGAAAAAAGGGAGATACCGATTCTGAGAGCGTAAAGTGACTCTGACGCGCACCGGAGCGCTCGAAGGTCGCGCCTTCATTGGCCAACGGATTTTCCACGTGACGTGGGCTATGCAAAGAGGATGATAAACATCTCCCGGTGCAGACAATTAAATGTTAAAAAAAAAAAAAAAAAAAAAAGTTGCAAGATAACTGTATCATGGGTTTGGGTTATCGACAACCTTTCTGGAATCTGGAAGTTAAGCCAAATTAAATTTCGCCTCTGAAGTTTGAGTGTAGCTTACGGATAGAAATCTGATGAAATCCGTCTGTGTTTGTGTGGAAATTGCTCTTCTATATTATAGGAAGTCAATTAAATCAGCCAATTAAAATAAAATAACCGATATTAACATTAGGAATCAAAACATTTCCCATTAAACCGCAAGTAACAGGAAAATCTATTAGTTTTGTTTTTGCTGTATAACCACCTCATTGCCTCCTAATATGCATGTATGCATTTTATGCATTGTTTTGAAGGTATGTGCCAATGGCTCGATCCAGAAAAAACAATGCAGTGACTAAAAAATATTTATTATTAGTTATTAGAAAGCAACCCAACATTACCTGCTTGCTGCGCCACGTCGTGCGACAACAAAACGAACTGCATGTGGACTCCGTTATCCCAGATGCGCAAAGGCAAGGACAGAAGCTGGAACTTGTGGGAATTTAGTCCATTAATATATATTTTATATATAATAATATAGGCCACATCAACACGGGGAAATAATATACTCTGTATTTGATGGAGTGGAATAAAGGGGGATTTTGAGGGAAGGTCACAGCGCATTTGGCACATGTTTGCAGTGTGGAGGTGAAGGGGGTCCAGGGCTACCGGTGCGTCGCGGTGCGCGCTGCTTTTCCACGCGGGGTGGACCCTGCAGGAGGCCAAGGTCAAGTTGAAAGTTGCTGTCTCGCCATCGAGCCAGTTGGGCTATTCACCCTTTGAAGCGACCGTCTGAGCTTTTCAAAAGGGCGGAAGAGGTGTGAGAATTCCTGGCGGAATAAAGGCTTTGGAGGACATTAAGTTTTACTGTCATTTTGTTTTACTCTGGCACACACCGGTCTCCAGTGCGCCGTTGACTTGGCTTCGCTGCACCGGCTGCGTTTGTTGCTGTAGCTTTGGAAATATTACCGGAATGCATTTCACATGTCGCTTCTTTTTTAGGAGGCGTTTTGGCGAATACGTGCGAAAATGCTGTATTCCGTGCAAAGTAGGCCGGGATAGAGGTGTCGTTGTGTGGGTGTCTGGTCGGCTTTTCCGTGTTTACGACCAGTGGCTCACTGTCTGTGCTGCTGTCTTGGGGGGCGGGGGGCGGGGGGGGGGGGGTCGCTTGGCACACAGCTTTCAGCGACCAAAATTTTAAAATCTAAAACGGCGTTTTGGAATTAAAATATTATTTACATTTTACAAATAAAATAAAAAAATAAAGATGATCATTTTTAGCCCGGCGGATAAAAGTAAAATCCAAACGCAAGACCCCCGCGAAACCTTCCAGGCAATATCAGATTAGGTTGGCATGATCACAGTAACAATAACAATAATAATAATAAAATGAAATCAATGGACGTGTGTGGTTTCTGACAAAGACCCAAGTCGTAACTTGCTACCTTAGGCTTCTTGTTTGAATAAATTACCTTACGCAACTGCTATAAACACGTTCAAACAAAAGCATAGCGTGTCAGCCCTTACTATTTACCTTTCAACATAAAGTGCAGTTTGGCAATTCCTCTGAGTGCTAAATCCATCCATGTCATGTTACTAGAAACACATCCACAAGCAAAATATGATAGACGTTTGTCATAAAAACCTTCTTATTTAACGTCTGCAATGCATGCTATATAAGGGGGAAAAAACGCAGAACCTTGAATGCAATTTCTCTGAACGAGAAATAAGAGCACTTTCTACAATTTTAAAATAAAATAGTGAATATTTCTCATAGAATGTCAACCCGAATTATTCTTTGTTATATTTGTTTTATTTTATTAAATTGTATTTCTTTCAATAAAAGCCTATTCGTGTTATTTTTAAATATTTCATTTAATTGCAATGCAGATGTTAATAGTTGCATATTAGTTAACGCTTAAATATAATAATTACCGGTTATCCCTGCACATAAAAACAATCAATTGTTTTTGTGCGCAGTAATATTGAAACGAAACTCTGTTTTTTTTATTTTCACTTTAGGCCTCCTTGATCAAACGAGGTCCCAACTGCAGAAATGGCCGTTTTCTGTCGCTTTCCCCTCAATTTTACTCAATATCAATTTAATTGTATACTCTAATAACACCGCCACATACTTTAAAAACGTGCTTGGTCTATGCCTACCCATGCATTAAGCACAGGGCACCTCATGCAAAAGAAATTGACATCCTGGAGCAAAATGGTGAACCCGCCGAGGTTATGAAATTATAACCAATTGTGACCAAAACAAATGCTTCGATCAGCTTTGCTGTTGTTGCTCAACAGGGCTACACGTGAAGACGTCCGAGGCGAGAAAACTCTTCGTTTAGCACCGCACCCCTGCCGCCCTGATCGTCGGGCCGGTGCAGAGTGCACGGCAGCCAGATAGACCACCGCCGAGCACCGACACAACGACCAGACGTTCTGCAGCCAGCCTCCTCTCAGGTCATTATGACGACCTGTGCTGTCGTGTTGACTCGCAGTCAACGCACGAGGCCGTTTTCTAAAGAACAAATCCCAGCTCCGAGAAAAGGAAACACTTCCAACACGGAGTTCTAGCCACTTTGCTCTGTGAATATCCTATTTCGAACAGAGCAGCGTGTGCGCTTTGATTGTGGAATGCATTCCAAGCCATTAAGGAGTCAAATAAATTGAGTGCGACAATATCCAACTTTTCTGGCGCCCTAGCACAACGTTTCCTTTACATTTCCATATCATCGGAGGGAATAAAACAAAACAAGCACGACCTCGCGTACACGTGCCATGGCCAAAAATAAAGTCCAGCTGTTGGAAGAACCGATGGAAGGAGCTGTCTGCACTTGGTGGTTTTTTTTTCCCCCTCCTTCTGAAAAGAGTGTTGAGCCTCCATTGTAAAGCTGTGTGGTTTAGCAGCAGCTCCGCCAGACTGCGCCAGTGAAAGAATTTGATCAATATGAGCTGATGTATTTCGACTGTTAAAATGAACACAAATCAACAACACGGAGGATGTTGAATTCGTGGGAGGCAATGAAGCTCCAAGCCTTCCCAAAAGACAACCATCATGTAGGCTATCCCTAAATAAAGGAGATGAGGGTTATGAACCCAAGAGACCTACAATCACTCAGGTTTTTGAAGTATGTAATGAAGTCACAAACGGGTGTGCAGGTAATGTCCTTTATGAATGAAGCTGTCCGATGATATGAGCGACCAAACCAGTCTCTCTCGCTCTCTCTCTCTCAATCAACGAGGGACAGAATGTATGGAGTTGGTATGAAAGAAAACCATTTTTTTTTCAGGGTGGAGGTTGGATATATTGTGGAGATAGTGAGCCATTAAACCAAGTTCAAACTGTTCGAATATCCTGGCCAAGCATGTCACCGTCAAGGTAGTTTGTGATGGTATATGAAACACGTCGTCTTTGTTCATGTGACAAGGTAAGTCGAAAACATTTAGAAAACCTGCGTTTATAGAGACAATGGTAACACTCGACGGTGTTTGTGACCTCATTGCGATAGCGAGATGCAGTCGGGATTCCAGGTGTCTACAGGTGGAGGTGCACACTTTCATATTGTATATGTCACGTTGTATTCCTTGTCTTACAACCGCACCATTCGTAAATTATGGAACGTTGCAATCAGAAACAATGCATGATAGGTGTATTTCACTGACGCCATCGTCGTAGAGTTAGTCTGCTTCTATCTATATCTATATCTATATCTATATCTATATCTATATCTATATCTATCTGTATATATCTATATCTACTATGTATCTATTTTTCAATGTGTTATTATTTCTTAATTATTATTGTTGTAAAACGGTTGCAATGGCCGCTGTAGAGAAATGTGATTAATACTGATGTGTCGCTCTACAGCAACTAAAACATTTAAGGAGATGAACAACCGTTGGTTAATGTAGGCAATCTGAAAGCCATACAAACATCTGAACGCATTTCAAAACCATTTGACCATTTGAGCTAGGCCCGACTGGGGCCTATCGCAGTCCTGTTGCACAACTCGAAATAATAGAATTTCCACAACAGCTCTCAATAAAAATATTTTTCAAAATTATTATTAATCATGATAATGATAATGATAATGAAAATGATAATGACAAATAATAACCGTAATCGTCATCGTTTTATGCAACGATGGACACAACGGAAACTAACCAAATAGGCAAGTAAAGAATTTAAAAGAAGTATATAGAAGTGTCAATAAATGGATCGTGTGAGTGCACCGTATCACAAAATAATCAATTATTTACTGAAACCATTGAATAATGCGGGATATACATACACGCAGACCAAAGCGTTTCGAGTAGGAATATAAATTCTCTCTTATAAACACATCAGCGCCTATACCCCGCGTGTTTGTTTTGTTTTGGACTGTCTGAGAAGCGTAGGATCCCAGACGCAGAGAAATGCTGAAAAAAAAAACTGTCTCAGCGGGCTGATTTAGCGTGATCAGCGTGGGCACATCTACTTTGAAACACCTCTGTAATATAGATATATAAAAAGGCCAAATAATGAAAAGAAAGAAAGTTAGGTCCTATCATTTTCAGCTGACTTAACTACAGGTATTTGCAAAGCTATGCATTAAGTTAATTACAGCTGGTTTCAGAGGCTGCAACACAGATAAGTCTGACGCAAACTCCACTGTTTCCCTACATGCAACTCATGACGCCTGTTTGTTTGTTTGCAGCTGTTTGCGTGTGTTACTCGACAAGATAATCACCGCTTAATCAGTGTCATTGAAAATAAAAGCAAATGTGAGATGTCGAAATTGCAAGGGTTGTTGAAATGGAAGGACAAAGTATTTTAGAGCCATGCAAGTGACTCAAATGTGCAAGGACGCAAAATCAAATCACGGAATTTAAATATGTCGATGTTGCTATATATTCCTGCATTTTGTGTAGGAAAAAATCATGTGTATTTTATTTATCCGCTTATATGAATTTTGAATGTGAACACGTAGGCCATGGAAATTAAATTCTCTCAACGTAAATTTTCCTCTCTATGTGTAATTTCAAAACCCCGGATTGAGATGCTTCCGAGGGGGGGGGGTAGAAGCATCATACATATGAAATTATTGAGTGAGTAACGGTATAACAAAAATGTCAAAATCGGTTTACACCGTAGAACAAACGAGATGGTTGTATGAAAAACACAGGCCCTGACAGAACCCCTGCAGCCATATGTAAATCTGCTCCCAAATCTCCGCCATTACCCCACCTACACCACCTTATATGACATTATTGCAAAAGCTCTGACAGTGGAGAGGCGTTGCAGAGCTGCCAACATAATAAAACAACAAGAGCAACAGCAACTGGTTGTTACAATAAAATGCATTGTGATAATACAACAACAGGGGCAGGGCCTGCAAGCAGGCACAGCGAACACATGCCATATACAATCCAAACTGCAGCGAGACCAACTTGCGCTGCACGTTTCCTCATAGTGCCATCCAGAGAGTTAAAATCACTTGTAAAGCGATAAGGCTTTGCACCTGGCCTGTCGCCTTGCTACTGCTCAGTTGGTAATAAGCCATACCTCATGGCTGTCCAACCATGTTTGCACTTTAATGGGGGGTGGGGTGGGGTGGGTGGGGGGGGGGGGGGGTCTGCTCTCATATGTCTCAAGGCGGCTAAAGCCTCGCGCGTGGAAGCAGCGTGGGTTTGTTGGAAAGTCGCCGGGAGAGAGCGGCGAAACGGCACAAAATGGGCCCGATTGCGCAAACGGTTTTAAACATAGCCATAGTCACCTTCTGCGTTCCCGAGACAAGTGCCGAGCTCCAAGGTCGGCGGGTTTAAGATTCTGGTCGCTGCGTCATCCAGTTTCAAGGCCAAGTTGAAGCAGAGGAGCGGGAGGGGCCACAACAATAAAGACTACTGCTTCTACCCACTTCCCTAAAACGCTGCTCGAAACAGGGCGGATACGCGGATCAGTCCCCCCCCCCCAGCCAGTATGTGTCCTGATCAAATGCTGATGCTGTTGTTGTTGTTGCTGCTCTGTGTTGTTTTTTTTTGTTGTTTTTTTTGTTTTGTTTTTTTATCCCCCTCAAACCAAATATCCAACTGGGATTGGATTACACGCGTACTGCGCAGACTCCATGGTCAAGTTCAAGTTGGGCTGGATAGTAAAACCAAGGGGCGCATTCTGCAGCGTCTGCCGTGGGGGGCGCTCCCAGTCTTTGATCTGCCCCTCTATAACCTAAAGCTGCAGCCAAGCCACTTCCAACTGATCCGGGCAGCTTACCCCCCCCCCCCCCCCCGGTGTAAAGTGAACAAGACGTGTTTTGCGTTGCAACACCTTCACCGCAATTAACAACCAGCAAACAATAAACTCTCCAAACCCATCCGCTGACCTCCTTTATCTCCAGCCCACTCAGTATAATGCTTCACTACTGTACGGCAACAAGGTCATCCGCAGCTTGCGCAAAGCTCATCCTCGGTGTTATCACCTGATACACCACGAGATCCTGTATGTACCTGCCCAGTGATACGTTGCATAAGCTCCTGGAGATACCAACTCATCGGGATCCTGGTTCAGGACCATAGTCACGGATTTTATCCATCGGTGGCGATGATGTTATTTTCGTTGCAAACGTTGTTTATATATATAGTTTTTATATAGTCGAATCCGATACGAATTGCGAGCGAACCTCAAAATGAAAATAAAGGCAAGTGGTCGAGCCTATTCTGCCGTTTGTCATTCAAATAAATATTACAATTCAGTATCTAAATCGATTTTTATCATTTATAATTATTTGAAGTAGTAACAGCAGCTAAAACGTGCGCGATGCAACACATGGAAAAATAAGAACAATAGCAAATCGGACACAAAACAATACCAAAAGTTATGAACCCATATGAAAAGATTGTAACTACACAATCATTGGAATATAAACTTCAAATCACACATTTCTGCCAAGTGAAAGGAATCGAAATGTGTGGCTTTTATATAAGTCACCGAGCACAACAAGAACACATCATCAATATATCAATGGGGCTCGGTGCGAGAATATGTTTTAGAAATATTGCGCATGATGATGATGATGATGATTATAATTATTATAATAATTATAATTATTATTATTATTATTATTATTATTATTAGTAGTAGTAGTAGTAGTAGTAGTAAGTAGTATTAATAAACTGTCTTTATAGGAATTCATCCTGAAGGGAGTCATCGTTAATACATCCAAAAAGCCTGGCTTCATAAAATAAATCATGAATGACTGAAAACATCGTTAAAATATTCCACCACATACAATCACAAATGCATAAATACCGCAACGCAACTCACATCACTGGGAAGAGGAAAAGGGGGAGAGAAAGAGAACGAGAGAGAGAGAAGGGAGGGGGGGGGGGCTGTAAAGGAATTCTCCACGGTGCTCGGTATTTCTCGGGTGGGGGAGGGGCTCCACCGTCCTGCTCATCTTCCCTCTTTTGGCCAGGCGAGGGCGCACGTGGACAGCGGAGGCTGCGGGCCCCGGTGCTTCGCAGCGCGCGCGCGCGCGCGCGTCCTCTCCTCGCCGACCCCCACCACGTGACGTCACTGCTCCAGAGCATCCCTCTCCAACTCGGGCACAATTTGGCTCAATATCATTTCAATGTAAACAGAAAACTCAACTCTGTGTGTTAGGGTCCACTTCCAATTATTATTATTATTATCATTATTATTATTATTATTATTATTATTATTATTATTAGTAGTAGTAGTAGTAGTAGTAGTAGTAGTAGTAGTATACTTGGTCTTCATCGAAAGTCAGTATCTTTATGCTATATAATAAATAAACACTTCTTACATTCATGCACAATGGCTTAACCATATATAATAACATGGATGAGAAAATCAGCTTTTATATATTTTTGTGTCTGTGTAAGGTCATTTTATATCCAATAGTATATTATGTTATGCACACATATATATATATATATATATGTATATATATATATATATATATACACACACACAGCCAGCACAACCATACTGTCACATAGACGCCGCCTTTTAAATGTATCTTGTGTAGATAAACATGTTTCCTGTATATCCGGTATATTTCTGTATATTTTCTGATCAGACGAAAAAGGCTGAGAGTGCGAACTTGAACAGTGTAAAGGAAACAGCTTTGAAACAGTTTCGTGACGTCTAATGCAACAGCACACAGCACATAGCACAAAACAAAAGAAAGTCTGCAGAACAACCTCCACCCTAAAAGCATGCAAAGCGCCGCCTGGGTGGGAATGCGCATGTGCCGTGACAGGAGAACATTATTTTAGGCTGACGGCGTTTACGTTTGCAGTGCACGCGCGTGTGCGCGTGCCCACGTTGGTTTAAATTCTAATACATTTGATATAATTAATGGACAAAGAAAACACTGTTTGTATTCCCGGTAAACCTAAATTAATAAAGCCATTGAGAGATGGTTATGTTTTGTTAATCCGTCCAGACTGACGTTAAAGGCGACGTATTTGGCCTTGGTGTATTTGGTATTGTTTCAAAGATGAGATTGGATGACACCCATAGAAGACAAACAACAGCCGTTCAATTCAATTTACTGAAGCGCCTCTTTTAAATTTAGATCAGATCTTTGTCATTTCTCCCCCAAATATTGCACTACCTTGCATTAACTATTGCCCGTCAATGAAATGACCGATAGCACTTATTTACACGTGGGAGACATTTACGGACAAAATCATATCGAAGGGTACCGTGTCTCTGTAACAAATGAAGGGTTATATCACCAGAATAAAATATTCGATTTTAGCTGAGCAGATATTCCACCCAAAATTCGGAAGAAAAAAAAATCCAAATTCTGTTCAAGATAATTATTAAAGACGCTGAACCCAGGGTAACACATGTCTGAATTGTATCATAAAATGTAAGTGCAGCTGTTATATCCTTGTGGTGTTGAATCCATGCAATGCTGAGTTTCCCATTTCACTTGCTGCAGGTTTTTTCCTCCCCCACCCCCCTCCTTCCACGTCTCAGTTATGATTGCTCGTTGTGTTTATCCACGTCCAATCAATGCGTGGCGTCATCGGGGTGCCATCGTGACGAGCGCGCTATTAAGAATGACAGCTGGAGAGAAGAGAGAGGGCAAAGTGGTGATCCCTCCCAGAGCTGGTGCGCTCCACTCCCAGGTCAGAAGGGATCGCATCGTCCCCGTCTCTCCCACAAACCTCTCTTCATCCTTGTGACTCGAGCCCGCATCCAGGAGAAAGGGGGAAAAGCTCGCGCTCTTCCCAAATCGTCCACGTGTAGGTTTTGTTTTTGTTTTGTTTTTTGTTGTTTTTTTTTTTTTTGTTGTTGTTTTGCTTGTGATGGAAAGCAGAAAGGAGACGGCGGGTAACCTTGGAAAGACCGGCTCCAATTTGTCGGAGGCGATCGGAAGCCCCGACCGGGAACCGCAGGGGAGAGCGGTCCACGCGAGGTGCGTGAGTCCGGGCAGCGCACCTCGTTCCCGGGAGCGAGCGGAGGGGATGGACGAGGGCGCACGGAGGAATATGTGCGCGGACGTGAGGTCGCTTCGCGGCATCCCGTCCCCCGACGAGCGACACCGAACCGTGCACCCCCACAAGGACGCCAGCAGCTCGGACACCGAGTCCGACTTCTACGAGGAAATTGACGTGAGCTGCACGCCAGAAAGCATGGACTACCCCACCTCCAAAGGTATGTCACATCTTTTGACAGCTTGGTGTGTGATTTTTTTTTGGTGGGATATATAATTAAGTGGATATGGAATTGGTGGAATTGGTATTCATTTTGAGATTGGCTGAAGAATCCTCATTTTTCCCAATAACAAATGTCGCATCTGTATCACTGCATAGGCTACTGTCGTTTTTCAATGTTAGGGTGCACAGGCGCACATTGGAAAATTCATATCTGCGCGATATGAAGTGTTACATGTGATATGGGAAATACAGTTATTCTCACACGGAGTCATGGTGAAATTGGAGCTTATTCCGCACAGCTGTTGTGTCAAGTGTCAAGTGGGGTTGTGTCCACGCTGGGTGACACCCACACGTTAACCATGAATTACACCAAATGCGTTTGAAAACAGGTCACCTCGGCGCCACTTCCAACAAACCTGTGCATATAGTGGTGTTATAATTCTATATGAACCTCTATTTCATATAAACCACAGGCATGAAGGAGGGGAGGGGGCATGGCCGGAGGAATTCAATAGTGGCTTGTGGTGGCAGTTTGGGAGAGAAACAAAACCAAGATAATTATTCAGGAGCTTAGTCCCGATTGAAATGGTAATTAAAAAAAGATTATATATATATATATATAAAATGACATGTATTTTTCTCAGTCGGCTGGTTTTAAATAACTGTTGATGTGAAATGTATTGTCAAATCTGATGTCAATGTTATTGGTCTGCTTGATCAGTTCAAATCATAACTGAAATGTACCCCCGTGCGTTCATTTTTTTATCCTATAACTGTATGAAATTGAAATTCCAGTGAACTCTTGCGCTCAAAGAGGGCCCCCATCGCCGAGCAATTGTTCTTCAAAACGGTGAAAAGTCGTGAGATGAAAGCCCTGGTTGACGAAACATCAACGAAGACGCAATATTTAGGCCTAAATAAAACACATCGTGTCACGAATGTCTCCTTGTAACTGATTTTTATTGTTCTGTTGTCCAGGGCGAGGCGGTGCTTCTCCAATAAGCCTGGCCGGCGAGAGCAGCGCGGACACGGTGAAGGGCGCTCCGAGCCAGGCCGCTCTGTCCTACGCCGCGGACCAGATGAGACGGTACCGGACCGCGTTCACACGGGAGCAGATCTCACGGCTGGAGAAGGAATTTTACAGGGAGAATTACGTCTCGAGGCCGAGGAGATGCGAGCTGGCGGCTGCCCTGAATCTACCTGAAACCACAATCAAGGTAAAACGACTCTGCGTGAAAATCGAATATTCAAATTGTAGACTAAGAATAGATCGAAAAAAATATAATAATAATTATATATACAAGAATTTAAAGAAAAAACAATAAATCATATAATAATGTACATAATACATAAACAATAATACGAATAATAATAATCATGATTATTATTACATGCATATATATATATATATATATATATATATATATATATATATATATATATATATATATATATATATATATATATATATATATATATATATATATATATATATATATATAATTTTCTATATTGAACTTTTTAATTTAAACAAAAAAAATGTGATTACTGATTCATTATGTATATTTACTGAGTATGCTCGCTCAAGCTCTTTTTTTCCATTTTAATAGGGGTGGGATTGTATTTGCTATACCTGACAGGGCCTCACATCCTGAATACCTGTGTGGTAGTAAATGATTCACCCTGGTCCGTCCTTCTTCTCAGGTGTGGTTCCAGAATCGCAGGATGAAGGACAAGCGGCAGCGCCTGGCCATGACCTGGCCTCACCCCGCAGACCCGGCCTTCTACACCTACATGATGAGCCACGCCGCGGCAACGGGCAACCTGCCGTATCCCTTCCCGTCCCACCTGCCCTTACCCTACTACTCCCACCTGGGGGTCGGGGCGGCCCCGGCTCCGACCGCCAGCACCCCGTTCTGCAACCCCCTGAGGTCCTTGGACAGCTTCCGGATGCTGTCCCATCCCTACCAGAGGCCGGAGCTGCTCTGCGCCTTCAGGCACCCATCCCTGTACCCGAGTCCGACGCACGGCCTCGGGCCCGGGGGAAGCCCCTGCTCCTGCCTGGCGTGCCACTCCAGTCAATCGAATGGAATCTCGACGAGGGCCGCTGGCTCGGACTTCGCTTGCTCGCCAACCAGCAGGACTGAGGCCTTTCTGCCCTTTACGCCGTCGGTGCTCAGCAAGCCCTCCCCAGTGACATTGGACCAGAGGGAAGAAGTGCCACTCACCAGATAAAATGAAGAGCTATAGTCAACTCTCAGCTTCAGCCATAGGCTTTTAATAGGCTACAGCATGACAAAAAAAAAAAACTCGCTCACCTGGAGAGGTATAGTCATTGAAGCAGCAACACTATCCAAGTCTGCTCTCGGGACACTTGGAAACAACTCAAGGGCGCTTGACTGCGAGATAAGGCGCACAACAGAGCCCACTCAGCCCACGGAAAAATACTATTCTCATAGAAGTAGACATCAAGTAGAAATATGACGGCGAGGGAGGAAGAAAAAAAACAACACAATTCTGATTTAGAAAGATTAATCCGTTGCGTGGGAGGTATGGACGTTGACGCGGACACACGGACAAGCGTTTAAAATCTCCATGATGGATGGCGTTAACATACTTATTTTGTAGTGAGCTACTCCCTTTGCCCCCGTCTAAATTGACCTACATGTATTGATGCCCTCCATCTTTCTTCATAACAAGGGGATTTCTTTAACAGGCTGCGGCGTCTCATTATATTTCCCTCTACCTCCAGGTCCCGAAATGTGCAGATGCTGATGAAATTATTAAGTGGTGTATATGTGCGTTCGGATGAATTTTGAGCGTTGAATTAATGGTAATGCCGGTGCTCGGGGAGGGATGGTTTTCTGCCAAACGGTAACAAGGCGCCGAGGGAGCGAATTAAGCCCGGGAAGGCTTGAGTGCATGGGAGAGAGGAGGAGAGAAGACGGCATCTAGAGGAGGGATGGATGGACGGAGCGTCTGCAGGAGAGGGAAAGATGGGGAGACCGAGCTGGACAATCACAAGCAGTCCATGGAAAACAAGTTTATCTGTCTCAACATTTGAAAGACCTCCCAACACACACGCGCGCGCGTGGGCTCGCTCGCTCAAACACGCACACACACACACGCACACACACACACACACACACACATCGGATGAAAGTGTGATTATCGAATGCCTATAATTATACATTTGTTCTTTTTATTATTATTATTATTATTATTATTATTATTATTATTATTATTATTATTATTATTATTATTATTATTATTATTATTATTTTATTTTTGTATTATTTTAAATTTTTATTTTAATTGTTGTTTTTTTTTCTTCCCTAGCTTTGCACTGCTCTAGTGTCATAGTAGTCTATTTCACGGAGGGAGCAAATTTACACGTGATAAATATCAATTTCGCTGATTTTTTATATATTTTTTTGCTCGTCTTATTTACAATAAACATTATCAGAGAATGTATGAAGTCTCGCCTCACACATGTTTGTTTGTTGTTGTTTTTTTATTAAGAAAAAGGCCAACCTTTTGGTTTAACCGTAGGTTAAATTGGACGTAGATGTACATCATCATTAAGTTAAATACAAAACAATTATATATATATATATATATATATATATATATATATATATATATATATATATATATATATATATATATATATAAATCAGACGGTGCAGGCCGGAACAATAACAGTAATTTAGCTCTCAAGTGGCGAGTGTCAAGCCCTAAGAGCCCGTGTCTTGTGATGGGAGCAGGGGATTGACCGTGACAGTTAAGTGGTCCCCGGGCTCTGTTAACGCCAATCATATTTTCTCTCAAAACCACTTTAATAGACAAGGCGAAATTAGTTGAAAATATTGGAATGCCATAAGATAAAGAAAATAAATCAATGGCGATGAAGACCCACGAACCGGCAATAAGGTCTTAATTGGCTGCGTTTGACGGAACATTGTAAATTGAGTTTTCCGACTATGATAGGGCGGATTTTGGTCTATACAGAGAACAAACTTTTCTACACTCATCCTCATCGTCAGGGGAAAGTGATACGTGTCGGAATAGGCATTTTCAGAGGGTTTCCAGGGTTGCAAGCCTTACAATTATTCATAGTGAACAGCAAATTATTTTCTTTTAACGGATCGCATGGGTGATTATCGTGAATGATGCTAAACAGCAACCAAATACACTAATGCTGTAAGTAGGGCTGGGCCATATGAAAAAGAAAATCGAATATTACGATGTTTTGTTTTTGTCAAATATTTGGGGGGGGGGGGGGGGATTTGGAGGTGGCTCGTGGTGCTCTCACAAGATATTTACAAACCAAAAACATTTGACGAACAGCGTTGGGGGTATTATTGGATCAGCTAGAACAGTTTATGCTCAGTTCGGAAAATTGCATTGTTTCATGTGTTTAAGTGTAATGCAGCTTTCCAGACAGCCTTTAACTGTATTGCGTTATTACGATGAACAAAAATCGCAGACATCCCCTCGATAGCGATACTGTATCGACATATCGCCCGGCGTCAGATGTAAATACAGTCTATCTAGCGCACACATAAGGGTGAGTGTCGATTACCTTATGTGGTACGATATCAAATAGTCTGAATCAGCGCATGGATTCTTATCTTCCTCTCGAAGGTAAGACCCCCCCCCCCCCCCACACATCCCAGCCCCCCTCCCTCGTCCTTCCGCCCCACGCGCATTTGATTGATGGCCTTATTAACTGGAGCTCTTGTAAGTGTGACCGAGCTGATTAAAATGCATATGTTTGGAATAATACACCGTTTAAACCTCCCGGGTCGGGGCGAAAACACACGGCAGATTTATGTAAGCCATCAGCCGGCATCTTTAGCCTGATAGGGATCCGAAACCGCTTTGGCTTGTGCATAATAAAATGATAACATAAAACTGAGATGGACGAATCAGGCCTCCAACATCCCACTGCACCATTCACCCCCCTCCCCTAAAAAAAAAAAAAAAAAGATGTTGCTCCATTTTAACAGCTTGGGATTGGGATGCTGCCACCTGGTTTTCTGACTTTAAACAGAACGACCCCGCTCCCCCGCCATGTCCTACAAATAGACTATATCACCATTTTGATTTGTCAAATATAGTAAAGGCTTACATGTGCACCTGCCATTACTTTCACATTAGGGGGTTATATCTCACTTGGAGTTGTCCACTTATCTACATTTGAGACCAGAGCCTTTCCAAATGAAGACGTTCACCATCACAATTGGAGTTTAACAAGAAGCAGGATCGCCTCGGTGATGGAAGACACAGGGTGTAGCTCCATGAAATAGGTGGTCTCATCTGGTGATGCATGTACAGAAAAATAATGACCTAGGGCAAAGCTTGCATGAACAATTTCAAAAAGGCCTGCCTTGTAAAGAATAACGCAGCCACTATGCGTTAGATGTTCTTCTCTCAATAACCTCTATTCCAAGTCTATATATTGCACTATCCACCCCCTAGCCCATCCCCCCAAATATGTTGCTCCATTGGACATTGCGTGGACATGAGCAATCTGGATTGTTTTTTTTTGTTGTTTTTTTTTTAACAGCTTCTTCTGACGTGAAAACAGGTTACACCGGGACAGTTGCAGCGCCTACGTGATCAATCCGCATCACCCCGTTGCAAAACCCGCACATAAAAAGTGAGGCAAATGATGTGCACGGATCTAATGCTCTCCGCAGGGATACACCGCTAAATCCTCAATGCCCGAGCCAACATCCACACGCCATTTAATGGCCTGGAAGACGCTGTATGACTGTACTGCAGGAGACTATATGACTGCACATATAACAGCAATTATACCAGGCTTATAAGATCCTATTAGTGGGAGTTGGCACAGGTCTCCCAAGCCCCCACAGTGTTGTGATAAGGGCGGTGCACAGCATCTGTCCGGCGAGAGGAGGAGAATAAAAAAGAAAAGAAAAAGCCGCACAGATTTGATGCGTGGCTGTCCAAATTGTATTACGCTGTAATTTACAGGCCCTGCGCTGGCACGGAGGCGTGCACGGACCAATCACACGCTAATGATGATGAATGGGAGATTAATGCGCGCACAAGGAAGACAATTTAAGCCTTCATCTGTTTAAGCAGGTTTCCAATATCATTTGGAAAAACCGAGGTCACGTTAAATCAATCGGGTGGGGGTGTGGGTGGGGTGTGGGTGTGGTGCTGGCGGGGGGCGTGAAAGTCGTTTTTCCAGCGGCGTCTTTATCAACATTATTTATGGTGCAAGGGAGGGAGAGACAGCCACCGACTGGGGGAAAGGGAGGGCTCCCTGCTGTTGGATGACAAGAGGAGAAGAGGATGGGTTCACGCGAGATAGGAAAAGTGCAGATCCTCCTCCCAGATGAACTCAAATTTGGTGTTATATTGTCAGCAAAAAAAATAATCCTCTTTTGGAGCAGCTTTCCGTCGGTGCTTCTCTCTGGGCCACGTTGGTCTTTATGGCCCACATACTAAAATACACCTGGTAGCTTTCGGGCTTTCGACCTATTGAGACAGATGGGGGTTTTAATGCCTGGCTCAAGGGCCCCCCGTAGCGCATCTCCGTCAGATTGATCAGGACGCTCCCCTTACAAATAACACGGTGCCACGGTGGCAGGTCAAATACCGTAAAGGCCTGCATGTGCCTACATTTTTTTTTTTTTTTAAATTTTAGTGATAATGTTTCCGTCAAGGTTCTATGCATAATTTCCCCTTCTAAACTGGACACCCGAATGAATTTGATTGATTGGAATGAAGCAAAGAATAATGCAAGCCCATACATTAATTGCTATTTTTTCACACTGCCATCACATTTTTTCACTGTCGACCAACCGAATACACAATAGGTACATCAATTAATGCACCTAGATGGGATCAAAATGATGACCGCATGGAATGACTGACTGAGGCGACAGCACAGTCGATAAAACACCACATATCGACGAAACGGTTGTGTTAAATTACTATCGAAATTTGATTCAAAACAGTATTTTATTTTTAAGATATTAATCGAATTATGTGCCCCCCCCCAAAAAAAAGACGGACGCTTTGAAATTGTTTGAGATTTTTATTTAGTCTGTATATATATTTTTTATAAATAAATATATAATAATAATAATAATAATAATAATAATAATAATAATAATAATAATAATAATAATAATAATAATAATAATAATTTACCAATGTGAACCATATGAACGAATGCAATTTATTATGAAAATGAAAGCACATACTACAAAACTGTTGGAAATACGCGATAATTACAATGAAATGAATCCAGATGCAATACCGCCATGACCCTATTTTAGCTTGGCTATATATAGAACAACTTATATATAGATTTTCCGAAAATGGTGATTTTGTCATAACTCTGATATATACTTCCAATTATAGTGTCTAAATGTTGAACACTGGAAAATTTGATAGAAAACAATCCTAGTGTATCAGTTGTTTGACACATGACTGGTGGGGTATTTTTAGGTATGAGTGTACAACACAATGTGTGAGTAGGTCCTTCCCCACAAGCCGCCTGGAGTGACCACGCTATAATCACTTTACAGTGATAACAAGGTGCAATCATCTGACATGTTACATGACATGCCATATGGCGTTCCAAAACAGGATACACCCACACACCGGGTATTCCTGAATTAGAAGGACAAATCTGCAATCTGCCGACAAAGAGAGGACCGCCTAAAGGTGTGAAAGGGGTTGATGTTGTGGACCTCCATAGCAGAAGGGGCCAAGGCCCAGCAAGTATTAATTAATTGATACGTCTGCTGGAGACAACCCGTGAGGAACAGTTGTGTTTTGTGTTTTATTTCATTGTTCATGTTTCTTTTGTTATTGATGTAGTGTTCAAATGTGACCAGAACTCAAAGGTCCACTTTCATTTGATTCACACGTTTCCAAATGCTTGGTCATTTGTGTCATCTGGAGGCCCCTGATTGTGCCGAAAAGAACAGTCCAAAGTCCAAATTCACCATGTGAAACAAGCAGGTCAGATTTGGCCCCAGGTGCGGTGAATTTGACAATGTAGTGTTGCAAGTTAGGGTCAGTAAACTATCAATGGAAGAACACTCACAAAAAGACGAACTCCAGTGAAAAATATCTCCATTACCTCAAGTGACCCCCCCCCCCCCCCCCCCCACACACACACACACAAATAAATCATTCAGAAGACGGTATAGTTTTGAGAACAGAAAGTTACCATCTTAAAGCGAAGACGAGAGTAAACCTGGATGTTGAAAAAAACACCATTTCAGTTTTTTAATGAAATTCGGGGATTTGTGGTGTAATCCACCCAGCACAGATGATATTATATAAGTCGTTGAGTTATGTAGTGTCTTTGATTCAAGGGTTTTGGGGAAAATGGGAGCTGCAAAATGATTTGTAGTCGGCAGCGGAGGGTTTAAAATCCCAGTGAACACAACATGAAGGTGCCCGTCTGGTTAGCCTACATGATCCATTATGTAATGTCATCAATAATTGTCTCATTTGTTTTGCACTCACTGTTTAGCTTGTGATAAAGATATCAACCTAGACTTGATTAATAACAGATTTAGGAGACAATTTTTTTTTCACAATGTCACAATTTCCTAGTTCATGTTCACTGATGCTGGCTGACACAGTGTCTAATCAAATGATGACAATCAACGAGACAATGGCAATTAGTATAGAGGCGTGTGAGAATATACTCTATTGTAGATGTAGTTATACAAAGGCAAAAGAGGAAATTCTTTCCCAGCCGTACATTTCCTGTGAGATAAGAGCAACACATCACATGTTACTCATCAGCAGTAATTAGTTGCTCGTTTAGGTCTGGGCCAGTGGTTCTCAACGCAGGTCCAGGGACCTCCCCAGGGGTCCTTCAAGAGGTTCCAGGGGGTCCCCAGCAAAGTTATTAATGGTTGAACTTCATCACTATGTTATTTAGAAGACTTTAGCACATTATATGACGTACAATAATGACTGTATTGGTCATAGTATCACTTTTTTGATCATAGTTTCACTGTTATCCCCAACTATACTGTGTAGTTAAGACATAAATGGGAGTTTGGACAAAATATAAGGATATACAGTATATCATAATATCTTCTTAGAACAGGGTCCCAGAGACCACATCTATCAAATTAGGTCAATGGCCCAATGTGTCTGAAATTGAGGGCCCTTGATATGAAAAAAAGTTGATAATCAGTGGTCTAGATAAGATAGAAAATAATTGGTCTATGTGAACCAAACTGTGCTTTGTCCACTCCTGCATTGATCTACACCTCCACTCCCACTCCTACCACTTGGACTGAATCTCATGCCTGAGTGAAAATGCTTGTGTGTTTGCCAGACTCTTCACCAGCCCTCCGCTGGCTGTTGCAGGAATCAGCTGACTGCCGATCAATGCGCTAAGATCACGGGAGGACTACTGAGAGCCATGTGAAGGAACGGATTTTTTGCACCTATATGTCACATGTCATACATATGTTCCTAATGTGCATATGGAGCAAAGAAAGACAAACCCACATAAGCAGCTGCTACATAATGTTGAAGCAAGGGCTACATAATGGAGAACTGACAGTTTATTAATAGCTATAGTTGGAGCCCAGACACCAAAGCCTCCCAAAAGACTTACTCAGCAATCTGATAATGATCAAGTTATTACAGTTCATTTGATTGTTCAGCTGCCACCCCCCTCCAGTCAGATCTTTTGAACTGTTGAACAGCCTAAATGGGATTACACCAGATCGCCAGTTATTGTTCAAAATGGTTTAATAAGCACTTTTCTTTACGACGGCGTGTTATTATTTTACAACTCCCTTGGCGGCCAATGGCTTTGCAGTTCAGTCCAGTTCTCCCCGCGACTCGTTTTATTTTACAGCTCGCTAGCTCCTTTACTGCTCAGCGACAGTGGCGACTGAAGAGGACGGGGGGAAAAGTTGAGCCTCTCTTTCCCAGAGAACCCTCAAACAAACGGCAGAGCGGCGAGACAACAGCAACTATTCAGCCAATTCCAACAATTGTCATTGTGGACTCATATCACATCATGTAGAGAGTCATGGGTGGTAAGCACTTACAGTCCTTATGATGGAGACACTCGAGACAGTAGGCAGGGATTTAAAGCAGTACACTGTCTGTCATCAGGTACAGAGTCATTTGGGAATGTCTTATGGCCATAATTTATATTAGGTGCACGTACATTAGTGTAAATGTGGCTCTGTCCGTTTGTTACTTTGTATGGACTAAGGTTTCATGGATTATTTTTACTTCATCTCTAGTTTGTGTGATATATTGTGGAAATTTGTGTATGAGTGTACAGTATGTTTGTGTGTGTGTGCGTGTCCCTGCGTAACGCTGGTCTGCCGACATGCATATCCCTGTCTGTGCATGTGTGTTTGCCCCTGTGATGGAGCACCTCTGTGTCTCAGTGATGTATCCTCATTACGTACCTGTCCTGTGACAGTCACCGCCTGCCCGCCGGCCCCGTCCAGAGGGATCGGGGTGTCCGGGGCTTCCCCCTTTACAGCATGCTGCTCCAGCACCCCATCCCTAGACACTCGAAATTCCTCCGCTCGCCCCCCCCGGTCGCCCCCCCCAACCCAACCCCGACTCTCCGTTGGCCAGGCTGAAGTGCTGAGTCGTCCCACACTGAACGGTGACGACTTCTGAGCAATGGCTGCTGCTCGTTTGGTTGCGGGTTGGTGAGGGCTGCGGATTGGGGGAGGGGATTGGGGGGCTCAGGTCAGGACTGTCATGCATTCATTTTCAAGTTTATCATATCCCATAGTGATTTTAAGACAGCACTGCGCAGTGGGCAAGGCACTCTGGCTCAAGCGGGGCATTTTTCATCCGAAATGATGAAGTCCCCCGTGGTTCCATTAGCCGTGCATGTGGCCAAGCATGTGGGCACAGCTACTGACAGACATGTTTAGGAGTTAAATTCAAAGTGGTTACAGCCACTACATTAAAACGTCCATAGCTGGGATTCAGTTCTGATGAGGATTAAGGGCGCTCCAAATGTCTGTTTACTGTCCAGCAAATCATTTCGGGCAAAACTATTTACTGCCCCTTTCTGTAGTAGGCTATACATGCTTTGTAAATGTATGTGTTGCATAAGAGCTAAGTTGGGGAGGTAAGGTGAAACCATGGGAAAGGGACAGGAGGAGACAGAGGTACCAGATAGTGAAAGGGTCAGAGGAGAGGCTAAGAGCCTGTGCTTAGTGGCTTAATGGATGATTTGAAAGAAACCTCACACTGTCCGGCCAATAACAGGCCTCCCCAAACCTATAAAACTACGGTGATGGAAAGGAAGGAGTGAGGTCTATTTTCAGTGGTTGTGTGCATACATGCGGGTGTATGTTTGTCTATCTCTATCTCTCTATGTTTATCAGTCTTGTTTTCCACATCACAAGGAGGACTTATTAAGAGTGAAAGGAAAATTACTGTAGCCTATAAGCCTAATAGCCTATAGTTAGCTATCAAAACATGTCTAATTTACTGTGCATATTCTGCTCTACCATGGACAACAACCAAAGAAATCTGCTACATAGGCTAGGTAGAATGCTAACCCCCATGTTCTATATAGTTCTCCCTAAAAGATCTACTATACTCAAAACAGAACCTTTTGGGCAAAACAACATGTTGAGAATAACAATGGAACAAAAAGACCTCCCTCTGTCTGCAATTGGTCCATATATCAGCTGGTTGGTTGCAATACGGTTGATCAGCGAGGGGGCAGAGTTCAACTTGACGTGAACGTGAATCTTTTTTGTCAAGTTCTTTCTGTGCTTGTAGTAAACTGCCTACTTAACTGAGCAGGGGTAAGAGTATGTGCAATTCTGGCATAGTGCATTTCCTCAAGGACAAACCGGCAGTCAAATATAAAACCAGGCCTCTAATAAATGCCGGATCCACACAGACAAATACAAGCCTGCCTCAAATACAAACCGGGTGAAAAACTGACCGGCGCTATTCCGGTGCAGAGCTCCACTCCCAAACAAAGCAAAAAAAACCAGTGTGTTTTTACTGTAGTTGTATTTAATTTACTCCATTTCCTACTGCTGCGTAGCAGATCGCTTTGTGGGGCAAATGCCCTGCTCTGAGCGCTCTCGCCCTCCAGCGCTCCAAGCAGGAAGTGGTGCATTCAAGGCGAACTTGGAAAACTGTAATTCCCCTGTCGGCTACCACCAAAAGTGGGACTTTTAGGGTAGCTACTTGCTCTCTCTTACTTCACCATCCATGTGTTTGCATGGCATGGCACCCAGACGGAGGTTTGATTTAAAATTCATACTCAAATATGATCAAATATATTAATCAAACAGAGGGCCTTCTTCTAGTATAAGCCTGCTTCCAATAAAGGCCTGGTACCCTCTGCATTTGAGGTAAATAAAGGCCCTGATCACTATTTAACAAAGTATAAGTATGCCTCTACTGATGCAGCATCAAGTTCTTTGGCTCATCTGTTGAATGATCGTTGGTTGTGTTGTTGGATGTGCAGTGGTGAATGGTGGACTAGTCTTTCAGTGCTCTATAAAGAAAACATTAAAACTAAGCGTGGCGGTTCAACAAACATATGAGATAAGATCACCATTAGAGCACAGATTGAGACAGGACAAAGGGAAGGGATGAAGAAAGAATTGGCTTTGGAGGACAAAAACAGAGATGAGGACAGACTGACTTGTGGCGTCTGGTTGTGACTCATGGGTCTGGAACCTGGGCCTGAAAGAGCGTCAGAGGGACGGAGGGGTGGGGAAAGGGCATAACATGATATTTCTGTTGCGAGAAACCAGGGTGGTAAGACAAAGGGCAAAAATGGCCTTCAAAGAAGAGTGGAGAGGATGGCGGGAGGAAGGATAGTGAAAGACAGAGGTTGGATGGGAAGTTGGGGTAGGGGGGTAGAGTGGGATCAGGAGGTTGGAGTGCTGGGAGTTCGGGCTTCACGGCAATTCCCTGTTTGCAATTCCTTTTCCTGCCCCCCGGGACTGAAGCAAGACAGGGAGCACAGAGGAGAGGAGAAGGAAGATATGAGAGCGGGTTGACATCCTGGAGTGGGGGAAGGGGTAGGAGGACAAAAACATAGAGGGAGACGGTGGATAGCAGAGGGGTGGAATGACTGGGAATAGGGGAGGAAGGAATTGGGAGGGAGGACAATTTTATGGTGATGCTCTGTTTGTGATGGCTGTCTGCTGGATGAAAACAGGGCCTCTTTAACTCCTTGCGGGTTAATGGAACTTTTATGAGTTTGTCCTGCAATCATGTGACCCCTGGCGTCTACTTTTCTCTCTCCCTCTCTCTCTCACCGCTCTCTCGCTCTGTCTGACTCTTTCTTTTCCCTCTATCAGCGGCAAGATCAGAGGTGTAGCCACTCCTGTGTCTCTTTAAACACTATGCTCTCTGCTCTGGTTTTATGAGGGCGAGAGCAGCAAGTGGGAAGGCTGACCGAAACACTGGGTGACTCACTGGTCGGGCTCTGTTTACATTAGGTAAAGACTTGTTTAGGCAGTGGTTAGTAGAGTTGGGGTGCAAAGATGGTGGCACACAGCACAGCAAGAAGGTCCTGGGTTCGATTCCCACTTGGGGCGCTGTTGGCACTGTGCTCCGGGCCCAAATAGGAGCCTTTCTGTGTGGAGTTTGCATGTTCTCCCCGTGCTCACATGGGGTTTCCTCTGCCTAACATCAGCAAGGACCCCGACCAAAAGCATGTGTTGTAGTGTGGTGTGCTGTGTGACAGTTAAACGATTCTTCTTCTGCACAAAGCCATTGGCCCAAAGGTTAAAAGGCAATAGTTGAGAGAGCACCTCTGGATTAGGACTGTATCCAACCGCTGTCTCACCCCAATGGGCAGCAATTAAAGCCACTTTCCAGTGGGCTGTTTCATTAAAAACAGAATGCTAGGCCTTATTATTTTTATGATCACTCCTACATTTGCAACCCCAGCCACCCTGACTGCGGGGACTCCACTCCCCCAAACCACAGGATCTTTTCACACTTCCCTAAATCGGCACTTTGGGAGTTAAAGACATTGGTACTCTGTCGTCTGATGGTGTGTGTGTGTGTGTGTGTGTGTGTGTGTGTGTGTGTGTGTGTGTGTGTGTGTGTGTGTGTGTGTGTGTGTGTGTGTGTGTGTGTGTGTGTGTGTGTGTGTGTGTGTGTGTGTGTGTGTGTGTGTGTGTGTGTGTGTGTGTCGGTAGGTCTGAGGGAGAATTGTTGACTATGGTGTATGGTTGTGTGTGAGTGGGCTGCTGGTGGATTGCAGGGGTCCAGCGGGTTAGGTGTAGATTGATGGAGGGGTGCCCAGCGAGGCGGAGGAACTACAATATGTCTCTTATCATAAAGTACGACTGAAAGATTATCGGTATGGATGGCGGGGGCATACCTATTTTAATGGAAGCCAATGACTCATGCTGACTGTCCGTAATGAGTTTTATTCACTTCCATCATTTGAGTGTCAATGGCGATCATGAAGCCGGCAGAGACTTGTGATTGACGGGGATCAGGTTGGAGGGGTTTGGGGGGTATGGGAAGACGAACTTGGGTCTTGGGGCAATTACATCTTGCCTTCTGAGGGAAAAAAAATTATGAGATTGACCAGTTCACAACAGCAGAGAGAGGACAGAGATGAGAAGAAAGATATATATATATATATATATATATATGTAGATATATCAAAAAGGATGATTCAAATGCTTATTTTTCAAAAACCCAACAAACCAACTTGGATCATTTCCATAGTGCTCAGAAGCAATTTCCAATTTGCCTGAATGTCATTTGAGGAATGAGGCAGCGGTTGGCACTGAGTGGAAATGCATGCAAATTTCAGGCGAACCAGTGTATTCTGGACAGACTGGCAGGACAGGTAACAAATGCTGGGTCCAGAATTGCATACTAGCTACTAGAAGTAAATTCAGCAGGTCTCTCTGGTCCTGCGGTGCGGATATCACTACGAACAACACGCCTAACTGTACATACACTTTCCACAGATAAGACCGATTTATCTAATCAACTAACAACACATTCATATCATTTTCCTTTTTGCCTTTGTGGTGCATCTGAGTTATTTTCTCCACTCTCCACAACACCTATAGGGGAGTTCCCCTCTGAAGCGAAGGGGCCAAAGCCTGGCAGTTGAAGAAGATAATAATCAATATTGATCCGCTGATAGAGTGAGAGAACCAGGGGGGTGTGTGTGAGGGTGTCCTTACTCAGTCTGTCTGTTGGTGCGATCAATGGGCTTTACCGGCATAGGAATGGATGGTCTTTTAAGCAGGCTCGCTGCCGGTGACAGGGCTGAAGAGATTACACCAGCGGGGCCCACACATTCTCCATTTCTTTTCTGCCATCCACTATTTCATTCTGGTCCATTTCTATCCATTTGTCATAGTTTTTTAACCTCACAACACACTATACATACGGGTGTCTCTCTTTGCATGTTCATGCCTGTAAATAGATGCAAGCATTATATTGTAGGCTATAGATGAGAAGACCTGAGATGAAACATACTGTAGGTCTTATCTTTCACCCACTCAAGGGTATTGATTTGGAGGCAATAAGACAGTAATCTGCTGGGCAGTTACATTAGAGTACATGACACACACACACACACACAGACACACACAGACACACACACACACACACACACACACACACACACACACACACACACACACACCTCTTTCTTTTTTAATAAACCATTACAGAATTTAGTGGTAAATTACACACAATACATGGGCGCACACACCTACATGCACACAAAAATACACCGATGAGGGGACTCAATTTAAGTAGAAATGAAGTGCACTTGTGTTTGGGGACTAAATGAAGAGAACAATATTGCTTCGTGGTGGAGGCTTCTGGGAATAACCGGCTTAAACTGTTGGTCCCTGGGCCGGAGAGGGGAAGTGCTACTCCAATCGGTCATGCTTACCTCTGACAGTGGTCGAGCCTTTTCTATTCTAATAAAGCCTGTCCGCGCTATATTTACCTGCTTAGCACAGCC
>NC_137193.1:26156033-26221033 GCF_960531495.2 Zeus faber
ATGCCTGGAATTAAAAAAAAAAAACACATAATGCCCGCTGAGCCTCCTATCTAGGGCCCAGGCCTCATACAAACATGAAACCTTGGAAAGTCATTTAAGATGGACCAAAATCATGAATCAGGGTTTATAAGGGCTTGAAAGAACCCATTAGGAGTTCCTAGCAGATAGCAGGTACAGACAAGCGCATATACTCTAGGGCACGAGAGATGTGCTGGTGATGCTTCACAACAATCGACTTATTGAAAGATTGTTTGGATAGCGATGGAAACAAAGCTTGTAATTGTAGCTTTGGTGAGGGACTGGAAATTGTTGGCAGATGTTGGCACACAACTCCAGGTTCCACAGATAATTGTGTCAGCTGCCGTGAGACATGACATGATTCTGTAATCGGATAGGGAGTGAATCCTGCATTTCGTTGAGTTAACAGTTCTGTTTGAGGATGTAATGGAGGAAGCCTTTGGAGGAGGAAGAGGTTAAGGTATACAGATTTAGTAGCTGTGGCAAGGGGTCATGGCTGGCAGCCACACATTTGATAGATAGAGATAGGGGCGAGAGGGTTTGTAGCCAAATCGACTACATCATTCCTTTAAGAATTTGGGGTCGTTCTGAGATCAGCTCTAAAGGATCTGTCTGAAACAGCTGAAAGGGCTCGTGGGTGGCTTTGGATGACGAGAAAACACATCAGTTGGGGAGGTAGCTCTAAACCATTATGATAGTAGGGTTGGTGTTGGTGGAGACCCGTACGGAACTGAGTACACTGACCATGCATTAATTGTGCTAGTGGGTTAAGTTGGTATTAGTGGCAGTATTTAAGAATGGAGGACTGTCAGTGGGCACACCTGTACCGTGCTGGTGATGGTAGAGCAGTAAAATATTATCACTGTGCACGTACATACATGGAATTGTGGTAGACTGAAGGTTCCAGGTGTGGGCATGGAAGGGTTTCAGAGATGCTAGAGCGCACAGGGCTTTGTGTAATATTATCAGTGCCATGGTATTATCATCAGATCCTGCATTATAATAGGAAGCCAGAAGTTCATGGACATAATAGCGAGCTCTTTATGGAGTTTCACTTTCGGAAGTAACAAAGGAGAAGATGATAGAGATAATGAGAGGGAAGACATAGAAAAAGAACAGTTGGACAGCATTAAAAGACGAGTGGGGGACGGGCACCATGCCGCCCTAAATGCCCTGCGATGTTTGCTCGTATGGTGTTGAGATGTGAGCTCATAACCAGTAAGTGGGGTCCCTGCTTCAACAACAACTCACTACAACCCCATAAATATTCTAATGAGGACTTCATAGTTATAATTAGCTGCCATTGTGCGCCTCCCTGTCGCTGTGACATGTTGCACGCTGACCTGCTGTCTGCAGAGGAATAATCTTCACTAATGAACCTAAGTGGAGTCAATGACTAAGGATGGGAGAATGCTGTCTGCAAAAACAGGAAGACTCGTGTGGGTGTTTTGTTGATGTGCAGACACTGCAGGCGTGGATATAGGATCGCCTAGAAAAGAAAGAGTTCTATTGGCGGGTTTGAGTTAAAAAAAAAAAAAAAAAAAAAAGGGCCGCATTAATACAGTCAGAGCAAAACAGAGAGGGTGACAAATATAGCGCACAGGCCTGTTACGCAGCATCCAGGCAAGTTATTATGCCTCTTTACACGCAGCTACTCATTTAGCCGCGTGCCACTTAGCATACGTTTGATATGAATCACAGGGTACTTAAAGGAACCTCCCGCTCCCACTAGCCGTGACCCCGCTGCTCTTACTTCACTTAAAGAGGGGGTTGTTAAAAAAGTCAAGAGGATCCACCGGCAGCTATAATGGGGAAATAATGAGCGCCGTCGCCTCAGGTATTTATCACAGCGGCAACGTTAAAGAGCTTAGGCTGTTTTCATTCTCTAAATTGTGGCACGTGGTTAGCAGAGGGAGGGGTTGGCGGCAGAGGTGGGGGTGGCAGTTAGTTCCAAAGACTCAGGAGCTACGAGGGCAAGGTTATTACTATCTAATAACTACAAAGGCAGGAATCACTGTCTGTCTGTATGAATGTATGTCCTTTGATTATCTCGATCTGATCTGATCTAATTCAAATTTGGTGGGTGTATTGCTGGGGACCCAGTGATGTGCCGTGTGGAATTTGGTGCATGTTGGACATGCGACACGCGTATTGTTAATAACCTTTCAATAAACAGCGGAACAGTGAGCCAGCAACGGGCAGGGCTTCGGGGCTCTGCGACAGGGTGAATGTCTTTCCCCGGTGTATGACTTTAATCGGCAGTTTCATCTTCCATTGTGGAACACAGCACTGAATCATTGACATTTTTTTTTACAGTGTGCCATTAAAATGTCTTTTGAATGTCCCACATTTTGAACGGCCATGCGCTCATTATTTTTTTTTTTAAACGTGGTACGATGAAAATTGAACAGAAAGTTCTTACTGTATATGCAACGCAAATCATAGTACTTTGTGCTTCATCAGAGACAGCAATGTTGGTGAATGAGGCAATGATCAACTAAGGCAGCTTTTGCGAGATTTCTATCCACAATTCATTGTATCAAAGGGCTGACATCCGATCCCACCAGAAACAAACACCAGCGGACATCAGACACCAAAACAGTGAATTCCTGCTGACACATCAGGCTGATGCAGGATTCTGGTTTAGGGCCCTGGACGTTGCGGTGCGTCTGGACCCGCCGTCTTGTCCCGCCACTGGTTAGCTGGCTGCGAGGGTGAGGCCCCTCTGGCTCAGACCGGCTGGCCCTGGCGCTTTGGGGCTGGTAGGAGTGCTTGGTCGTGTCCTCCTTACGACGTCAGCGCGGGACGCTCTTACCGCGGCTCCTTTACAAGCCAGCTTTCATGTGTCCTTTAATGGGGAAACCACGGGCTCAGCAGCCTGCTATAAAGCCCGAGCTAATTAAAACACCCAAATATGAATCAGATCAGCTCCCTCGGGCGAGCTGGGCTGGTATGATTTATTTATTTTTCCAGTGATACCAAACTAGACTATCTTCCAAAGGCTAGTTTAATAGGTAAAATGTCGGACAGTCAGCTTCACGTGTGATAAAATAAAAGAGGACTCCCGTCGTCTCTTAATCATATGTGTGAATGGTACAAATCAAATCACAAACCTCATAGTGGGCTAGATTAGGCTGGAGTGACACAAAAACAACACCCAGTTCTCAGAGGGTCAAGTACAGGCTCATGAACTTGTGAAGGCGTGATGATGAACCCCCAAAAACCATAACAAGTGAGTCACAAACCCACTACACAACTCCTGCCACCGTCAGGCTCGCCACAGTCTGCTCCCCGCCTGCGACTTCCACTCAGACGACAGCAGCTCCATAAAATGTCGCGAAATAACACCGACACCGACCGCCCCGAGATGTGAATAATAGCAAACCGCCTTTGTTTTCTAGCGCCCGTTTCATTGCGATGATGGAAATAAGGGCATCATTCTGAGATTAGTGCTTCTATTTCTCCCCCAAATGACGTTGGGTGTTATACGAGCTTCTGCCGAAGAGCTTTGGAGGAACAATGGAACAACAGCCAACCACAAGGTGGGATGTGCTGGCTGGGTGGGTGGCTGGGTGGATGGGTGGATGGATGGATGGGTGGGTGGGTGGATGGCTGGGTGGATGGCTGGCTAGATGGATGGATGGCTGGTGTTAGGTCAAAGCCGGGCAAGGCTGGTAGACCAAATGCCATGGGACCACAAGGTCAAAAGATCAGGCTAGGCGGAAAGGCTGAAAAAAAAAAATCTAGATTGGAACCTTAAATCCTTTTCCTCACCAAGTAGGAACCCAAGTGGATATAATTTTTGGGTATATGCATAAGATTTATTGATGTCCATTATACCTCGTTCAGTCTGTACTGTACAAGGTTCTTTGTTCCTGCTGCTCTACAGTTTCAATTTCTCTACAGTAGCATCTACAGGAGAGACCAGTACATAATATAACATAGCTTTACTTGGAATCATATTAAATATTCAGACAAAATCTTCAACAGGGAGAACGTCTTTAATTTTTGTGTGGAATTTTGAATTCTATTTACAGAAGATGAACAATAGGTTCTTTTGTGACCAACATTTACAGCTAAAGTTAAACAAACTTTGTGAACAATTCCAACATTTTCCTCCTCCATACAACAAAAACAAAATCAAATATACATTATGTACATTTGAGCAGCGCAAGTAAGAGATTCTTTTTTCCTTTTCCGATCGAGTCGGGAAAGTGCCTGAGGGAGTGCAACGTTTTTGCAACACGAAAAGTAAAAAGTGAACGGAAGCCCAACAAACACGACAGAGGCTTCGCTAGGCGGCCCCATATAACATGGCAGAGAGGTACGTTTCTGTAACTAGAGGAAAAAGAGAGGTATATCCATACAGCTCCGCTTGCTCCATGGGACCAGAGAAACATCCTGTGGAACCAAATGCCTCTCACAGTATTTCTTGGGAGGTTGCAGTGGTTGGTCCAATCGGCAGTGGGCGCGGCAGGCCGGGCCTCACAGAAAGCCGGCCCCCGGTGTCTTCTTGAGGTAAAACACTCGATGAAATTTAATGGACGAGTGAGTGGACAAAATGAAGGGACAAGATGAGGTTGGAGTAAGGCTCCGTTTCTAGTGAATCAAAACGAGTCTTACCTCTGAGACTACAGTTAAGTCTCACGTTACCATGTTTTCGTTTTATTTTCATGACTTGGGCACTTGAAAGCACCCAGTGTCCGGCAGGGGTTATACTGTCAATGGCCTTATCAGTAATTGTAAATTGAATCTCCATTAAGACCATTCATACCAGAGGTTGTTCATGCAGAGGTGAGCAGAAATGAGCTGTTGGATCTGTTGCTGAGAGAGGCGATAAGACGCGCGCGCGCGCACACACACACACACACACACACACACACACACACACACACACACACACACACACACACACACACACACACACACACACACACACACACACACACACACACACACACACACATTCTATTCATACTTTTTCCTTTCACATCTCATGGAAAGAGAGCTCCAATTCTCACAAAAAACTGACAACCTGACAATCAAATCAATAAAAAAATAAAAAATTAAATATACCTGAACCAGGGTCAGAAGGAGGAACTCAAGTATACTGTGTGTTATATGATTTGTCAATAAGCATTGCATCAAATTGACAGTCTCCCGACACACACACACACACACACACACGCACACGCACGCGCATACACACGGGCCGTCTCCAGATGCTGGTCTAAGGTCAGTAACAGCATTACCCAGTGGATTGAGAAATATGATGCATCGGATACATCCAGGGGTAAGTGTTTACATACCATATGCTAATTGACCCATAGATCTCTGCCTGAGGGCAAGGCCTCGGCCTCTACTGGGTAAAGAGGGTCTAGGGCCACTGGGGCAGTCATTGTGAGGTTCTAGTGTGTGTCTGTGTGTGTGTGTCTGTGTGTGTGTGTGTGTGTGTGTGTGTGGTTGGTATTTTAACCCCCCTCTCTTCACTGTCCCTCCTCCTCACGTAGGAACTGAAAGACGGATGAGAAGTCCTTGTTAGCGTAGCCACGGGCGCACATGAGGCGGTAGATCTGGTGGGCGAGGGAGCCCAGGGGGACCGGGGTCTTTGTGTTGGTGGCCGTGCTCTGGGCCAAACCAAGGTCCTGGGAACATCGAAAACAACATATTGCACTGCTTGACTGATACATCATGTTTTATATTTATTCTATTTTGATTGGTCGTGCCAGTTCGTCACCTTGGCCATCAGGGTGGTGCCGAAGCCCCCCTGATAGTTGTTGCCAGAGGGCACCCCCTCCATGACTCCCGGCACTGGGTTGTAGGCGTCACTGGACCAGCAGCGGCCCGATGACATGTTGAGGATCTGGGCCAACAACTTGGGGTCCAAGCCCAGTCTGGAACCATTAAGAGAGAGAAAATACAAGAGAATTGCTACTAGACCATGCGGACTCACTGTATGTACTCATCTGGATGCAGCATTTATAAGGGGTTCAGGGGAATAGGAACAGGGGGAAGGCCAGGCTACCACATAAAGAGATATATCAAAGAATAAGCTTAAGGAGAACAGTGACGTGAGGGAGGTGCGTGATATGGGGGATGGGCTGTGACCCCTGTTGAACTCTGTGCCCGTCTGTGGCCATTCCTCAGTGTTAATGGCCGGGGGCTCGGTAATGCTTGGCTAATGCAGTATTGATGTTTGCCAGCACGCATCTATTCTCCATCAGCCCTTCTCCATGAGAGAAAGGGAGCAAAGGAGAAGAGGGCAAGCAGGCAAGGAGCACAGGGGAGCCGTTAAGATAGCTAGCCGTCACGTAGGGGCGCTCCCTCCTGCGCCCCCTTCCCAGATTCACAGCCGTCTGCCTCTGTTCGCAAAGTCTCTCTCTCTCTCTCTCTCTCTCTCTCTCTCTCTCTCTCTCTCTCTCTCTCTCTCTCTCTCTCTCTCTCTCTCTCTCTCTCTCTCTCTCTCTCTCTCTCTCTTCTCTCTCTCTCTCTCTCTCTCTCTCTCTCTCTCTCTCTCTCTCTCTCTCTCTCTCTCTCTTAAATGGGCTGTTTTTGAAATATACTATAAGTAAGACATTTGTGTTTTATGCTTGTGTGTGTATTTTTTTTAAATTTTTTTTAATGGACGTCTCTCGCTGGCTCCATCAGTTTTGCGTCTTGTGCCTCCCTCGCTTTCCTCCAAATCATTCTCTCCATATCTCCAACCCCCCCTAACCAACACCACTCTCCCTCTCTCTTGCCCATCCCACTGACACCTCCCTGTCTGAGGACTCTGGGGGACATATGTATGTTTGACATCGCACAACACCCCCCCCCCCCCCCCATCTCTGTAATCCAACACACACACACACACACACACACACACACACACACAGTTCTGGGTCAGCAGCTGAAAAGGTTACTGGCTGAGCTACAATAAAGCGCGTCCGAGCGCGCAGATCGTTTGTTATAGTGACCAGAGACGCTGACGGGGAGCTGTTGTCCTCTGTTTAACGATAAATCAATGAACTTCGCCTCCTGCTCACATCCAGCACACACACACACACACACACACACACACACACACACACACACACACACACACACACACACACACACACACACACACACACACACACACACACACACACACACACACACACACACACACCAAAACGGCCACGGTTATTAGCTGACGCAGCGGTGTTGTTGTTCCTCGCCAGAGCTAATTTGCGTGGAGAAGAGGACATGTCACGCTTTAACAAGATTGACACGGATAAACACATTCTCAAACGCACACACACACGCGCACACACAGGTTCAGAGAATCAAACGTGTTGCTGTGCGATGCCTCCGGCAGCAAAGGGCTAAGCGGCAGCAGGGAGTGAAAGATTTAGAGCGTTGCGGCGCGTGAGGGAGGATAACAGGACAAAGCAGAGGATGGGGAGAGAAAAAGAGAGAGAGAGAGAGAGAGAGGGGTGGAGCAGGTGGAGTTCATTTGCGGCGGTGAGATGAAGTGTCTGTTTGGCTGCGATTAGCCGTCGTATCCTGGCTGCAGCAGAGGAGGAGGAGGATGCCCCGCGCCCTGCACCCCACAGGCTGCGGCCGTGGCTACTGCTGCTGCAGCCGTTTGTTATTACGACATTAAAGTGGGAACGCTGCGCTTTTACACACCGCGGCGTTCACAGTTGCCTTAAAAAAAAAAAAAAAAGGAAAAAAAAAAAGACGACACGAGTGCACTTATCCCGGTGACTTTCATCTTCGTCTGAACATACGCTCGCAATTCACTTCCTGCAGAATGAGGGATAGTGGTGGAGGGAGTCTTAAGTGGCTCTGGTAGCTAATGTCTTGCACGCCTTCTGTATTTCGACATAAGGGGGCGTGCTTTTCAGAGAGGTGTGTGTGTGTGTGTGTGTGTGTGTGTGTGTGTGTGTGTGTGTGTCTCTGTGTGTGTGTGCGATAGCCCGCATAGACCGTGGATATTAAGCTGTGAAGCCCTCATTTTCCCCTCACGGGTTGTTCCTTTTCCTCGCCTCCTCTCACTCCCTCCCTCCCTCTTTCTTCCCCTCTCTCCCCCTTTATCTTGAAGTGCATCGTTAGACTCGCCGCTCTTCTTCTCCCCCCCCCTTCCCCCGACCGCTTTTACCCCCTCTTCTCCATCCTTGGCTAACTGGCTGCACGCCGCACTGACACTGGGCGTGGGGATGGAGGGATGGTGGGGGTGAAATGAGTATGTAAAAAAGAAAAGGCGAAGGGGAAGAGAAGGGGGGGGGGACTGAGAGGGAGAGAGATTGAAAGAGAGACACAGTGTGCGTGTGTGTGTGTGTGGTTATAATTGTCATGCGTGGCCATTCCCTGCGCCGAGAGAACGTCACGCTCAGTTGGAGATGATCCGAGCTTCCATCTGAGATCAACAAATTAGTGGCATGGAGAAGACTGGCTGAGGGTGTGTGCGTGTGTGTGTGTGTGTGTACAGGTATCGAGGAAAGGGCAGCTCTGAGGCCCAACTCCGGTATGATAAAATGTTATTGCCGTTCTCCTGTAAATTGGCTCTGAGTCCTATCTCACAGATGAGAGAGGGAGAGAGAGAGAGAGAGAGAGAGAGAGAGAGAGAGGGAGAGGGAGGGAGAGGGAGGGAGGGAGAGAGAGAGGGAGGACACATGCATGTGCGAGGGAGTGGACGCTCCGCTCTGCATAAGGGGCCAGGCCGCACTGCAGCGTGGGAGATTGACGGTCACAGGCTCTTTGCTAAACCATGAGTCTTTGTCCTCCCCTCTAATAAAGTCCCACAGATGGAGAGAATCGGAGGATGAGGGGAGCGAGAGAAACATGGAGGCAGGCCGACACGCACAAAAAAATATCAAAATTGTATATAGGCCAGTGGATAGGAGCGACATTAATACCCAAACTTCTTGCGGCGACGAGATTCTTATTACTCTTTCCTTCGTCATAGGTTAAGATTATTTCCAAATATCCGGTGTGCCGATAAATTGCAGGTTGGTAAAAAAGTGCTGTCTTCAGGGCTTGTGAATGAGAGACTATGTGTGTGTGTGTGTGTGTGCGTGCGTATCAGACACAGCGTGGCAGTGTGTACTGTAAATCTGTGTTGCCTCCGTAATGCCTTCATATTTCAGAGGCCTAGTGGGGGGATTTATATACGAGCCGCTCGCGCCAATTCTCCTCCTCTGTCACGGCGCGCATAAATCAGGTCCACTAATACAGCCGCGCGGTGACGAGAGGGACCGGCGCACGGGAGGGAGGGTGCGTGCATGCGCCGGATGAATGACGGGTGCTCACGGAAAGCGCCGGGGTTTAATAATTCTGGATCTACGATGTGATGTGTGCGCGCATGTGTGTGCGTGTGTGCGCGTGTGCGTCTGTGTGTGTGTGTGTGTGTGTGTGAGAGAGAGAGTAAAGCAGCTCCAATTTCTCCGGCGAAATGGAGGACATCATTTCCAAAGAGGAAGAAAGTGAACAAGCTCGGAGCTTGCTCTACATGAGTGGTTATGCAGATCGTAGTTATGTGTACTTCCTTGGATGTATGGTCATTTAAGTGTCTGGAGAGTTAGAGGAGAGCACTTTGGACATTTTAAAAATCCCATTAAACTGCATGAAACCCCACCTCCCATCATCCCCCGGCCCGGGGACCAAAGTGGCCCTGCACCAGGGGAAGAGGCGTGTTGAATGATGGGATCGGTAGTTCCCAGACGCCGTGCAGTGACAGGGTTGTGACAGCGAGGCAGTGAAAGCTCAATCAGCAGATGTAAATCAGAGCGACGGGCCGCATCTCCTCATCCGTCTCTCTCTCTACCTCAGATGCGCACATCCACACTCCTATTTGAATATATATCAGGTACTGCGAATGATAGTCTGTGAAATATCTCTCCAATCACAACTGCTACGATGATCTCTCTCTCTCTCTTTCTCCCCCTCTCCCTCCCTCCCTCCCTCCCTCCCTCCCTACCTACGTACGTACCTAATTCCTAGGTTCATGGTCTCTGCCGTTCCAATCATCCCGATGGCCAGAAGCATGTTGTTGCAGATCTTAGCCGCCTGGAGGAGAAGAAACAAAGAGGAGGTACACCACGACTGTGTGTAAATTGGGGGGGGTGTGCGTGTGATGCTTCATAGAGAGCACTTTAAGGTAGAAAATGGCACCTACATACATTAAGGAGTATGTAAGCATGTGTTTATGCTTTATTTCATGAAACAAAGGTGTAACTTCTGTGTGAGCAAACAACACTTAAAACATTTACTCGCAACTGGGGCTGTGTATTGTTTCAAAAATTACGATAGCAGTACTAATACCCGCAAAGTGATACCGATACCAATAGAGTACTTCATTCGATACCTTTTTTATTCGACTATACCCATCAGGTGAATAGAAGCATTCAGTTGAGTAAAATGCCACTACGCCACTCAGATGCCACAGGCATGTAGTATAGACAGTTTTATAGTTGGTTTTGAACTTTTAGGTGGCATCTCGGCACGCCGGCCTGCCAATTCCGTAAAATAGATCACACTCAACGTCACCACCACAGACTGTTGTAGCTGCTGCGGGAGTGGACCAATCACACGTCGCATTAAATTGAACACTTGCGGTGATTCGCTGTGAGCAAAACCATACAAAGTCATTGTTTTCTCGATTCGGGGACACAAAGAATTTAATGCAGGTGAAGTTTGACTGGAGAAGTTTCTATACTACTTGGTATTGGGTCATTTCAGTTGATACCTTAAAAAGGTATTGAGTACCAATACCCAGCCCTAATCGCAACCACCAAGTCCTTTGAACGTATACAATATTGTCCAACCAAATATATTGGTGTGTGTGTGTGTGTGTGTTTTGCTATACTTGTGAGAACAAAACCCTGGACAGCCCACCTTTGCTGTGTGGACATTTGTGCGTGCATGTTTGTGTTGCTATACTTGTGAGGACCAGTGTGTGTTTCAGTGTGTGTCCTCACCTGTCCGGTGCCCACTTGACCGCAGTAGACGACGTTAGCTCCCATGCAGGTGAGCAGCTCCTGAGCAGCCTGGTACTCCTCCTTCACACCGCCCACCATGAAGGTAAGGTTAGCCAAGCTGGCCGCCCCCACTCCTACACACACGCACACGCACACACACACACACACAAAAACACACACACACACAAAAACACACACAAAAACACACACACACACACACACACACACACACACACAGTTGGGGATCTTAATGCAAACAAAAATAAATAAATATGTGAACCATACAGACGGTCTCCCTTCTGAATAAGGCTCACAAATATGTTCATAGTAAACAATTGTATAGGGTGGTTTTCCTTATGCCACGTTGTGATTAAAATGAACCTAAAAGAGACGACAGGAGTGGAGTACTCACGTCCTGGAAGACTTCATATAGCTGCACTAAACAACAAACACATTAACTGCTCGGCTGTTTAAGACTAAGACTTTAACTGTTTGTTAAAGGTCATCTGTCTGAGTGAGTGTGTGTGTGTGTGTTTCAAAGGGGGACAGGCGTGTTAAAAAGAGCTGCACCAGAGGGACACGGGCATCTTTAAAAGCCGATTGTTGCCATCATCCGCCACACGACCCCCGGGGGAGGCCCTGCCTTTGTCCCTTTAGCCCTCCTCCTGCACCCTCTGTCTCACACACACACACACACACACACACACACACACACACACACACACACACACACACACACACACACACACACACACACACACACACACACACACACACACACACACACACACACACACCAACAGCTGTGCCCAGGGCTATACCCCACCGCCCCCATGGGTGTATCAGTGACAGGCGTGAGGGGTAATTAACTTTACACTTTATCATGTTCAATTAGCCGTACCTCCCCATTGCCTGATGGCTTAAGGAGCATGCCGTGTTTCTGCAGCCAATTTCAGCCCCAAACCCACCCCCATCCCCTCCAACCCCACTCCACCCTGCCTCCCCAGCCCCAACATGGGGGTTCTGGCGGATTCCTAGTCCTGACAAAGTGGAGAGAGGGGCTGCTGAATATGTGCCCGATTAGCACGGCAATAAACCTGGGTGTCTGGGCGCAAAGGGGGCAGGAAGCGGCCGTTCCAAATTGCAGTCTGCCATGGCACCCCCAACGAGCCTACACTCTCAATGTTAACACGTGCATGGGCAGGAGTACATACAAACATGGTTGCACATACATGTATAAGTGCATGCAAACTGCTGGCAACATAAAAAAGTAAAACTTGCAGATACACGATACTTGGTGAAGTTGTGTAGTGGGTAAAAGTTCAGCCCTTAATAGGTCTCTAGTGGTGACGGTGCAAAAAAAGAGAGAGAAAGAAAGAGAGAGCGAGCGAGACAGTGAGAAAGCGTTTATGCCCGTGCTTGGAGATGGCTCTTCAGGGTGCTGTGTGGCTCTAATGAAATGCCTCTTAATAGTGAAAGGCTAATAATGTCGGTGTTAATAATTAAAGAGGACTTAGCAGGGACAAAAAAGCTGAAACCACATTATCAGACTCCAGCGGAGAAGAGAAGAGAGAGACAAGTTTAGAGGAGAAGACTCTTCCTTCCCACCGTGTATCTCAGTGACCTATAAACATAAATATACATCAATTTACGCCTCCCCCCACCTTAATTGGCTACGCTGCTGTCAAGTGGAGGATGACACCGGTACTCTGAGAGTGTGTGTGTGTCCCAGTGAAGGGCTGTCAGCAGGTCATTAGGGCCACATAATGAAGCCCCAGGCCCACACTGCGGCAGCTGCCTGCGGACTGCGGCGAACACACGCTCAGCATACGGCCGCCGCACACACCGATCATACACACATATGGTCCACACACACGCCACCATGGATATCACAGTTATACGACTTCCGTCAGATTTTTTTTTTTTTCTCCCCCCTCCGTGTGATTCCCGTTCCGACTGAGAACGCTTAAATTCAGCGTCTGGTTTAATCCGATCGACGTCTCTCGAGCTGCTGGCGTTAGCCTTCCAGTGAGTTAAGGCAGTTGTGTTTCTTGTAAGATTTCTGATTGGTTACGCCAAGTAGTTTGTTTTGGATCCCGAAAGTTATCTGAACAGTGCCATGTAATTTATGCTTGTTTCAGTCATAACACACAGTATTCACATTATAATCAATATTTGAATTCATGCTTCCTCCAATTAGCTCCATGCTGTAATGAATACTTAAAATACTCCATTTAACACCAACAATCCTCCCCAAAAGGGCCCATTTCATAAAATATACGTCAGTTTCCCCTACCATTTCCCAACAGTTTCTTATCAGTTTTTGTGCTAATTTCATAACCAACGCGCAGACATGCCTACGCAGGAAGTCTGCCGCAGAGGTAGAAAGTGTGATCGAAAGAAAAAAAAGTGGCGAGTCAGCGAGAAATGAGGCATTCCTTCAGCAAATCCAACAGAAATCTATGACGGTGAACGGCAAGAGAAAATCGCGGAGAATCCACTTCGACCAAATCTATCGCTTCTGTACACAAATGTGCGCACACACACACACACACACACACACACACACACACACACACACACACACACACACACACGCACACACGCACACACGCACACACGGTGTCACAACCGTGCTGGCTCATTAGCGGAGATCACTGTTCGAGGGTCTGCTAAAGAGGAGATTATTGATAACACAGTCCATGGTCGGATCAATACATTCAGAGGGACGGAGAGGGGGTGGATAGAGAAAGAAGTATGAGAGAGAGAGAGAAAGGTAGAGAGAGGTAGAACAAGAGAAAGGTAGAGAGAGGGAGGGAGACAGAGTGAGAAAACAGAAAGAGAGGAAAAGAAAAAAACAATATGGCTCTGGCACTCCCCCGACTCTACCTACCATCCCTCCTTTTTCCCCTCCCTCTCTCCCTCCCTCCCTCAAATTAACTAATCACCCATAATAAGCTCTTATGATCTGTAGTGGATTTCTATAAGGAGCGACACAGGGATGATGGAAGATCCTCGCTCCTGGAAGAATAACGTGTCATTAGCATAACACAGGAGGAGTGTGTGTGTGTGTGTGTGTGTGTGTGAGTGAGAGAGGGGGGGGGGGGGTGGAGGGTGGTCAGTCTGTCGCTGTGGATTATGCATAGAGTCGAGCGCATATGTGTCGTGCGAGGCTGTAGTAGATGTACGTGTGTGTGTGTGTGTGTGTGTGTGTGTGTGTGTGTGTGTGTGTGCGCCAGGCGTTCTCGGGCCGGTCCTGTCGGAGACGGATTAAAGAGGAATCCTAATGAGGCGGCCGTGAGCAGTGGGAGCACCGTCCCATTCATCCCGACGGGGTTGACACTCCCGAATCGTGAGTGCCGCGCGACCACGCGGCGCCCCCTAGGGGTGGACCCCAACCGGGGGGTAGGGGTAGGGTTGGGGTGGTGAGGTTTTGAGGGCGAGGGAGGATAGGAAGAGGGGGGCAGATGAGTAGAGAGGAGAGAGTGGACCTGGGGACGCTGGTGGCAGGTCGTGGGGGCCACCGCATTTTAGTTCGTAGTGAATTTGAATACGGTGCAGTTCACTGCTGTGACCATATTGTGGTTTTGGGAATGTTGTCGTTGTGCATCTCTGGACCTAAATAGTTGAGTAAAACAGCGTACTGGTTGGTTTGTTTTCCTTTGTTCGCATGAATGGAAAAGTAACGGAATAAGATGGTGCATTATTGTCATTAACACACTGGGCAGTGTTCACCATGTTATAAAGCCGTGGATTTTTGAAGTACAGAGTTATGGATTGATTTCAGCCAAATCAAGCTGATTTATATGTGAATCTACCGCGTGTCATGCGCCAAAACGTTGATTTGGCGCTGGCAAATATGAATCCAGAATGTGCTACTTTTATCATCTGTGACATCATCAGGGGTATGCGCTGATTGTATCGTTATTATTGCAGCTTATTGGGTGAGACAGGAAGATTCCCGTTCGTCAGAGAGCCATGATGCTCATAATAGTCTCTATGCTTTGAAAACATAATACAGACGTATGGCCGCACATTTGTGACAGTGAAGTGCCGCTGTCTTTACCGATTGGGAATTTAGCTGTTAAGCCTGAGTTGGCTGCTCTTTGACTGGACATATGCCACATTGGAATATGCTTAACATGGAGTCATTTGGACTGGCAAACGACAATTCTTCGCCGCCATACATACATACAATACGCCGTACGTCTGCAACCCGCCCCACAGTCGAACCACTTCAAAACTCTTCTGTAAACTGTTGGAATTTAACAGCGTCCTTTCAACTTCATCCACAGACAACTATCGCCTCAACACTAATTAATACCAGAACATGTGGACAAATGAGGTACTGCGAGGTTTTATCTCAATTCTAAAAGGAGTAACAAAATGTTACAACCCTACCCCATGCTGGGGCTCGACAAGACAGATTAATACAGTCTCAGAGAAGGGGGTTTCCTGACCGGAAGAGGACCAGGAAGCAAGAATCTGAAAAGTCTCATTCAGGTCAATGACAAAATGTGTCTTCCTTCGTCGTCTTCAACTAATTCAGTAGCTACGCACACTGTTTATTGCTCTTAAATCGTGAAGTTGAACGATTTGCAATGCAACAATGGCATGAATACGCCTCTGCCTAGCCCCTCTTCAGATTCCTTTCGGTCCCCTCTACCAAAGTGTCTATAATGAACTTAAGCTTCCAAAGAAAAAGATGGGACAGCTGAGTACTTACTCCTGTGAAACCTGTGTGTGTGTGTGTGTGTGTGTGCGCGCGTCTGTGTCCTGCTTCCGGTAGTGTACATGTACAGACTCCTTCATCTCATCACATCTCATAACTGGATTTGAGATAAACCCGCTATCAAAGGCTGCTGAGAAAAGCTGTTAACAGCACGCTTTAATGCCAGCCATTACGCATGAACATAACAGGGTGAACGAGTGTGTGTGCGAAGTCCGCGGAAGATCAGAGAAACAATTTTGGTTTGTCGTGTTTGTAGTGAGCGCTAAATTAATTAGCACTTCTTTCATCACACACACACACACACACACACACACACACACACACACACACACACACACACACACACACACACACACACACACACACACACACACACACACACACACACACACACACACACACACACACTTCATTATAGCCTTGTAACCTTTTAAACACAAGCTGCTTTTGAAGTGGTTCGTGCGCACGTGTGCGAGATGAGTGAGAGCGTGTGTGCACGTGCATGCACGGGTCCGTGTATGACTTTTGTGAAAATGCTCATCTGGGTTTCTTTGAATGGACGTGTGTGTGCGTGTTTGTGTGCACGAGTGTTCTTGTATATAAGTACGCCACTATTAGAGCAGGTGGCGACTCTGTAGCCACCCAGTCTGTCGCTCCTCCACGATGCCGCTTCCCACAGTTACGAGGCAGTTGGCCCTTTTCATGGGTTCCATCTTTATATTAAACTAGATTGGTGGATATTAGGCTGAACAAACAGGACTCGCACATGAACTGACATGGCTCCCTGCAAACCCTACAAAGAAAATAATACAAGTGATATGCTATTGTGATACAAGACTAGATATTGTCTGGGATTTTAGTTATCGTAATAGTCAAATATAGTGTAAGGCTGCGTTACATAAAGTAATGCAGTTTTTTGAACGCCATAGACTGTTCTAAGGTTAGGAATGTGAATTATTATTATTTTCATGTGGCTCAAAGGATCATTGGTTCGCAGGCACATCAAGTCTAAGTGCTGATACATGTATTTTATAAAGTTTTTTTAACATGTAACATTTGTGTGTATCTATACTGTGTGTATATATACACTCACATACTAAGCACAAGCACAAGCACAAGCACAAGCACAAGCACACACACACACACACACACACACACACACACACACACACACACACACACACACACACACACACACACACACACACACACACACACACACACACACACACACACACAGAATAACATTGCTCATCTCATTCCAATGGCACCGGTCAAGGAGTGTAATATATTAGGCAGCCAGTAAACAGTCAGTTCTTGAAGTTGATGTGTTGGAAGCAGGAAAAATGGACAAGTGCAAGGACCTGAGTGACATCACAAATTGTGATGGCTAGACGACTGGGTTGGAGCATCTCCATAATAACAGGTCTTGTGGGGTGTTCCTGGTATGCAGTGGGTAGTACCTACCAAAAGTGGTCCAAGGAAGGACAACTGGTGAACCGACAACAGGGTCATGGGTGCTCAAGGCTCATTGGGCATGTGGGAAGTGAAGTATAGCCCATCTGGTCTGATCCCACAGAAGAGCTACTGTAGCATAAATTGCTGAAAAAGTTCATGCTGCTATGATAGAAACGTGTCAGAACACACAGTGCATCACAGCTTGCTGCGTATGGGGCTGCGTAGCCGCAGACCAGTCAGAGTGTCCATGCTGTCCCTGTCCACCGCCGAAAACGTCTACAATGGACACATGAGCATCAGCACTGGACCATGGAGCAATGGAAGAAGATGGCCTGGTCTGATGAATCACATTTTCTTCCTCATCGTGTGGATGGTCAGGGTTATGGTCCGATCCGATGGAGCATCTGTAGGAACGTGCTGGAACAAGAATCCCGATCCATGGGGGCCCCACCTCACAACTTACAGGACTTAAAGGATCTGCTGCTAACGTCTTGGTGCCAGATACAACAGGACACCTTCAGAGGTCTTGTGGAGTCCATGCCTCGACCGGTCAGAGCTGCTTTGGCAGCACGAGAGGGAGCTACACAATATAAGTGGTTATTAGTTGTGGTTTTAATGTTATGGCTGATCAGTCCATTATCAATTAAATACATAAAATAGGGTAAGGGTTTTGGGTAGAACCCTGCTCTAATAAATGCATCTACCTGCTTGGTCATAATAGCCACATTACTAATGATTGTTTGTATAAAATATCTTATCAAAGCACCAACAGTCATTCCCAAGATCTTGTCAAATCATTGATATCAGTGTATTTGTCGCCCAGCCCTGGAAAATAACGAGCTCTTGAAAAAACCTCAGCATTTTCCATTTCACTGTGAAATCAGGAGTTTTACAACTTGTAAGATCCGGAGTCGGAAAAAGGCTCTCAGAGGCATCATGGGAAACGGGGGCTGCACTCCAAACGTACCGGACTGCCATCTCCGTTTGGCTGAATTCCAGCTGGTGAGATCGCAACTCAGAACTCAGTGTGAAGTTCTGTGGGTGCGGAATTAAAAACAACTTCAACTCAGACGGTCCTGCGAGTTTCATCGATTGTTTCATTTCCTAAATAACCTGTTTTTTTTTTTGTAGTTTAATGATTTGTCTATGCACGTCATTGCACATTAAACCTAAAAATGGCAATAGAACATTTGATTCTGAATTGTTGGGATCTGTTGGGATTCACACCTCTCCAACCATTTCCATCTACTTCCACCAAATTGACAATTATGATACACACAAAAAAAAAAAAAAAAAAAAAAAAATTCATTTTCGCCACAGAAATGCCGACAGGGATACAGTGTAGGAATGATTCCGATGTCAACGTGCAACGTCAATTTTGTTAAAATGCAGCTTGTGCAAACAGGCTGCGGCAGAACTTAAAGAAACCCTTATTCCCAGTGGCATTACTTAAGTGTGTGTATATGCAAGAGGAAAACTTTGGACCCGTAGCTGGCATCAATAAATCAGGTGAATCAAGTCGCAGCACTCAAAAACAGAACTGTCTTTATTGATTGGGGAATTGACTGCTCGCCATGTATGCCCAGAACCAGCGGGGTTAGAATGTTTATGGGCCAATGGTGCAGCCTCATGTGGTCCACCATTATAATTACACCCAAGGGCAGATCCTTTTTCTCAAACAAATTAAAAACCCAAACAAGCCCCGTAAAAAAAGCATGACGGATATCAAGTAAATAAGTGAAATGTAAGTGGGTGTGCGCTTACCAAAATCGCTCTTTCACATTCGGAAAAAAACAAAAAACAAACCAAAAAAAAACAAAACTGCCATTTCGACAGTTTATCTGCCAACATCGCTAATGGTGCCCTGTTAGGTTAAAAACAGACTCTTTATCGGCCCCGGTTAACGAGCGCCGGGCCATGAGAACGGGCTCTCGCACACAGTCACGCCATGAGAATTTGGGCAAGTAGGCTGCCGCAGAAAGCTCACTTGAGAGAAACAGATCAAGATGATGTGAGAGCCGGTTCAACCCAGGATACGAACACCGTCGCTCAATTAACGTCTCCGTGAGCCACAAGCATTTTGGTGGAATTGCTTGGGCCTTGACCAATAAAGCCTGCTGTCATCACCGTAATAATCAGCATCATTGGTAGCTGTGTAATCCAGCAGGGTGCAGGCCGGTCAATGTCCACAGTGGGAGCATTAGACAGAGCTGGGGAGATCCACAATCAATCCCTCCCACTGGTACAAGGAGACCCATCCAGTACAGAGCGGGCCAATCATGATCCCCAATTAGAATGGTTGGTGGGCGCACACACACACACACACACACACACACACACACACACACACACACACACACACACACACACACACACACACACACACACACACACACAGTCACTCATATAGACAGAATGCTAATTCCATGCTAGATGAGTGACATGTTGTGCGGGTCTCGGGCTGAATTTGACGGACTTGATGGAGACCCCATACACCAGCTGACCATTAGTCTGCATGATCATGCGCTCGCAGCAGATGACACCGGGACAGAGCCGCGAGGGCCAGTCACCCAGCTGTTGCGAGTCTGCTTCCATCTGGAGTCCAAACACCCTCCTTTCCAACACCACCCTTACTCCATCACTCTCCCCTGTCACCCCCACCTTGGTCCACCCCAATGCATGTCACCAATACCCCTTTAGTGAAAAGAGTTGTTATGCTAATCTGGCCATTCGACCACGGCATCTCCCTCCTCCTCTCCCACACTAGTTGGCCGTCAACGGGAACAGCCCGCCCAGTGCCCAGACCAGCCCTCGTCCACCAACTCACAGGTCTTGACTCCTCTAACCAGATTCCTGATGCCTAACCCTCACTGAACCGCCGTGACGTGAACAGTTAATCCTTCTAATTAATCCCCTTCTCAGACCGGATTATTTGATTGGCTTGTGTGCTCTTCTATTCCTTTCGCTGACCGGACGGGAACCTCGGGCCTGAGCCAAGGGGGGGGGGGGGTCAGACTCTCCAAGCTGCAACTGGCAGACTTCCCCAGATGCTGGAGGACGGCGTTCAAACAGTCGGAAAAATGACCCACACCCAAGGTGGGGCGGTTGGGGGGTATGATTAGGCTTGTTTCAGGGCACCGGCCTAACGAATAGTTAGCCGAGTGTTTATTGGACCTCACATGCAAAACATTAGCCAGAGAGCCTGTCGTCCCATGGGAGGCGATCCCGCCGCCATTTTCCATTCGTACCGATAGCCGACTTTCCCAGGATCGGTGGACGCACAATGAAAGATTGCATTTTATTCTTTTTTTTGTTTGTTTAAAAGGGCCTTTTTTTTTTTTTTTTAAAGCAGGCAGCCGCTAGCGATGTGGCGACCCACCGCGGGTCCACAGACGCAGACACAGGCATTCTGGGTAATTACTGCTAACGACCCCGCTGCTCGTTAGCCTGGGGTTCCTATTTTTGCTCCTGGCTGTGCCAACACCCCGAGCTCGTGACGTCAGGAGCCGTTTTGTTGTGGGTCGACTTCGCATGCGGACCCTTTTAACGACACCAGACGGTGGCACAAGCGCCTGAGAGCGAATGTTAACGTGCATGCTGGTGTGCATGTTGCTGCCGCTAATGCAAGATGCAATAGTGTGTGTGTGTGTGTGTGAGACTGTAAGTTTCTGTAAGACTGTACCAAGATGCATCTGGGCCACGCGGTGGGTCAGTGCGCAGGGGAAAAGATAAAAAAAAAATAATAATAAATAAAAAAAAAATAAAAAGACAGCGGTGAGTGTATAAAAAAGGAGAAACACAGAAAGACACAGCGACCAAAGACTTTTTCTTTGTGATTATCGCTTCTCAAAGGGGTTTACTCTCCACAACTCAGTCAGTGGAAGAGACGGCCAAACCTCTAGTGACGCACGCAGGGTACAAAGAGACAGACACACACCCACACCCACACACACACACACATACATAGAATAGAGACTCTTTTCCAGCATTGAGCCCCATGTGGTGCTTGTTTTAAAACTGGCCTTCACAAACATAACTGCAACACCGTTGATTTATCATTGTGTCGCTGCAGGTCAGCACATGAACCATAAAGGCTGGTGTCAGTCACTCAGGTGAACCGATGTAACCCACAAGCGATTTTCTTCCCTTGCACACACACATCATAAAAAGGAGAGAAAAAGAATGCGTGCACACGCACTCACATGACTATGGCAGGGCCCTATTTGGGTAGAGTGCCATCTCCTGGCTGGAATATGGAACACGTGCCTTAGCGTTCCATTCACAGATTGGGAGAAGGGGGGAGGGGCAGAGGAGTGGGAAAGGGAAAAGGAACAACCCACTCCACCCCACCCCACACGCACACATACAAAAACACACTCTCACCCTTGTACTTCCTATTGAGCTGACCCGGGCCCTTCTCTGGAGTCCCGACTCTTAACCTCTCTTCACAAGTTCAGCTCTGCTTATCACTGCTGGACCACTTTTTGTCCACGTCAGGGGGCTTAACCGTAGTGCTCAATGTTAGTGGGGGTGTGTGTGTGTGTGTGTGTGTGTGTGTGTGTGTGTGTGTGTGTGTGTGTGTCTGGCTGCGGGGCAAGTTGCAGAGGCCAAAGGTAGCAGGTAAATCATTGGTCATCTCCAGCTAGTAAAAGGGGCTTAGCTAAAAGCCAGGGGACAGGAACCTTCACACAGGACTGCACTCACTTACTGCACACTGTCTACAGTATGTAAACAATAATGTGTGTGTGTGTGTGTGTGTGTTCGGGAGAGTAACAGACTCAGGACTCTGATCTTACTCACTGCAGCCAGTCTCTTCTGCTGACGCCAGCCAGTAAACACACCAGTTTAGATCAAGTCTGTATGTGTGTGTACATGAGCGAGAGAGAGAGAGAGGCGAGCGAGACAGAGACAGAGACAGAGAGAGACGCTGTGTGTCTTTGGTGTGTTTCTACAGATTGCGCCACAGAAAAACAAACAGGCTCGGCGGTGATTGCGACTAATAAAATGTGTGGCAAAAGGACGCCGCTTAGCCTCACGTGAAAACTTTGAGTGAATCTGGCGTTTTTGGATGTGTGTGTGTGTGTGTGTGTGTGTGTGTGTGTGTGTGTGTGTGTGTGTGTGTGTGTGTGTGTGTGTGTGTGTGTGTGTGTGTGTGTGTGTGTGTGTGTGAGATGGTGCGGGCGTGCGTGTGCGCGTATGAGCCACGCAGTGGCCCGCAGTCGGCCTCCGAAGAGACAGGCTTTTACTGCAACACGTCTTATCTCCCCCCCTCCTCCCCTCCTCTACCCTCCATGTGAGGGCAGCTCCTCTCCTCTTTATGACTCTTTATCTGACATGAAAGGCAGTGACACGGGATACCCGCCATTACGGCTCCATCAACATGAAAAGCACTGACAAGGGATTCCACATCGCAGCTTAGCCCCATTAAGGGCGACTGGCGATCCTGTGCTCTGTCAAGGAGCCGTCACTGGCAGACGGGGCGAACATAATGAGGACTTAAAACCTTAACCTTGCCTTTAAGACCGCCGGTCAAGGCGGTAGTAAAAGCCCAGAGCGAGGGCACCCACTGGCCTGCACCGCTCTGTAATTACGACCCATGTTCTCGCACTAAACCCAAGGGCGGCAAAAAGTTTAGATACACAAACGAAAGCAAGACGGTTGAGACACACGGGCGGAAGGTCACGGGCCGTTTGAGACCGAACCTGAAAATCCTCGGTTCCTACTTATGACCCTGTTCCTCTTATTCCTCTAAGTATATGTATAATGACGATCCAGTGCCACTACTCATTAAAGAAAGGAAACGGTGACAGACACATTCAAATTCAAGGGCATAGCATATACAAAGAGGATTGTTTTGCCATTACTGGGGATCGATAGTTTAAGGGACTATAGAATGTAAGGTTATCCCTGTACCTATTGAAAAGCATCACATGGATTTGGTCAACTCAGTATTTCTGATCATATAGATCGACCATTTGATAAACAGCTTGAACAGAGAAAAACGAGCCAGAGATGTACCACCCTAACGTTGAAAGTCTATTATACATTTCAAACAGACAGGGGGGGGCTTTCGGGACGTGAGATGGTCAACAGAGGTTGATAAGATGGAGGGGATATTGGGGAGGAAAAATAGACACTCAGCGGTGTATTTGCTTCCCGAAGCGGCGGCGCTTTCAACTTGACGTTACCTCCCGACACGGGGGCGTCCATAAACACGGCGCCCATCTTCTCCGCGGCGACGGCCATCTCTTTGGAGACGGCCGGGTCGATGGTGGAGGAGTCGATCAGGAGTGTTCCCTTCTTCACCTTCCTGAAGAGGAGGAGCCACAAACAGGACCTTTGGGCCTTTCGCACCAAAACCACCAGCCTTTTACCTTGTGTGTATCATGCCCGAAATAATAAATAAATGGGACCCCGTTAGCATTGAAGGGACAGGAAATCACTTTAGCAAAGCAGGAAACAACTGCTGTGTTGTGTCATACTGCGCCATGAAATTAGCAGCTGGTATCAATGGGTGGGACAACATCCCCTCTACAGATTGGTCGAAATGCAAAGCGCTCGTAACGCTTTTGCATTCGTACGCTCACGTCGCCGGGGATCGAGCTTCTGGAAAGAAAAGCAAAGGAGCGGCCTCCGCTGCTACGTCCCCGGCGTGAATTCCCCCGAGGCGGACTCACTTGAGGATGCCGTTGGGGCCCGTGTAGACCTCGACGACGTTGGGGCTGGAGGGCAGCATGGTGATGATACGATCGGCCTTCTCCGCCACGTCCGCCGGGGAGTCCACCACCTGTTTGTTCCAAAACAAAACAGGAGGAAAACCAAGGGTTCGTCTGAGCATTACAAAATTAAGTTCATGGATTCTCAAGTACTTATTTGAAGCACTATTTTTTTCCATTTTCCAAGAACTTAATGTAAAAACAAATGTAAAATATTCAGTATTCATATTCAATGTGATCTTTATTAAATCATATAATCTCAGCCTAATTGTCTATGATTTAAATTATTATATATTATATCTATATATACACAGTATATATATTATTACAGTATATCTATTTTTTATCTCATTGTCATCTACTATTATAAGTGTCTATTTACAATTATGCATGGCATAAAATGTATATAAAAGCGATTCTGGAACATTTTTATTACATTTAAGATTTGAATAACAAAACCAGGGGTTTTTACAGGTTTTCAATGGTCATTTTTCCCAAGGACTTTTCAAGCACTTTAGCACGAAAGGAGCTATTTTCAAGGTATTCCAGTGCTTTGATTTCTGAGGATGAAATTCAAGCACCTCAAGGACCTGGTAAGACCTTGGAAGACACACCTTGAGTGTATTACACACTCGATTTGTCGTTACACGAAACTCGAATGCCGCACCAGCCATGTTCAAAACCTCAAACTATGCTGCGTGACAGCTCGCCGCTCTTGGGCAATCTCTGCTGAAAAGATATACTACTGTGTGAACGAGTGCTTAATGAGTGAGCCGTACAGATGGGATTGTGCACAAGTATGTACACCCTAACCTCACCCCACCCTCACCCCACCCCGGGGGCACGGTTGTAAATATGAAATGTGTCCTCCATCAATTTGCAAATCCATCGGGGTGTCAATGCTGATGGATGATGGGTGGGATTGTGGCGTGGAGCTTCACCTGAGCGCCCATGTCCTGTAGCTCCTTGCAAGACTTGGGGAAGACATCTGTGGCGATCACGGGGTAGCCATTTTTCAGAAGGTTCTTGGCCATGGGGCTGCCCATGTTTCCCAGCCCGATGAAGCCGACCGGCGTCTTGGAGGCCATTGTGCGACTCGACACTGACGGAGGGAAACGGAGAGATCCGATCAGATGACGGCAGATTTCTTTAAGCTTAGTCACGGCAGAACATATTGAAACTTGCATCGCAGGAGTGGTGGGATAAAGATAAGGAAAAGGAGCCTTACCGGCGAGAGCGAATGCATTGACATTAAGCTCGACAACTACGCTGTGACAGTCTAAATATCATATGGACTAAGACAGGAAGTAGACTTGTCACCTGTTGCTGTGCTATCCATATTTTCATTTGGACATGCTAACTATCCAATCATCAAAGCATTTTCAGTCAATTTTAAAGGCCCAAAAAGCCAATTAAGTCATTTGGTGACTTTCCAATGGTGCTATGACTAAATAGCGAACCCAGATTACCTTTAATCAGGACTAATCTAAATGGCCAGTCATGGTAAAATGGTCTCAGATTTGCCATAGTCTTGCCTTAACAAATCTGATTTCGGAAGGAAGGGCTGGTCTAGGTCTAAGTGAAGGCTTAAATTACAGTAGACCTGGCCAGAGGCAGGGTCTGGTTTGGATTAATAGTTGTGTGACCCCCAAGTCGACCATAACAATAAATAAATGAAAAGAAAAGAAATGATCTGAACTAAGACCAGGCAGAAGGAGCTGACTAGTCCTTCATTACTTTAGTGTAGGATTTCCTAGTCTCAAACTTATTCATCTAAAATTAAGCAACGTCTCAGAAATGCATTTCTGAGATTGAGGATTCATTTAATTAGGATAAAAAAAAAAATTGGATTGAACAATCAAAGATTTAGGTAGATCTTACCATTGACAAAATCTTTCTCTCAATGCGGCTGATACATAGAGGCTGAAACCAACATCAGATTATTTGGGAAGTTATATCACTCTTTTCTTCAGCCAACCCCAACCAATGCTGGCTTCCACTGCTCAGGGAACTTCTGGTCTCTTTGACAGTGATTGATTGAACCTTCGTTTGAATCTCACAAAAGCGTATTCAGGGTGAGCCCTCCTTTCCGATGTTGCCAAGTAACATAATAACAAGGTTCGACATGGAAACAAGCTGAGTTGCACAGAGACAATGCTACCAAAAACATCTTACAAAACACTTGGATTGGATTCATATTCTAATGTCACTTCAGACGTAGATTTGGCTTGCAGTGTTTGTTTCATGTATAGTACTTAGATCCATCTCTGTCGGTCTTAGATATCAGGTCTTTGACAATCTCTCAAAAAACAAATGAAGCGTTTAAGTGAAAAAAAAAAAGAAAAAAAAAAAGGCCAAAAAAATGACCAAACAAAAAAGCCTACTTACATTTACAGTTTAAAATCCTTCATGCATCCACAATATTTATTTAAGAATATTCAAATAGTTTCTTATAGTCCTCAACTTCAATAAGCTTGGTTGACAAAATACACTATATTTAAATAGTTCCTCACTGAGGAATTGTCAGTGGCCTAATATGAGTTCTTAGACAGGACTAGGCAAACAAAGAATCCTGCAGAATATGTATGAAATTATTTTAATGGAAGCATGACAGCCTGTTAAATATCAAAAAGTAAATTCAATTTTTGGTTATTTTGTGAATTTTTACTATTATTATTGATTAGATTGTCGGAATCTCATAATTCCTGCAACCATTTTGGATATTAAGCAGGACTTAAGAAAAAAAACATTCTTGCGAAATTCTCAACAAATATTAAACTATTTCAACAAAAGACTGATGCCGACACATGAAACTAGATGCGTGCTACTCAGGAGCATGGTTGGTTTTGGGAGGAAAAGGGATAATGTTAATTGGGACCCACGCTGAGAACAATATGCACTACGCAGGAGACACCCTGTCTGCAGATATTAGAGAGTTACATTTAATACTTTTTAAGACACAATTTAATAGTGTTTTTTGGACAAATTATCGATCTCTTATTTAATGAAGTACCGAAACTAAGAATTAATGTGTGCACTATATATTTGTGTACAGGGCAGAGGGAGGTATCATGTAGGGATGGGGTAGGTTGTGCACTGTTTTTGCAACAAGTACATTTAGCATGTAGGTATGAAGGAAGGTATTGGGTCCAGAAAAAGGCTTTGGGTTTTGGCCTCGGTGTGTTGAAATAATCTTGACTATGATGCAGAAGAAGTTGACACATTTTGACAATAAAAAACAAAAAATTAAAACAAAATATCAGATAAAACGGCTATGTTTAAAATTAAAGCCTCATTCACGATGACGCACCTGGCCCGGCATTTCATTTTGTGAGTATATTTATTATGATCAAGGTGGGCTGACATGGTGAGCAACACGGTGCATGCATCACCCAACCAACCAACTGGAATTTTCATGCAGAAAACGCACAAAAGACCCCAGATCATGACTGCACATGCTTACAGCTAATGTGTGAGGGTGCAACGCAGCAGGTGTCCAACAGCAGGCCCTGCATGGAGACTGTGGAGAGCCCCTTCCATTCGAATTGAATTACCTTCAGGACGCCGCATGGGGCAGCGGCCAAACATAAAACGTTGAAGAGCATCCTTTTTTTTTTATCCCGTCTCTCTGTGCATCAAAAACAAACAAACAAACAAACAAAGAAACCAAAAAAACACAAGCGACCACGGAGATCCGGACAAACACAAAGACATTACATTACATTACCGAGTGTCGGGGCGACATGCTTATTCCACCGGAGCAATGAACCCCGAGAGCCTCTAAACAAGGCAGCCATGCTTCGCTCCCCTTGACCTCGGCGCACAGTGACAGCTGTCAAGGCAGGAAGCGAAGCGCCGTTGGTCGTGATTTACTGTAGTTGCGTCCAATTAGACTTACCGTGGACCTCGCCAGCCAATAGGAGCGAGGTAAAGGCGGGACTTCCTGTGCACGGCTCCTTAAAAGCCCCCCCCCCCCCCCCCCCCCCCTCCCCGTGGCCGCGGTCCTTCGCGGCGATCGCTCAGCAGCGACGCGGACGAGCTGGTTGGAGGTTTGAAAGCCGTTGATATACGAATTATGTCATATGCATCTGGTTTGAATGATGAGGGGGAAAAAATCGGTGGAAAAAAGTGGAATGCAATAAAAAAATAATCTCTTTTTTTGTCGTTGTGAAGAGGTGATCGTGTTAATGGCACGATAACGTTCCACTAATAATTATAGAATAATAATAATAATAATAATAATAATAATAATAATAATAATTATTATTATTATTATTAACTATTACTAATAACTTTTACTAATAACCTTTATTATTACTATTATTATTATTATTATTATTATTATTATTATTATTATTATTATTACTAACTATTATTAATAACTTTGACTAATAACCTTTATTATTATTATTATTATTATTATTATTATTATTACTATTATTACTATTATTATTATTATTATTATTATTATTATTGTTATTATTGTTATTATTATTATTATTATTAATATTATTGTTAGTTGTAGTAGTAGCAGCAGTAATAGTAGTAGTAGAAGTAGAAGTAGTAGTAGTAGTAGTAGTACTAGTAGTAGTAGTAGTAGTAGTCGTCATATTATTAGTAGTATGATTTAATAATAAAGAAAATCCTGTCTTTAGACCTTGTATATGTCTGTGTGACTGGAATGCTAATGAACTTAAGCTTGAACGAGCATGGCCTTACAGTTTAGTCTTTGAGTCTTCAAAAAGCTTAGGTTAATATAAGATAAGATAAGATAAGATAAGATAAGATAAGACAAGATAAGATAAGATAAGACAAGATAAGACAAGATAAGATAAGATAAGATAAGATAAGATAAGATAAGATTATATTGATCAGGAATTGCAGCGGCAAAGCAGTGCAAATCAAGAATGAGATGAAAAAAAAAATCAAATAAAAATGAACTTTTATGTCCACTTATATCCATGGAGACGTGTAAATAAATGTTATTTTGGGCTCGTCTGTTGTTGCATTTCATTTGTATTTCTTCTGTTTTTTTTAGTTCACTCTCTTTCTGGTACCTCGTCCTCAGTAAGGATGCTGCGCAGCTTCCGGTCCGTATCCCGGAAGTGACATCGCCATCACGCGTGCTTTCAGGAAGAGACGCATCAGCGGCGGTGCATCGCTGACAACAACGGGTACGAAGGCGAAAATCAGCGGCCTGTCCTGGTCTCTCGCTGTCATACTGCAAATGTGCGTTTATGAAGTAAAACCGCAACGGGCTGTTACTCAGTTCTCGAAAATATTCACGTCCGCCATTGTCTTGTTTATCATCCAGGTGGCTAACGTTAGCCCTAGCTAGTGATGTGTCACGGCCTGCTCCTAAGCTGATGACAGCTAACGACGTTGCGTCACTAAGTTTGTTTTCCTTTCTCTGAACTTCACTGGTTTTAACTGATGTGGAAATTGTAGTTGATTAAACCTTTCAAACAAGTCAGAGAAACACCTCACACATCTAAACACCTAACTCTGGTAGACATCGTGTGTGTGTGCAGTGTATGTATATATATATATATGTATACATATGTATGCATATATATGTATAGATATATATATATAAATATATATGCAAACTTGCACAATTCCCTGTTTTTGAGTGTGAATACAGAGGTTTATTGTATATTGCCAAATTCTCAAATGTTGTAGTTATTTATAGGTATATTGTATATTACCATTTCTCTCTGCTTTAAGTATTTTTTTTCATTGTATTGTATATTGCGATTTTGAATTTTAGTTAATCTTTGGGTTTGTTACCGGCCAAGTATTTTATTACTTAATTATTATTATTGCCTATTATTTTGTGAGCTTCTGTAACACTGCAATTTACCCCTGGGGATTACTGACATATCTATCTATCTCTCTATCTATCTATCTATCCATCTATCTACTAATCTATCTAATTACAATGAGGTCGTTTCATCTATAGTGTGGCGCCACTTGATGTCACATTAGCGAGCTTCCCAACCATATATATATATGGGAAGGCTTACAAAGGACATGAGTCACAAATGATAATTCAGCTTGTTTAAGCCGTTAACATAATTATGGCCGCAAACCAAGGTATTGAGAAATTCCCGCTTGACTGTTGATAATAACTGTCCAGCATCCTCTCCTTCCGCCTACAGGTCAGACCGATGAAGTGACTAGCGGGATAGGATGTCATCGTTCCAGGTGGTGGACTCATCGCCTGGAAGCAGCGTGAGCATCATGGAGACATCCAACTTTGCCCACGTTATCTTTCAGAATGTAGGGAAGAGTTTCCTGCCCCAGGCGCCACTGGAGTGCCGCTACACACTGACCCCGTACATTACCCCCAACCCCAAAGACTGGGTTGGCATCTTCAAGGTATGAGCACACACACACACACACACACACACACACACACACACACACACACACACACACACACACACACAAACAAACAAACAAAGACACACACAAATAGCAGTGTGCGTAAATTCCAGAAATAGCTAATGGATCTCCTCAAAGTTTGCCCCTGTCACTCAGAGATAAGCAGCAGCTTGAAGCACTTTCAAGCAGCAGCTTGAAAGTGTTTACTCATTAAATGGGAACCAGCATGGGTACCCCTTATACCAGGGTCCTCAAACTACAGGCCAGAGGGCCACATCCGGTCCGCGATACAATTTAATGTGGCCCGCTACATAGTGATAATATATTGATAAATCTGGCCCGCAAAAAAAAAAAATTCAAATCATCAATGCTTAATTAATTCACACAAATGTACTTAAGGTTTTCAAAATATAAAACAGAATTAAAAAGATCATAAGAGAGCTATTTCTAACAGGATTACGACACAATTTACAAACGCGCGAGAGAAGAAGAAGAAAAATAAAATAAAACAAAACAAAACAGGCCATTTTCCCTTGAAGTTCAACACGGCCCCCCTAGAAGAAGACAAGCTGGCCAGTGGCCCACAGGTCATTTGAGTTTGAGACCACTGCTTTATACCCATCAAAATAATTTATCCTGTGCATAGCAGGATCAATTATTGTTATGTGTTATGTGGATAAATAAGCATTTTGTATATTTTTATATATCGCACTATTTCTGTTTTTTTATTTTTGGGGGTCTATTTGGTTATATTTGACCATTTACATTTTTACCTCACTTTTTATTCCATTTGAGTTTATTATTATTTGTATTCTCCATTTTTTTTGGACTGTTGCGATTTTTCTTATGCTAACCATCTGCAGTGAAATGCACCAAACCCCACCAGAACAAATTACAAGTATATTTAAATGTACCTGGTGGAATAGATCGATTCTGGGGGATGAGGTTATGAGGCTATGAGGCTCACATCGGTTTAACATATCAGTAAGAGAATAGTGAACCCCTTGTGTGTGAATGGTTTTTAGCACAGTCTGTGTTAAAAATCCCTGCTACGAACGGTCCCTGCAGTTCCCGTCCACGCACAGGAGGAAAATGTGTAAGCCCAGTGTTATTTCAGTAAGCACCTGCAGTATTTTCAAGTTGACATGGTAGGAAGAGTGAAATTATGGACTGTCTCAAAATTTGCGGTGAAAGAAAATATCCAGAGACAAATGAACAGGTAGCAAACAGTCTGGTGATTTGCAGAAATGCCCCCGCGGTGTTTCTGGTGTCGATGTGAACGGGACATTCAGAGCAGCGTTCGTTCGGCTGGTCCAGGTTTGCGGAAAAGGGGCATAAATCAGAGTACAGTAAATCACCTGAACTCTCACTCCAGCCTAGCAAGGTAATAGGTTTGGTGTCTGGCCTTTTCGGGCAGGTGTGTTGGATTTGTCGAGCCCCGGCGTAGTGGTTGGCTCATTAACACATGGGCTCCATATGTCAACATGAAGCCATTACGGTTTGGACTCTTCACGCTTAAAGTCTTTAGTGTGGTGGGTTCTGTAGAAAGAGATAAAGCAGTAGATCAAATAGACCTTGTTTTGGGGGGTGGGAGCCATTTGACGCTCTTTATTAACCACTGATTCTTATTTGGATCTCCTCTTGTTCTCCCCCCCTCCATCATTCCATCCTTCCTTCCTCTCCCTCTCTTTAACCCCCCTCTCCACTTTGCGGTGTCCTTTTATCAAGGTCATCAAATCTCACACGTAATTAGCAGGAAATGTGAACGGGGGAAACTTAATGTGTCGTAAAAGTCAAAAGACAAACACTTTATCGTCGGTTAAGAACTGAACTTCAAATCCGCCAGCTCAATTAAAAAGAAATAAAGACGTCAGGTTTTATTTGGAAAAAAAAGTAGATTGTAAAATGTGAAGCGCTGTGATCCGCGCTAATGAAACCGTGTTTGATGGTTTGCTCTTCATGTCGGGGAAACAAGCGGTACTCTGTGTCTTTTAAATCCCCTTGACGTACTAATGTGTCAGTGTGTTGGATTTATTTATTTACTTATTTGTTTGTTTGTTTGTTTGTTTGTTTGTTTGTTTGTTTATGTATTTTGTGGGGTGTTCAGAGAGAAACTGAGCATTTCACCTCCCGGAGGTGGTAGGATGTTGACAAGGACTGGAAGTTTTTCGTGAGAAGTTTTTGCGTTAATTACAAGAAACCTTCTTGGCTTATAATCGGTGGGTCTTAATGCCAGGGCTCTGATTCCAATACGCAAGCAAGGAGCTAGATAGCTAGCATATCTGCTTAGGGTAGGAAAGGGTCTTATCTTATCTCAAATCACATCATACCACTCTGATACTGCAGGTTCTGTGGCTGTGGATAGCCAGGTTGTGGTGTGTCTTTTGCTGAGACTTTTGCATCTTTGGCAACTACCATTGTTCAGATTGGCTGCTCGAACACAAGTAGAACTATGAAGGAAAAAGTCAGTCCACCGCTCTTTAATGGCCATGTGTCTTTAATACCTGAGGTGTCCCAGAAGTGTGAATGGCGTGCAGAGATGACGAAGCAGTTTCTTTACCTCTCAGCGTGAAGCTACAGTGTTGGCTGTTCAGACCAGGGGGCTCTCAGGAGGAACTGGCTTGCCTCCGTGATGACTCAGACCTCACAGGCAGCGTGTATCTTAAGCTGGGCACACACGCCCCCTAGTGGCCGAGTCCGATTCTAGTAAACAATACAGCTGTAGCCACAAGATGTCAAAACAGAAATTACACGCCAACATTGTATACAGTGTAAACACCAGTGGTGTACACTCCAACCAAACATGTCCTTTTGCATTTTCCAGCATGTAAGCTAAATTTCTGATCGAAGGGTTTGGTAAATTCAGTAGAGAAACCGCCTCAAACTTTGCGTATCGCAGTGTAAGTCTTTTAGATTTGAGAATGATTTTGTTAGCCACATATAGACAGACACACAGACATTTCCCCAAAAAGCCCCTTGGAGGTTATTGGTCGTGGCATGTTTGTTGGGGCAGCCGGGAGAAACCCGTTGTGTAAGTGTATAATTAACATGTCATCGTGTGTTCCCTCCCAGCTTGGCAGAGTGATTGATCGTTGCTTCTGCCTGTGATTATTTTATAGCATCACTCCTGTGCCGGAACGTTGCACCTTACCTAACCAACTGTCAGTCAACCTTACTCTGCAATTTGCAAATTATTTATGTCTGTTCACTGACAAACACAAATGTACTTAATGCACGTGAGCACAGCCGCCACGCCGGCCCCCAGCTTCATGCCGGGATGCCTCCCGACGTGTTTTTCTCACACAAAGTGTGATCTTTGCCGTAGTTTTCCGTTCCAACAATTACCATTAGCCTTACTGTGGTTATTATTTTCAGTGTAATGGCCTGAAAAGCTGAGCACTGCAATTATTGCATCATGCTCTGGCATTATCAGCTCGAAAACCTTGACAGGCATTTGAGCGCCACGCTTGATTTACCGACCTCATCACTCACATTATGTCACTAGTGTTGACACCAGGAATTGTCACTTTTTATTTTTATTTTATTTTTTACCTTCACATAAATCTGTTTATATTCTCAGCGGGTGATATGTGAATTAATATGGGAATTATTAGCTATGTTAATTATTATCACAGCTAAAATAATTTGTTAATTTCAAAGCAAAAACCTACCTCAGTGTGTACCTCGTGTGTGACAAGGAAATTATTCTAAGTCGCTCATAGAATCTTAATCTGAAATGAATCAGTGCTGTCTTTTTTAAAAGAAAAAAGTTCTGTCGTCCTGTAGGTGGTTTGCTTTAGAGCAGTAATGTTTTATCGATTTATCCCATGTGTGAAGCCGAGGCGTGTGTGTGTGTGTGTGTCCGTGTCTGTGTCTGTCTGTGAACATGTGCACCAGCGGTCCAGATGGACGGCGTCTGTGATCGTACACGACAGCTTTACGACGCAGGGCCAAAGTTATGATGTTCACAACTTTTTAAAAAAAATGTTCACATCCAATGTCACTTAACGACGCACAAAAATCATATAATTACTGTACATGTCTCGTTCCATTTTTTGTAAAAAATGTATCCCGCCGCCCCCCCCATCTTCTTCCTGTTTCCTCTCTATGCCTGTGTGCACATTAGCAGGCGTGCATGTGCGCACACACACACACACACACACACACACACACACACACACACACACACACACACACACACACACACACACACACATTATAAACACCCCCCCCCCCCAACTCACACCTTTACAGACCCTCTTTCTGAGCCCAAAAAGGGCAGAAACTATGGGGTGGAGGAGGAGGAGGGTGTGTGGAAAAAAGGGGGGGGCCTGGGTGGCAGAGGAAGGAGGGTTCCTGGGGTCTTAAATGTTTCCATTCTTTCCACCAAGGCTGTCTGTGATTCTGCTGCGTTCTCCATTAAATGTCCATGTTGTAGAAAACAAAACGAAAGGCCCAATGTAAGAAAACACGGTATTCCACACTTAACTAAATTTTTTTTACTTGCTTATGGGATGGTTATTTTAGCATTAAGTTTATGTGTTTTTTATGTGTCGTCTTCATCACCCGCTCGTGTCCTATATTTTGTGGTGGCTGGATATCTGTGCGGTTGTGTCCTCAGGTGGGCTGGAGCACGGCCAGGGACTACTATACCTTCCTCTGGTCTCCCATGCCAGAGAACTACGAGCCGGGGAGCACCGTGCAGAGGGCCTTGGTGTTCCAAGGTACACACACACATGCATGCATTATGCAGGGTTCTAAGCAGGTCCTTGAGGTGCTTGAAGTGCTTTTTAGAAGTGAATTTCATCCTCAGAAATGTAAGTACTTGAATACCTTTAAAATAGCCCTTTTTGTGCTAAAGTGGTTGAAAGGTCCTGGAAAAAAATGCCATCATATTAAACCTGTGATATTCCACCTGGTTTTGTTATTCAAATCATAACATAATAACATTTTTCCAGAATAGCTTTTAAGACATAGATTATGCCAGGGAAATGTACATTTAACCCAGCATGGTTGGAAATAGACACTTATGATAGTAGAAGGCAATTAGATTAATAATATATATAAACTAATATAAATAATTGACAATGGCATTGAGATTCGATTATGTTTTAATTAAGAAATATCCCATTGAAAATGTGTTACATTTTTTTGGGGTGAAAAAATATTGCTTATACAAAATACTTGAAAGCCCTTAAATTTCATTTTTTAATGCCAGAACAAACACTGGTTATGTAAAGCGGCCTCGCATAGACACAGGGTATTCCGAGGCAACTCCTCTATTTAACGGTGCATATAAAAAACAGCGCTTTTTATTTTATTAAGGGGGAACAAAACCGCAACTGCGGCCTGGGACCTGAACACCTCTCTAACCACATACTTAGATTCACACACACACACACACACACACACACACACACACACACACACGGCTAAAGGCCTGTGAACTGGTTTTACTGGGTCTGAAAAACGGTCAGATATTACGCAGTGAAAATATGAGCGCACTCTGCGGTGTGTGTGTGTAAAAACTTCGGAGGAGCTTCTGGCTTTCTTATTCACCAAGGTATGAAAGTTGAAAAGTGACCTCCCAGTTATTACAGAGTTTTCTACATTTGGGGATTCGTACGCAGCGCTTACATTTGGGGGGGGGGCGGGGGGTAAAAAAGAAAAAGCTCTGTTTTCATCTCACCGCACTGTTTTGGCTGCCACGAGGCTCCCCGCCGCTGGAGAAATGAGCCGTTCCCTCAAAAAAAAATATGGAAAGGCGAGAAGGAAACCAAACTTTTTTTTCCCCTCTAGCACACAGGAATTAGGATGAAACGAAGCCACATGTCAGGATTTGAACCTCTGCTTTTTGAGCAAAAAGGCCCAATAATGATAACACCCCCATATTGTTTTTTAGCCAAGCTGAATGAAGTGATGGCTATGTTGTTTGCTGTCGCTGCTTTTGAGGGTTTCTTTAAGAAAACGTGACTTTATTATATTGTTGCTATGCACTGTTGCTACATACTGTTTGAACTTTACTTTAGCGTACCTCTGTTTATATTTTATGTATTTTTATATATATTATATATTTATATTTCATTTCATTTTTCTTTCATTCATTTTTTATTATTGATAAGTGTTCTGTTATCTTTTGCTGTAGCTTTTCACGCGGGATCATTATTATCTTAGTTTGCTTTTTGTGGGTAATTGTCTTCATTTTAATTTTAGGTCTCCATTAAAGAGTAGAGCCCGTCAGCTCAACACTTATCTGGCCCAGCTAACCATCCATGTTTAAAAGTTAAAAAAACAACAATAACCTTTGATACTGATTTCCAGAAGCTTCTTGTCTCTCATTGCGTTACAGGCTATTATGTTCCCAAGTCAGATGGGGAATTCTACCAGTTCTGCTATGTCACCCACACCGGCGACATCCGCGGTGCTAGCACCCCCTTCCTGTTCAGGGCGGCCACGCCCACCGAGGAGCTGCTCACCGTCACTGAGGATGACAGCAACTGCGACATCCTGGTGGTCACCACCAAGACTGGCCTGCTGGAGGTACACTGGGTAGAGAGGCAGCCATGTTGTTTCGCCTTGACTGGAGATTGAAGCTCCTCATTTAATAATACATTTCATTTATCATTTTTATTATTATTATTATTATTATTATTATTGTTATTATTATTTCCTTTATTTATATATCCTTTCAAATTATTTATTACCAGTGAGATCAGGATCTTATTATGTACTTTTAATTTAGTTAAATATCTCCAAACCAAAGAAAACGGTACATCCACAAAATACAATTTTCAAAGGGGTATTCAAATGGCAAACCTTGTTGTGTACACATGACAATATTTTAATTTTATAATAATGAAAGATGATTGTCAAAGGATAAACAAGGGTTTATTAAAAAATAGTTTGATCTCCCTGTGAGGCACATTAAAAGGGAATTTAATCACCAGAATAAAAAGAATAGATAATCAAGATGGGATTCACCTTGTGTTATATTTTTTGTTCTTTCCGCATCCCCTTCCTGTGCAGCGTGTGGAGGAAGCGCAGCAGGAGCGCAGGGAGCTGCTGAAAGCCATGCGCCTCCTGCAAGAGGGGAAGCAACAGCTGCAGGAGGAGCAGAAACGTCTGTCCAGGGAGAGGGAGCAGGAGAGGGAGACCTGCAGCCTGCTGCGAACCCACAACCAGGTGTGTGTGCATGCATGCGTGTGTGTGTGTGTGTGTGTGTGTGTGTGTGTGTGTGTGTGTGTGTGTGTGTGTGTGTGGTGTGTGTGTGTATTTAGACAGGCGGTCTGCGGGACGGTTCTGCGCCTGTGATCATAGGTCTAAGTCGTCAAAAGTTTACCTTTGTAGACAATCTGTACCTGGCCATGATTCAGAGATACACAATGTGTGTGTGTTTGTGTGTGTGTGGGTGTGTGTGGGTGTGGGTGTGTTAGTTAGTTAGTTAGTTAGTTAGTCTCGCGCTTTTTAACGGCCTGACTCATTGGGCCAGAACGGAATCAGGACACAGTCTCGGGCAGCTGGCGTCAGGGACGATGCCATCGCAACCACAGAGTGAACAAACATGACGTCAAGCCTGCACATGTACACACACACACACTTACAGACAAACGCACGGAAACAGACGCGCTCGTTATGCCACCCGCTTGCAAACCCTTTTAGTCTGTGTGTGGAATGAGAGGAGGGCAGTCCGCAAAAACCACCCGACTGAGGGGGGAAAAAAAAAAGAGCCCTGCCCAGCTTCAGGGACAAACACTACTCAGTCACGCGATTCAGTGGCCACTTCTTTCTCTTTTTCTTCCTCCTTCTCTCCCTCCCTTCCTCCCCGCTACCTTTGATCCTTGCTCCCCACGTGCCTCTCTCTCTCTCGCTCTCTCTCTCGCTTTCTCTCTCTCGACTGATTCCCATCACTGTCTACTCATCTTTTCCTGTTCAATTCTAATCTGAGCGCAGTTCCCGAGGAGGAGTCACAGTTTAGATTGGCCTGTTTTATGAGTTGCCCATCTTATGAAACGGCGCATTACACGCATGCCTCCGAAAGGGTAAACTCAGCGAAACCTGATGATGAAAAAGAGGAGGTGGAGAGGGGGAGGGGGAGGGTTAGAGGTAAGCAGTGCAGCGCCTGCAGTTTGGCTCCTGTTGAACCTGGTCTCTTATCGCCCCCTAGTGGTCCTGGAGGCTCTTAAGCGGGCACAGGCTGCTTTGATTTAGGCCTCGGCCTCATTTTTATTTATTTTTGTGACACACGTGTGTCCGTGGATATATATATATATATATATATACACACACACACAACCGGCGTTTGCACTGCGCTTTCTGAGCATGTCGGCTTTGCATTTCTTTTCCGGAGAGCGTCAAGGTAGGTTAGCTCTCGCCATGCTTAAAAAATATCCTCAAAAGTTTAACGCGAAAACATAAGTACATATTTTGCGGCTGCTAATTTTACGATGTTACTTTTTATAAGGTCTTTATGCACTGCTAAAGTGCTTTCCCAATGCCAGCAGTAAAAATCATACAGTCATCTACAGAGCCAAGCCCAGAGGGAGACCAGCGTGTGTGTGTGTGTGTGTGTGTGTGTGTTTGTGTGTGTGTGTGTGTGTGTGTGTGTGTGTGTGTGTGTGTGTGTGTGTGTGTGTTGTGTGTGTGTACAGGATCTAATTTGATATACAGAGTGTGTTTGCCTTATCTGTTTTATTTCGATGGTTGTTTTACTTGTCTGTCTACAAATGTCCTTGAGTGGCAATTTGTTGCATGTGTGCGTGTGAGTGAGTGAGTGTGTGTGTTTGCATAGGCATGTTGTCCTGTCACCGCTAGTGATGGCTGTTGATGATTTATTGTGCAGGAGTGTTGATGAGCAAGTTCTAACAGGGCCAGTCACTCACTTGGTAAACTAGAAACTGGTGTAGCAGTGTGGCGCTGGTTGTACGATGAGGAAACTGTTGGAGGAATGCACTGAGTCAGGTCGAGCCAGCCAAATACCTGAGAGCAGTGCATGGTTCTCCACATTCATGTGTGGCAACGTAGTGGGGTTTGGCTGCTTTGGCTACTGTTTGCTACCGATCACTTCTCTCTAAAGTCCCCCTTCTTACCGTGATGTTATCAATAGTATGTGGACTATGGCTAATTTGATGACCCCATATAATCATTGTGGAATTAAGACATTGTCAGATTGTGAGAAAAGATTCCCCCATGGGGTTTAATATCTTCTATCTTAACTTATCTGATCTTATCATCTCACAATGTTTTATTGAATCCTAAGGTGTTTTTTATTGATATGAGGTGTGAAACTGTTGTTTGATTTGAAAACAGCATTACCGTATAATCTGGAAATTGTGGTTTGCCTATCTATCTATCTATCTATCTATTTATCTATCTATCTATCTGTCTACCGAGAGTCAATTAAATTTAAATTCAAACACCTTTATTGGCACAGGGGAAACATACGTTTACCAAAGCAAATGAAAAACAAAGAATAAGATGTAAAATATAATATAGAAATTATTAAGTTGTCAAAAATATACACAAATGAGTGAAGGCTACAAAAAGACAAAACAACTTTATGTAAACAATGCTGTTTAAAAAAAAAAAAAAAAGCAATACTCGAAATGTTTAACTTTTATGTTATGTATGTTTTTAACTTTGCAGTTAAAACACGTGTGTGTGTGTGTGTGTGTGTGTGTGTGTGTGTGTGTGTGTGTGTGTGTGTGTGTGTGTGTGCGCGCGCGCGTTATTGTAATTGCAAAAGTAGAATGGATGTTTTGGTGTCACCTTAGACCACCAGAGTTTCTCATCAATTGTGATTTTGGAGTGACCCCCCCCCAGCTCAAAATCCTGTCCCCGCCGTCAGGTATTGACCAGTTCTCCTCTTGCACCACAGGAACTGCTGCGCTCGTCGCAGGGCCTGTCGGAGGAGCGGGAGGAGGTGAGGAAGAGGCTGACAGAGGCCACTGACCGGGTCCGCCAGCTGGAGGAGGACCTGCTCGGAGTCAGCCAGAAGGGCCTGCAGAAGGAGACGGAGCTGGACTGGTGAGGGAGAGGAGGGGAGGACACTTGGAAAATGAAAACACACGTAAAACACACGTATCACCGGGGCACCGGCGGCTTAAACATGTCCTGAGGGGAAATTGATTCAGGTTCTGTAACACGGCGGGCCCTTCAGTTCAGAAAGATATGAAAAAAACACATCACACACGAGTATCAGTGGCTTCTGGCAGTGGAAGAATTTGTACTGCATGCTTTGTACTTGGTATTCCGGGTGGATGGGATAGGATCCTTACACATCTGGATCTGTTGTGTGTGTGTGTGTGTGTGTGTGTGTGTGTGTGTGTGTGTGTGTGTGTGTGTGTGTGTGTGTGTGTGTCTCACCCTGAAACGCTCCTCCTCGCACGTGTGTGGGGATCTCCCCAGCCTCCGCGATCGGCTGAAGAAGCTTGCGGTGGAGAGAGATGGCCTGGAGAGTGAGCTGAAGAACGAGAAGGACGAGAGAGACCTCTACAAGGTGAGTGTGTGTGGCTTGGAATACATCGCACACAGTTTGATTGATGGATGAAGCCTGAATGCTGTGTGTGTGTGTGTGTGTGTGTGTGTGTGTGTGTGTGTGTGTGTGTGTGTGTGTGTGTGTGTGTGTGTGTGTGTGTGTGTGTGTGTGTGTGTGTGTGTGTGTGTGTGTGTGTGTGTGTGTGTGTCTCAGGCCCACCTGCGCAGCACGGAGCTGGAGAACACCAAGCTGAGTGCCGAGCTGCAGATGCTGAAGGCCGTGGAGTTGAACCGTGAGGTGACCATCGCCCAGTTCCAGGAGGAGCTGGACCGGCTGCGGGCCTGCGTGGCCCAGAGGGAGAACTTGGAGAAGGAGCTGTTGGCGTACCAGGCCAACAAGGTAGAGCAGGGAGAGTGTGTGTGTGTGTGTGTGTCCCAATTATTCCCTCCTCTGTTTCATCTCCAACTCAGTAATTCAACTGGTATATTGTCAGGTTACCGTGGGTTTGGTTTTGGCAGTCATCACTATTTATTGCCTTTTAATGTTTGGGGACGAAATGATTTGTAAGCTTGTTCTACTGTTTTGTGCGCTCATTGTGAGTCACCTTGGAAATGGCTGTCAGCGAAAAGCCCTGGAAGTCTTCACGGAAGTCTATCAAACATATTTCTCAATATGCCCAGCCATTTTTCTGTTCCATAACTATTGCAGTTAAAGTGTAATAACATCATGTGGCATTTTCGCCTACCATGCCCCACCCAAGTGGTGTGTACAGTGCCCTCCGGCACAGAGACACAGATGACAGGGTTGTAGTCACACCACTTTATTGTCGAGAGTGGGCTAGTTGGAATTAGCCTCGGAAGATGGACATGTGTCATGACAAGGGCTCCTCTCCTGTGAGTGAGTGAGTGTGTGTGGGGATGGGGGTTTTACCTGTTGCTCGTTAGACCAACCAACGAGCAACAGGTATGCAGCCACTCTGATCCTGAGCCCCCATTTACCGTGATCCGGGTCAAGTGGGGCTGCTCAACCACACTATCCCCACACTACATATCAGTCGCAACAGTACAGGGTCCTTTATCAGATACGCTTGCTGACTTAAGATATATGTCTAGTATCTAGTTTGTGTGCAAGTTAATGCTAACAGGTAATGTCACATCACAGGCCTCAAAGTCGTGTTTATAAAGACGATATGATTTCAGCCTGCCCCGATCACAATGACCACTGATAGTTAATCCAGCCTTGTGGTTTAGTATCGGGTCTAATACCGTTGTTTACTCCTCCATCTTTAACATTATTTATGTTCAGAATAGTGTTTATTTTTAAGATTATTTTTAGAGTCATTTGCTCCTCTGTAAACCGTGTGTCTCTTGATGCGTCTAGGCAGCATCGGGAATCTTTTAAAACCAAGGCTAGGGCGAGTCTGAGATTATTTTAACCATGGCTGAGAATGGCCATTTCACTTAGTGCAGAATGAAAGTGTGATTTAGTCTTAAGATTGGGCCTAATCTGTGTCCATAAAACCACGTCTTTAAGTTTTAAGGAGTGATTGTGGTCCACCACAGGTGGAGCTTGCCTGTGTGCGGGAAAAGCTCCGTCAGGTGGAGGAGCAACTCCAGGCCTCCCGGCAGCAGGCCTCACTGCTGGCCGCCGAGCTCCGTGACTCAACCGGCACCCGCGACCGCACTATGTCCGAGCTGTACCGTGCCCGGCTGGAGGCTGACAAGCTGCGCGCCAGCCTGGTTGACGCCCAGGCTGAGTGCCAGCGTATGGAGAGTCAGCTGGACCGCATGAGGAGCGCAGCGCACAAGGATGCCGTGAGTCAAGTCCCATCCCAATGTTAACCATTGGCCACCACCCAATTCAGAATCAGAATCAGAATCTGTTTCTAAAAAATGTATATACAATGAATTTGTCATTGTGAGGATTGGTGCATTTCTGTAGAGACAATTTGTCCAAAAAGTTATAGTCTGAAAAATTGAAATAAAATAAAAACAGCCAAAAGTACAAATCATAAATAGATAAATATATATGTGATCGATCAGTCAGAGTCAAGACACAGCACTAACCTGGAATTGAACAAGTTTCGTAAGATGATATGACATGATATGCAATGACATCGACAATGTCATGGGAGTGCTTGAAGTTGATCAGTCAGTTTGATCCCTTCCAGAAGGCCCCATATTTAAAAATACCACAAAGTCGGCGAGGGGGCCACTTCAATGTCTTTATTTATTTAAGCCCTGGTCGCTTGTTCCTACCCACCCCACAGGACGAGGGTGTGGGGGTGTGCACCGAGGCCGGAACCGGCGTGGCGGTGGTGTCTGAGGCGGAGGCCGAGCTGCAGCGGGAGGTGGAGGAGCTGAAGCTGCGTCTCCACATGGCAGCCGAGCACTACAAGGAGAAGTACAGGGAGTGCCAGAGGCTGCGCAGGCAGGTGGCCAAGCTCAGCGAAGCACAGGGGGTGAGCGGAGAGCGCAAACACAAACACACACACATCCACACACACGCGCGCACACAAAATAAAACACGTTCATGTGAAAAGGAAGGAAGGAAGGAGGAATTTATGTCCCACACTCATAGACCTCATAGACCTGCAGTAGAAGCTTGATTTGTCGGTGTGTTCGCAGGAGCCCAAGAGGAATGCGGCCACCGAGACTTCGCTGGAGCCACTGGCCCTGAGTCCCGAGTCGCCCACTGCAGGTTCACACAACACACACACCAACACACACACACTCCAGCCCACTTGCTCAAAGCATTTTATGCCTCAGTGTAGATTTCCTTCTCTAAGCCCAATTAGGACCGGCAGGCCACAACCACAAGAACAGTGGTTGAAGTGATTTTATCGAAATTACAGGCAAGCTGCAGAGTTTTATCTATTATTCGGTCTGTTTTTACTTCAATATTAAGTGCGTTAAATCCAAATCCCCTTACGCCTTGCTTTTCATCCCTTGTTTGAGTCATCCCAAGCCCACCCCATTCACCCCCTTTCACAATACTTGGGTTTCTCACCTACCAACAAAACTCGCTAAGGATGCATTTCATGGCATCTTTGACATGAAAGACTAAACGGTCCCACATGCTTTAATTTTGTTTTCGGCTCGGCGACACCGCAGAACCACCCAAACAAGTCCCAAACACTTTGTTTTGGTCTAGGACAGGCTCGATTGGGCAGGGGATCCGGGCTGGTAATAGCACATGAAGTACATTGAAAATGTTGACATAAAAATCGCCCTTAAATATCCAAAAAGGGCGATGTTTAAACGCTTTTGCCATGTGCCGGTTCTGGTACTGAATGTGCTCAGTGGTAGATCAGTGGTTCTCTGTCTGGGGACCCAGACCCCAAATAGTATTTCAAGAGGTTCCGGGTGGTGCCCAGCAAAATAATTATTAGTTAAACTTCAATTATTTTATTAACAAAATGAGAGAATGTACAATGATGACTGTTTTCATCCTAGTTTCACTGTTATCGCCATAAAAATGTAAAGTATAGTCAGGTGTGGAGGTTTGGCCTTAAGCATATGTAATAATAAAAATCTTCTCAAATTGGGCTTCGAGAGACCGAATCTTATCAGAAGGTTGAAATTCACTGCTCCACGTGAACAAAACCAGCCTTATGTCTCTGTGTTTCTAGGAAATATTGCCGCTGCAGTTTTGCGAGGCACCGCTGAAATGACCATTTCAGATGCGCACATCGACGCGCACATCTGCACAGCCGAGGAGCGGGTTGTAGAGGGCGAGGAACCCGAGGCCGGACAAGCCAAGGACGAGCCAGAAAGTCCCCTGGAGGAGTCCAAGCAAGAGCTGGAGGAAAAGGAGAAAGAGCGTTATGCAGAAGAGGAGGAAGGGGAGAAGAGGGAGAGCCTGCCGGAGGAGAGCCTGCGCATGGCGAGCTGGGTTGAGGTGGAGAGCGAGAGGAGGAGAGCCGAGGAGGTGGATGAGGAGGTGGATGAGGAGGAGGAGGGGGTGGCGGTCAGGATGGTAGCGGGTGAGGAGGAGGAGGAGGAAGAGGCGCTGGCGGGGAAGGAGGGAGAGGAGCAGCAGCAGACACGCTCGGTGGAGGAGGAGCTGGCCCTGATGGAAGAGAAGTGGAGGGAGCAGTGCGCCATCAACGAAACGCTCAAGCAGCGTCTGGCCGGCGAGGAGGAGCGTTTCAGGGTGAGACACACACACACACACACACCCACACACACACACACACACACACACACACACACACACACAGACACACACACACACAGACTCACGTGTGAAAATAAGTGTAATGTTAATGTATGAGCTCCTGTTTGTCAACAACTACCGTCGGATCTGCCCTTGAGATCCAATGTAACGAAACTTTTCTAGAATCGCTTTTCTGACTTTTCTGACTAGATTATAGTGGTATGGTGGCTCAGTGCATTGCACTGCTGCCCCACAGCAAGGTCCTGGGTTCGATTCCCACCTGAGGCCGCTGTCGGCACCGCGCTCTGGTGGGTTATCTCCCGATTAGGGGCCTTTCTGTGTGGAGTTTGCACGTTCTCCCCGTGCTCACATGGGGTTTCCCCCTTGTAACGTCAGTAAGGACCCGCACCAGAAACATGCAGAACGTCGTCGTATGACCAGCGATGGACGTTTGGAATTGGTCCCCGGGTGTGTCGCTGTATGCTGCCCACTGCTCGTGACTGCCCCCTGGAGGAAGGACAAGCCAGGAGGGCTTAAAAGCAGACAATAAGTTTCACCGGTTGTGGTGTGTGCGCCGTGTGATAAATAAAATAATTTTCTAAATTATACCAGGGAAATGTACATTTAATCCAGCATATACCAACCAGATAGACTTTCGTATAAATAATATAATATAAGCCGCACCCACTGAATTTTTTAAAAATATTTATTTTGAACATAAATAAGCCGCACATGTCTATAAGCCGCAGGTGCCTCCCGGTACATTGAAACAAATGAACTTTACACAGGCTTTAACAAAAGACGGCTTGTAACAAAAATAAATAGGCTTTAACAAAACACGGCTTGTAACAAAAATAAATAGGCTTTAACGAAACACAGTTTGTAACAAAAATTAAAAAATTTGCGGTAAACAGTAGCCTACCAAGAAAGTCATTGGTCACTATCTTCCTCCTCCTGCGCATTAAAACCACTGAAGTCATCTCCTTCGGTGTCGGAGTTGAATGGCCTCAGAACTGCTTCATCCGATGTTGGGTCGTTTTCATTGTCGCTCTCGTCACTTTCATCCGGAGGCAAATTCCCCGCTGAGCTCATGCTGCCCTCTTCAACACGCAGGAGTCCAGCCTTTCCAAACCCGTTGATGATAGTGGATTTTTTGACAATGCTCCAGGGTGTCAGGACCCACTGGCAGACACCACGATGGTCCACCTCTAAAATCCACACATTTCATTGCAGTGGCGATTGTTACATTGTTTGACCTTAACCCGTTCGGCAATTTCATTGGTCTAATGAAAGCTTCATGCCGCCAAAAAACTGAGCACCGTCACATAATGTGTTTTTTGCTCAGTTTTTTGGTTGCATGAAGCTTGTGAAAGCGGGAAAAATCCATAAATTTGCCGCGTCATTGGATAAGCCGCGGGATTGGATAAACGGCTTATAGTCCGGAAATTACGGTAATATAAATAATCGACATTGAGATTAAGGTTATACTTGATAAATATCACACGGAAATTTGTGACATTTGTACTCAAAAATAAAAAAAAAGGTACTTGAAAGTCCTTGAAATTCATCGTGTAGTGCCAGCATTAGGGATGCAACGGTACAGTGGGTTCACAGTTCGGTATGTATCACGGTTTTGGGTCCACGGTAACGGTATGGTTTCGATGTCTTTATATTTAAGAGGAAAAAAAAAATGAAGTCAAAAGGTGTAAAAAATGTTTTTATAGTAGTCTGCCACAACAAACTAGTGTAATGCTGTGTATGATTGGGGGGGGGGGGGTCAGGTTTATTGGTGGGTTGTTATCATTTACAATAGTTCATCAGATTGGAGGTGTCCAGGATAGTGGATAATTCAAATATTAAATTCTGTAAATTAATAAAGTTATTAATTAGTTTATTATATTTATAAATATATAATTTTAAAAACGTTTCACAATAAAAATATAGATATAACCAGTACTATAGTTGTGTAGAACAGGTATAAAAAGTATTCTTCACACATAAATTGTAATAGTAAAATAAGTTGTTGGATTAAACCTCACAGTCAGACCAGTGCGTGTGTGCCTTCGCTTTGTGAACCTGACATGACAGTGGGTGCGCCCCTTTGCAGCTAGGGCACCTCCCGGTGAGGGAGGAAAATAGGCCATCTCTTACATTGAGGGGGAAACATTAATAAAACGTAAAACTTGACAAAAAAGAGCGGCTCATCACTCAGGGAGACTCTGTTCCCTTCCTTCCTACAAAAGAGCCGTTCAAAAGAATCGTTCAAGAGGGGTTCGTAGTAAAGAGGGACACAGCCATCGCAGGGGTTCTTTTCCAACTGGACACCTTGATTGATTGCACTCTTTACAAAAACATTTTTCTGTGTTTTTGTGTATTGAACCGTAGGCGGCGTAGCGAACGGTTCGATAACATACCGTGTACCGTTGCATATCTAGCCAGCATGAACTGGGCTGAGGGCGTGTAACATGGCTCTCCGCTGTGCATATTTACTCCCTGGCTGGACTCATTTCTTGGCGTATAGGTATTTGGGTTGATGCCATTAGCTAGCGTGTGAGCGTCTGAACCCTGTGCGTTGCGTGCTTGTGTCGGCATGTAACCGTGTAACTCCCCCAGCCTTCCTCCGCCTTCCCCCATCACCCCCGGTTTGATCCTGGCCAGCGAGCGTGTGTTTATCAGCACTGTAAATAAGGCTCTCTCACCCCATTTCGCATTTGATGGAGATGGGGAAGTAGACGGACCCCCCCCCCAAGAACAAAAAAACATTTCTTTATGCATTTTTTTCCCGGGATGGGTGGACGGCGGGGGTTGATATAGAGAGAAGGGAGTAAGAAGTAATAGATAATATTCGCTGTGGCAGCCTCCCTTCACTCTGAACGTAACCCTCTAAAGCTGGGCAGTAAATCCCTCCATAGTGGGGGGGGCTTAAAGAAGAAGCCAGAAGCAAACAGAGGGGAAGTTCAGGGGTGAAGCGGGGGACAGACAGACAGACGGACAGACAGACAGACAAGAAGCAGAGAGAGAAAGGGGAGGGGGGTGAAGCTTTTTGTAATGGGATTAGAGGAAAGGAGGATTGGAGTACAGGCAGCTCGCCATGTAAACTATCCCACAGGGGTCAGACCTGTTAGAGGGAGAGTGGAAGGGAGAGAGGGAGGGAGCGACAGACAGTGTGATTTACAGCCGTCCCCACACTCACTGTGGTCTGCTGCATCGTCTGGGCCGCGTGTTTTACAGTAACGTGCACGGGAAGGAGTTTGAGTTCAAATGTAAAACCTTCAGCGTCTTCACGTCTGAAGCTAGGGTCACATGACGTGATTTTTTTTTTTTTTTTTTTGTGTGTATAGTGAACGACGATGAAAAGATTGAGCGGCGACCATTTAACGGTGGACATTTACAGTCTCTTCTGCGCACGCACATAAGTTAACAACTGCAGTCTTTGAGGAGCACAAATCGAAGAGACGGACACAGTTTTGTGATACTTCTGCACATGCAAAAAAGTATTTTAAGGCTAATATCTTGCGATAGTTTGACACAAACTAAACAGCTGCTACTGGGGTTGTTTGTGCAGTGAACTTGCAGCCTGATGTTATGAACCATGTCATTGGCAGTTGAAAATTCCGGTTGCAATTTGAGGCTTTGACATTCACGCACCAAATGGTTACAGAAAGACTAGACCCGATAATATCAAACATATGACCTGGCTAATTGGGATCATATTGAGAGAGTTTTGAGTCTTTGACTCACACACACATCGCTGACAGCTATGACTCGCGACAACCTTGGACTACCCTGTACTAGGGTTTGACCGATTATATCAGTTTTCCCATATATCAGGCCGATATTTGCGTTTTATTTGATATCGGAAATCGGCCTCTGATATGAAAAATAATGAAAAGAGCCCCTTGGTAGAACTGGGCGGTATACAGATTTTTACGGTGTATCAATATATTTCAAACGAGATATAGGATGAGACAATACCATTTATATCGATATACTGTAGTTTGATGTTGTGTTAAAATACTAAACACGTTTCTACTGTAAAGCCGTGTCAGCAGCTCTCATCTCCCTCCTTCTCCGTGCAACCCCACCCACTTGCAGAGGGAGAGTGGGGGCAGAGGGACAGAGGGAGTCTGCTTACATGACTTTGGGCTTCCTTTTTCCTTTTTCAAGTTTCTTGAAGAAATTATGGATTGCGTCTTGCCGTTCTTTGGGTTTGATTTTAAAAATATGGTTGCTTGTTACGAAAATCTGACAAGCAACTTTTTTTTTTTTTTTTTTTTTACATTTATCGTTGCTATTTTCCTCGGGCTGGGTGATGAAACGATCTTGATCATTTTCCCTATAAAATCACCACGTGACACGAACAGTCAATTGTACAAAGCAGAGAAACAACCACGTGACACAAAGAGCCAGTCGTACAGCATGAGTGCGGGTGCGTCCTCCGCTCTCTCCCCGGCCCGCGGCACTCTCCGATCGGCAGCACACAGCAGGGATGAGGCCCCCCGGAGCTGTTGCGGCGGGTGTTCCTCAAGCAACAACTTCAACTTGAACTGGCAACCCTCCCAACCACAGCCCGGTGTGGCTCCCGCAATAGGAGAGCGGTTAAAGAAAGAATCAGCGATTTCAGTGATGTCTGGTCTGACATGGTCAGAAAGAGTCCCTCGGTCCACTCCAAAAATCCGATCACGTATGATCCAAGAGTGCAGATTCGAGGGTTAGGGTTAGGGCTGCAGTAATAAAATTTGAATAGAATTTTGAATATTCAAAAAACAAACTATGCAATTGCTGATATTGCCATTCGATTGTATCAGTTAGCGAATCAATCCAAATTTGATGCGCAATAAAGTTCAATATAAGTAACGCCTTTCCCACGGTTTCCTACCCAAACACCAAAGTTACATAGTGCAAGAACAGGCGTTCGTGGGTGGGTTGGTATGAAAGAGGTGCCATTTTCGATATTACAAGTCAGTGTACCATTAAAACGATTTTGTACCTGTTATTTTAAGGTAAAAATGCTACATAGTATTGCTTTAAGAATTTTGAATTTCATGATATTGAATATGGGCACAAAATATCCATTTCGGCAGCCGCAGTCAAACAAATATAGGTATCGGCTCTTAAAAACCCATATCGGACGAACCTACCCTGCACTACCCTGGACTTCCCTGTACTACCCTGCACTACCCTGCACTACCCTGCAGTACTCTGCAGTACTCTGCACTACCTTGCACAGCCCTGCACTACCCTGGACTACCCTGCACTTCCCTGCAGTACTCTGGACTACCCTGGACTACCCTCTACTACCCTGCGCTACCCTGCAGTACTCTAGACTGCCCTGGACTACCCTGTAGTACCCTGGACTACCCTGCACTACCACGACTCCACCCAATCTCAAATCATTGCCAAATCAGCCTTGAAAATCACGTAAAGCTGTGGCCCTAGCTTAACTCGAGCCTTCGGGTTCATCTAGCTTTGTTTTCAACCTTGGGGTCGCGACCCCTCATGCGGTCACTCAAACTGATGTACAGTTGTGGTATTTAATTCACTGATTAAATTATCCAGGTTTACACTGTTTAATTTTTCAGGTTTATATTGCTGAAAATGTTCAGGTCTATTTTCCATTATTATTTGCCATATATTGCCACTTTCCTTTTTCATATTTTCCTTTTCATATTCTTATGATATTGTTTGCTACTGCCTATTGTTTTGATGTGAGCTGCTGGGACACTGCAATTTCCCTCCACAATTTTCGGACCTAGAAACGGCTTAATCGGCAAAAAAAGGTTAAGAACCTCCACTGTATCGGGAAGTGTTATTAATGGTGTGTGTGTGTGTGTGTGTGTGTGTGTGTGTGTGTGTGTGTGTGTGTGTGCGCGGGCGTGCGCGTACACGTGCATGCGTGTTTGAGTGTATGTTGGTTTGTGTGTGTGTGTCTCTGTGTATGAATTTACTTGTGAGGACCCTTCTCCGAATTGACAATTTATTTGGTTTTAAAATGTGCCGTGGGACATGGGACTTACCAGGTCGAAATTAATTTTGATACCAGTACAAGAATGTGTGTGTGTGTGTGTGTGTGTGTGTGTGTGTGTGTGTGTGTGTGTGTGTGTGTGTGTGTGTGTGTGTGTGCGTGTGCGTGTGCCCCAGGTGCAGATGGCGGAGCGTGCCAGCGAGGTGACGGAGCTGAAGCGCAACCTGGCACTGGCCCTGCACGACAAGCAGCAGCTGCAGGAGGTACGCCAGCCAGCATCATCTCGGGGTGTTAGCGCACACACTCCACGTCAGAACCGCTTGCCAATTCGATATTATTCATTCATTTGTGGTGTAACAATTTTGTATCCTAAATGAATGAAGACACACCGCTGCGTTGCTGTGTCCTAAACTTCTTATTTCCTTAATTGATTGTAACACATGACTCAATTTTCCATACAACACGAGGCTGGAAAACCAAATGTTTGGCCTCTGTGTCAAACCACATTTTTCTCTTCACATTCCAGCGATTATTTGCCGAACACGAGAAGCAACCTGCATAGTAGCAAGATATATGTGGGTCCTTCAAGGGGTTCTAGGGGTTTCCCAGCAAACTTATGAAAAAGCTACAAAAGTTAAGTGTCATTAGAGAATGACTATTTTGATCATAGTTCCACTGTGACTATAGTAGAAAGGTTTGGAAGTTGGACTAAATCACAACAACAAAAATCATATAAAATGGCGTATCAAATTGAGGGTCCTTGGCTGGTCTGCTTTTAATAAAACCACAGCATTTCAGTCAATCTTGTTGTCACATCAGCGTCCCAAACAGGCAATCATCTCTACCCCCCAAACCTCCACCTCCCCTCATCTTCCCTCTCCCCACCATCCACACTAATGAGTACACCCATACCCACTGCTGTTGTCCCCGCCCGACAGCGCCATTAAGCCTTGCAAATGCCATGCGTGTCTGTTTCAACCTTCCCAACCCTGGTTTAAATGTTAAACCAGATAGTAGCACGCTAATGAAGTCATCAAGAGAGGAGACCAAGGGAGAACAGAGAGAGAGAGAGGGGAGTAAGGGAACGAGAGAGAGTGCGTCTGTCGGCTAAGCGGCGGCAGGGGAAATCCAGAGTTTGACACCCATTACAGTAATGAGTAGGGTACTAATGCTTCCTACTTCAGGTAGAATCGCTAAAGGGCGGCTACCGCCGCCAGAGAACGAGGGGAAAAAAGAAAAGTCTTTTTTTTTTCCCCCTCATTTACATTTACTCATTTATCAGATGCTTTTATCCAGTGAATTGAAGAGCCAGTACGAGAATAACCTACCGTACAGTTTGTGTTTGTGTGTACTGAGGTTTCTTCAATTTGTCATAGAAACCAAGGCGTTACTCTCGAGTGGAAACAAGGGCAACATTAGATATTTTACGAAAACTTAAGCGTGATCATCGTACTGTGAAGAGATTTGTGGCTGATTCAGAGCACAGACAGGTTCGTGTAGATAAAGGCATAATGAGGAAGGTTTCTGCCAGACAAATTCATGGGATTAAGAGAGCAGCTGGTAAAATGCCATTACAAAGCAGCAAACGGGTATTTGAAGCTGCTGGTGCCTCTGGAGTCTTGCGAACCTCAAGGTGTAGGATCCTCCAGAGGCTTGCAGTTGTGCATAAACCTACTATTAGGCCACCCCTAACCAACGCTCACAAGCAGAAACAGTTGCAGTGGGCCCAGAAATACATGGAGACTCATTTTCAAACAGTCTTGTTTACTGATGAGTGCCGTGCAACCCTGGATGGTCCAGATGTATGGAGTAGTGGATGGTTGGTGAATGGCCACCATGTCCCAACAAGGCTGTAACGTCAGCAAGGAGGTGGCGGAGTCATGTTTTGGGCCGGAATCATGGGGAGAGAGCTGCTAGGCCCCTTTAGGGTCCCTGAAGGTGTGAAAATGACCTCGGCAAAGTATATAGAGTTTGTGACTGACCACGTTCTTCCATGGTACAAAAAGAACCGTGCCTTCTGTAGCAAAATCATCTTCATGCCTGACACTGCACCATCTCATGCTGCAAAGAATACCTCTGTGTCATTGGCTGCTATGGGCATGAAAGGAGAGAAATTCATGGTGTGGCCCCCATCCTCCCCTGACCTCCACCCTATTGAGAACCTTTGGAGCATCCTCAAGCAAAAGATCTCTGAGGGTGGAGGCAGTTGGCATCAAAACAGCAGCTCTGGGAGGCTATTCTGACATCCTGCAAAGAAATCCAAGCACAAACTCTCCAAAAACTCACAAGTTCAGTAGATGCAAGAATTGTGAAGGTGATATCAAAGAAGGGTCCTATGTTAACATGTAACTTGGCCTGTTAAGATGTTTTTGATTGAAATAGCTTTTGATTTCAGTAAATATGACCTAATGCTGCAAATTCAACAAAAGACCATTTTCAGTTCGTTACAACCTATAACATGTTTTGAAACTCTGTTGTTCATAATAATTTGGAACAGTGCATTTTGAGTTTTTTATTTTTGAGAAAAATACTGTGATCCTTGGGAGGTTTGTTCAATAACTTTCGAATTATACCCTAACGGTTGATGACTTGAAAATTATACTGACTGTCATTTGCATGGACCATTTAGGAAAATCAGAGAAAAATATAATTTGCATAATAATTTGGAACGCGGTATATATACCAAACCGAACTCTGCCAAAACCATGATTTGAACCATTACACCCCTAATACAGTCAGTACATTTTGCAGTCGTAGCCAGTTGCACATCATAGCCGTCGATCCTTCAATAACAGTGGAATATTTGTTGAATATTTCTTTGTTTCATAACAGAAACGAACTAAGGAGAGGAGTAGAACATGGTTTGTGCTTGACTCAGAGGTAGCGATCTAGAGATTACAGATGGTTTGCCAGGGTGGGAGCCGGTTATGAGGATTCTAGGGGTGTAGTGAAGAGATGAGTTTGGTGATGCTGTGAGGACATATTGTGTGTGGTTTTTTTTTTATGTGTTTTTTTTGCTATACTACAACATACATATATTGCTATTCTACTGCAACGTATGTGTCGAACATCCCCCCCAGGAGCTGCAGCGCTACATGTCCAGGCATCGGGAGCAGGAGGTGGTGGTGCAGGGCGCAGCAGTCCGGCAGCCCGTGGTGCTGCGCTACCCACTGCCCTACCCCCAGGACCCCTCGCCTCCGCCGCTGGTGCCACACAGGCCCGCCGAGCTGCAGTTTGGGAACCCTTACTCCACCGAAAACGCTCGAGGTGCGTGGGCGCGGGAGGCGTTTGTAACCTAGTATGTTGTGTTCGTGGGTCTCTCATTTTCTCTGATTGTTTATGTTTCGGACTTCCATTGTATTTTGACCGCGCTCGGTCGCTCTGTTGAACAGACAGGGCGGACGGCGCACTGTCGCCTGAGCAGATGTCCCGCCCCCCGCCGGAAGTCCCGCTGTGCGCAACCCCGTGCGCAGCCCCGTGCGCGCCCCCCACCACCCCGCCGCCGGGCCAGGATGCCGCGTCCAGCCCCGTTGCCGGCACGGGGGCAGTGGCAGGGGCATGGGAACGAGAGGTGGTCTGCATCCAGCCCTCACGCAGCATGAGCCCACCCGACGGCCTGGAGCACCCCCCTGAAGAGCCAAGCAATGTGAGCACACAGCGAGACACACACACACACACACACACACACACACATTCAAAGTACTTCACACTGAGCAATGTAGTAGTGCTAAGTGTGATATCTGTCTGAAAAGCAATTCTCCTTTATGTACCCTATCATCTTTCATTCAGACCAGTGCTTCTCAACGTGTGGTACCCCCCCAGGGTTCCTCCAAGAGCCTCCGAAACAAAATCATATCAGTGACCCACCTCGGGGTCACAAATCGAAATGTTACATTTTAGTTGTTTTCACATAATATGAGAATGTAGAATCAGTGCTTCAAAACAAGGTATTGTCGTTACTTGTGGGAACCAAGCAAATACTTTGGAAGCTATGACCTTATTAAAGATGAAGGTTTTGGAAACAGAAGTTCTGAGAAATCAGCCTTTAAAGTTTAAGAAGCATTTCCAGACTTTTGCAGCACAAAACACACATTTAGAAACACAATTAGTGGTTACATTTGGATATCAATGAGATAATGTTGAATGTGTTTTTCTGAAATAATATTTGAATCATTCATTTACAAAAATATTGGAAAATGCATAATTCAAGTTAACCCCTTTATTTTAAATTAAAGTTCATTATTTTTAATTCCAGGTTCATGCTCACTATAGCATAATGACCCCTCTATTATTCTGTAACTTCTAAATATTCCCATTTGCTGCCTTTATTGTTTTATAATAATGATGGTTTTAAGAAAGTGGCACTTTTCAGATCACGCGCATGAAAATCACCAGGGAACAACAATTCTCAGAATGTAATGGGCGAGGTCCCTTTGAATTCTGGGAATTTCTGTTTGGGAGGTTAGGAATACACACGGCCAATTTAGTGAAGGAAGATTCTTCTTATAATTACGCTCTTCCTCTAGAGCTCCTCCTGCCCTAGCCATGCGGGAAGCTAATTTACATAAAGCTCTCATGAGCGCTAAGCGGGAGAAATTAGCCAAAGGAACAGGTCTGAGATCAGGGAGTGTCGTCTCGGAATGTTTCTTTGGTTGTTCCAGCAATGCCCTGATGAGCATAACGAGCCAGAAAACAGAAACATCCGGGTTCCAATTCCTGGTTTAACTGTGAACTAGCAGAAATGTCAACATTGTTTTCTAAATAAACCAAAAGATACACACACACACACACACACACACACACACACACACACACACACACACACACACACACACTCCCTTATTGTTCGTGTCATTGTTCTCCTATGTGTAGATATGTTATAGAAGGTGGGAACCCCTGTCACTCCTTGTGACCATACGTCCTCCGTTCTCGTTAAAGCGCTGTAAACCTTCATACTGGGGATGTATGTGTGAACGGTGAGCCTTTTTCCTAAAGTGTGTGTGTTTTGTTTGTGTGTGTTTGTGTTGTTGCAGGTGGGTGACGGGGCTCAGCCGCCCTGTGATCATCAGTCCAGTAGACGCACCGAGGCCAGAAGTAGCTTCTGTTTCGACTCCAGGTAACACACCCACGTGTGTGTGTGTGTGTGTGTGTGTGTTCTCTCTCTCTCCCTCCCCCTCCCTTCCTCCCTCTCTCTCTCTCTCTCTCTCTCTCTAAATGGTTTTCAGCCCAGGACACAAAACGGCAAATTTCACATGGACACGGGACCCAAGCTCAAGAAACTTGTATTTTAGCAGAACGGAAGTTTACTGCTTATTTTGTTCTACTCCTGATATGGACATTGTGACATAGATTCTGCTTCATACTCCAAGTGGTTTATTCTACATCAGCCTGACTAAAGCCTAAATGACCGCACTCGCTCTCTCAGTCAAAAGCCGCTTCCCCACCGCAGGAACCATTTCAGGAACTAAGAACTTATTTTCGGGTACACCGTACACTTTGGCCTTTGCCACAGGGGGAACTTGGCTCTCTCTCAGAAATAGTTTCTCACTTGGATGGTTCCTCAAAAGGTACCTTTCAGGTTATGAGAACCAGTTATTTGTCCGCTGCTTCCTCGTATTACTCAAACGTAGCCGTTGCTTCTTTTTTGTTTTATAAAAGGAGATGTAATGGCAGAACCAAAACGACGCTTCAAATCTGTCGCGCGGTTCGTAGAAGGTCCTCCCGATCGCCCCGGTTCCTCGGCGCGTCGGGGAAGGCAACCGAGAGCCCTTTTAGGGGCCTCTAAGGTGTCCAAGGCCTCCTCATTTAGTTCCTGTACCTCGGTGGAGAAGCGGCGCTACATGGAGTACAAGCGCTGCCTCTGCGGTCCATCCTGAAATAACCCCCCCGCCCCCGCTCCCCGCTGCAGCAGTGACGTCCACAAGCGGTGCCCGCTGTGCGAGGTGATCTTCCCGCCGCACTTCGAGCAGCGCAGCTTCGAGCAGCACGTGGAGAGCCACTGGAAGGTCTGCCCCGTCTGCTCCGAGCAGTTCCCCCTCAACTGCCAGCAGCAGCTCTTCGAGCGGCACGTCCTCACGCATTTCGACGGCCACGTGCTCAACTTCGACCAGATGGACTAGCGCTGTGGGGAGGGGTGGGGTTGGTCCGGGGTGGGGTGGGGTGGGGGGAGGTCGGGTGAGTGAGCTAACCCCCGCGGTTGGTCTCGCTTTGGTCCCGCGTCTCACGAGACGGCGGTTTGAGTCCAGTCCCGAGTTTAGAAGTGGACAATCTAGTTCACTTTTGAAGCGGACGGGGGGAATTCCGTCCCCTTGCATCATGGCTTCTCCTTCATCAGTCTTAGAAAGGCTTTAAGTAGTACATATAGCCACTAATGCCTGGAACATACCGGGCCTTCTAGGATACTAATATCGCGTCAGAGCAATGCTTCTCAACGTGAGGTTCGGGGACGCCCCCGTGGTCCTTCAAAAAGTTCCATGGGCTCCCCTGAAAAACGATTAATAGCACTTGTGACGTCAACACCATTAGAGAATGTACAATGATAATCCTAGTTGCGCTGTTAACCATAACTATAGCATAGACAGGTGTGTACGTTTGGACTAAACCATATCTGACAGATTCGGGGTTCCGGAGACAAAACCTTATCAAATCGGGGTCGGAGGTCCTCGATATGAAAAAGGTTGAGAATCACTGCATTAGACACTTGGACAATTGGAGAACACACTCTATACGACAGAAAAGCAAGCACCAAACACAACAGTGCTATTAATCTGGCGGGATCATTTTAATTTGGTGTAAATAGTGTCGCATCCCTAATGCACCCGCACCTCCCGAATAATGAATAGAAATGGTTCCCAGGCCGGCGTGTTTCAGGCATTAGGGGAGCATTTGGCACAGAGGGACAAAAGAAAACTGCGCGCCCCGTTTCCTTTCGTCTCCCTTCGACAATCTTTTTTTTTTTCTGGCTCAAGGGATTAAAGCGCCATTTCCACTGCATGCGTACGCAGTGCTCTCATAACCGCAACGCGTCCAGAGCTTCATTAATAATGACCAGACCTTGTGATTTTTAATTCAGGTCCTTGTGCAAAGGAGGTATCCCAAATACCTTGGGAAAAAAAACAAACCCAATCATGTAAGATTCACCTGCAAAACGTGGTCAGTCGCTCCCCGTTCTCTTCATCTTACCAAGTGTCCAGTACAGGACGGGCGTGAAGGGCGCTTGGAGGCGATAGTTTTCTGACTTGAATGGGAAGTGACTGTGGGTATTATTTGTGTTGTTTTTTTTTTTTTCTGTACCACTACCGTACGTCTTTTTACCGTGAGGCGCTCTCACCGGGGGACGGCACCGTTTCATTAATCTGCACAAAAAAAAAAAAAAGTCTTTATTCTGAATGTAACTGTGTATATATGAAAAAGGTTTATCCGTCAGGAGAGTTTCCTGTGAACTGCTGTTTCAGTCTAAATCTGTTGTCGCCCCCCTACCGCCCTCTTGACTTTTTGGTTTGAGTAACGACAGAATGACGATAAACCGATGATGTTTTACATTCCACCTTGCACTTTCTGGTCCTCGTCCCAGGGGGTTTAGAACCCGGAGGCGTCTTGCAGGACACTAAGGTTCAGGCACTATCATTGTTGAGTACTTTGTGTTGGAGGGAAAAATAATCTTTGTGTGCAGATCCATGCCAATCTCCACATGCATCTAAGTGTATGTGTGCGCGCGCGCGCGCGTGCGTTTCCCCGGCTTCACTTGACTGTTCAGTGTCCTACTGCTTGTCTGATGATTTGTCCATTTGGAAAACAATCCACTGACAGTGTTATATGAACTTTCTTTTTAATTGCACATGTGACATAATCAGGAGTCGAGCCGGTACGCGTCTTGTCTCGGATACGTCCAAGGGTCAAATTGGGGATGGGGAGGACGCACATTCGAGGGCTCTTTCTGTTGCGCGACAATTAGTGTAATCACAGTACTGTTGATATCACTGTTTCTAGGTGGAAAGCCTTTCTTAATGGGTGTAATAATTAAACAGGAGTCCTCCAAGCTCAAGAGGCATCTTGACACGTGGATTTGTTTTCCCCAGACCTTCCATAAATGGAATAACTTTAATAGGTTTGCTAAAAATTTTAATGAGGCTCCACCAGAATCCCAATTCAACCCTTGGATTACATCCCCCCCCCCGTGTGTGAATGTAAGGTTGTCTGTCTGTTGTATTTATTGCAGAGTTCTTTACAAATAAAAGTACGCTTATTTAAATGCATTCTCACTGAAGTCGCGTCTTTAACTGGAACAAAGGACGGCACGAGCCCTCGGAGCATTTCACTTTATTTTACTTTTTTTTTGTTTTTTGTTTTTTTTCATTCGTTTCCTGTTTACATTTAAGCAGCTTCTTTTTACATAGAAAGACAAGTTTGACATCATTCACAGGGCGCCCTCCTCAGCGCCTGTTTGTCCCCCCCCCGATACAAAAAGTTAATGTCAGGGTCTCCACGTTTACGTACGAAAATATAATTTAAAAGCACTTGACAACGGACACACGATACAATACATTCACTGTACAAAGTATGTTTGAGTCCCTCCCCTTCGTCTCCGCCCTCGGCACACACATCCGTCTCCTCCTCCTCTCTTGGTTGGCATTAATACTGCGAGCAAGGCTGTAGCCGAATGGTTGCCATGGCGATGGTTGTCTCCATGAAGCCGGTGTTTTTATAGTGTTTGACAGATCCCCGACTCGGGCGACTGCCCATCTCCGCTCTGATCCCGGGCCAGGACTCTGAGCAGCGAGAGCCCCTCCCCATTTTTACTTTTTTTCTCAAATGGAAGAAGGGGTTACATGAAAAAGAATAACCTCTCCTCCCTCCCCGTTTTTGATTCCCCATTTTGAGTTGTGTCCGCTGCCGGCAGGGCTCCTGAACGGGAGAACAAAACCTCCCCTGAAAAAGCCTGTCATTGTGCTTGTGGAATCTCCAAAAACCAGGAGGAGGGGAATTGGTCAACACTTGGCTCTAGAAACAGCGAACCGGGGGAGCTGAGGATGCACGCGTAGCCGGCCAACGGAACGGGAGATCAACACACCGGCGCGGAACCTGGCAGGGGTTATGACATCATGAATGGGTCACGGTGTGGGCGCAGCGCCATGCGCCCCCCTAGAGGCAACTAATGATGTGATCCCGGGGGTGGACAGGTTGGCTCTCCTGCTCCACAGGAGTGAAAATGGCCGCCTGGCACGCAACTAGAACACACGGGACCAGAACAGCACTGACAGGACATGGAGTAAAGGAATAACACTATAAGCCACAACTCAGATACTGCGGGAAAAAAACACTTCATGAGTAGCACACGCGCGCACACACACACACACACACGCACACGGAATGCCATGGTTGTCTACAACACACGGGAATTAATCATATCGTAATCTCTTGAAAATACAAATTCCCCCCACTGAAACACAAAGAGCATGCGCGAAAAACATTCCGTCACTGTACACACACGCTCGTTCGGAGGCGTGAGGAGAGAAAAAAATGACTGCGTGGCCTCCGGTGCAAAAAAAAAAACCAAAAAACCCTGTTACAACAGTTCTCCCACCCTCCCCACCCCCCTGTTTTTCTCAGGCACATGGCATGGTCAGAGTTTGGCAGTGGAGAGCTGTTGGCAATGACCATGGAAAAAACAAACAACCGACAGAAAATAACATACAAAAAAAACCTCTTGGCAACTGGAATTGAATACAGCATAACAAAATTACATCTCAACAGCTTCTCCTGAAAACACCGATCGGGGGGGAAACCACTTCTCGTTTCCCGGGGAACGGTGGCAAAAATAACTCGCGGATATATGAAACGGGGGGATGTCGGGGTGACAAAAGGTTCCGTCGCAATATGGATCAGAGAGGAAATTACCATTCAACGTGTCCCCGGATCGGGAAATGGCGCCGATTACGCGGCATTGATCCCCTCCGGAATGAAAAGAACACTTAGTTGATAACAATAAACAATAACCTAGACATGTTGAAAAAATATACAAAATAAAGCTTGAAAATAAAGTTTTTAAACTATGCATATGCTCATGAATACTTATATGTATATATTTATATATATATATATATTTCTTTTTTTATGTACACATACGTCTGTCTGGTTTATATAATCAATATATCTTATTACATAGACCTTGTAATGTGACTCTCAGCGGGCTCAGCGGCACCTTCTACTCGTCTCTCTTATCTTTTGTTTTTTTATCTTGTGGTTTTTTGTTTTGTTTACAGTTAGCACCTTATGGAAGTCAGCGACGATGTAAAAACAAACAAACAAAACAACGATCTGATAGTGTATACAAATGTGCAAAATGTACAACTACATAAGATAATTAGTTCGAAAAAAAAAAAAAAAAATACAAGTGATATACCTTGGATAGGAAAAAGAAAGAGTGTAACACTATACCCACCCAAAGAAAATAATATTGACAAAAATAAAAATAAAATAAACTAAAGAAAGCCCTCCCCTCCTTTCTGAAGTAAAAACTTAAAGCATGCATGGGGGTCCTTTAGTGTGGCGGTGTTTGGGGGGGGGGTACCACAGGGTAAGGTAGGGAATGTTTGGGAAAGGGGTTGGCGTGGGTTTGCACGGGTGTGCACAGTGGGGACCTGGAAGGCCCCCCCTTAGCCCTGGATCTTGCGCAGGATCTCTGTGGAGACGGGCGGGTGGAAGTTGATGGTGTGGTGCCTCAGGCCCTGCGACGTCTTGTAGCTCTTGCCGCAGCGGCACTTGAAGGGCTTCCTGACGCGGATCTGCGTCCGGTGGCCGTTCTTGGCGTGGTACTTGATGCCGTTCACATTCTTGGAGGGCAGGGATAATTTGGGTGAGGAAAGGGTCACAGGGTTCATACTGGCATTACAAAATCAAATTCAAGGACTTTCAAGTACTTCTTTTCAGCACTATTTTTTTTTTGATTTTCAAGGACTTCACGCAAAACAAATATAATACATTTTCAATGCGATCTTTATTCATTTAAATATAATATCATCTGAGTCTCATTGTCTATTATTTATATGAGTGCATCTATTATTTATTCACAGTGTCTGTGCTTATATCTATATCTATATCTATATATCTATTATTAATCTCATTATCGTCTATTTTTCAACCTATTTCCCTGGAATAATCTATGTTGTAAAAGTGATTCTGGAAATGTTTAATTACATTACGATTTGAATAACAACACCAGAGGGAATATCACAGCTTCTCAATGATTGTGGTTTTCCCAAGAACTCTTCAACCACTTTCACACATAACGGGCTGTTTTCAAGATATTCCAGTACGTCGATTTCGGCGGTCAAAACTCGCGCACTTCACGCACCCCAAGGACCTGGTAAGAACTCTGGAGCCCCTCCCAGTCCCGTTCCGTGTACCTTGTATCTCTTCTTGCAGCCCGGCACGGGGCAGGCGAACGGCTTCTCCTCGCCGCCGTTCATGCACATGGAGCTGAGGATGGACTCGGAGCTGATGGCGCTCTCGGTCGTCCATGACTCGTCGCTGTCTGACTCCTCGTAGTCCACCTCCTCCTCGTCGTACTCGCTGCCTGCGGGGGGTTGGGGGGAGGGTTGGGGTTAGTCATCGGGTTTGAGTTTGGATTAGACACCAGTGGCGCGGATCAGAAAAATGTGATGTCTTAATTAATACTCCAGCCTGTTGCGTGATTGTCTGGCTTTGTCATGTCAGTGTGTGTGTGTGTGACTGTTGAGTGAGTGAGTGAGCGTGCGTGCGCACACGTCTAGGCTGGGACCAGCAGTCAGAAAGGGATCGTTAAGTGGGAGGAATTGTCGCTGCGCCGCCTGGAAACTGCCTGGCTGAGCACAGAACATTTTCCACTCACACACACACATACGTACGTGCACCAGAACACACACACACACACACACACACACCACATGACTAAAGTGTGCAGGCATGTGCACATCGCCCCCCCCCCGAAACACACACACACACACACACACACACACACACACACACACACACACACACACACACACACACACACACACACACACACACACACACACACACACACACACACACACACACACACACACACACAGCTTCACAGGAAACGCTGCTGCTCAGCATGAGGAAGTCGATGGCACCCTGGCACATGTTGAAAGAGGTGTGTGTTGTGTCCCTTTTTTTGGGGGGGGGGGGGGGTTCCCTCCAGCCCCACAACTAACACGGCGCTCGTTGGAACCATTTGGGCTGGAATTGGACATCTGCTTTGGGGGGCCATGTGAGCGCACAGCGTGACAGCTGCTGTGTAATTAGCAGAGTGTTGAGCGGACCCCCACACCCCCATACCCACACAACCCCCCCCCCCCCACTCCCGCCTCCCTGCGCTCAAGCAACACGCTAGACGGCAGCCCAGCGTCCCTCCATCCTCCCTCCCCGTGCGCCGCTCAAATTAACCGACGTAGAAAAACTCCCCGTTTCCGAATCTTTTAAGTCCAAAAAAAAAAATAAAAAAAAGGGAGAAAAGCGAGCCCTAAAAATAAAAATAGAAACAAAAAAAAATAAATGTTTTGCCGGGTAGTGGAATGGGCGGCTGGCGGTGCGCTGCATGCTGCTGCTTTGTAATCACCAGGTGTGAAATTACCCACATTCCACTCGGAGGAAACGGGGAAACATTTGAATTGGAACAACGGGTTCCGGACGGCATGGGAACAGGAACACAACACTGTTCCTCCTCAATACACACACGGATGGATGGATGGATGGATAGATAGATGTGCCAGCAGCTCACATCAAAACAATAGACACTAATAATAAATAAAATCAAAAAATACAAACTGAAAAGCAACACACACACACACACACACACACACACACACACACACACACACACACACACACACACACACACACACACACACACACACACACACACACACACACACACACACACCCCTCTACCTGTGGGCGTACTGCTGCGGAAGGAGGAGGAGGGGGTGATGGGGGGCGTGACAGGGGGGGTGAGGTTGCCGCTGGTGTGGCGTGGGGGCGTGGCCGTGCTGTTCCGGGACAAACCGCCGCCGCCGATGCCGCCGCCGAGGGACAGGGACAGCTTGGGCGTGACCTTCTTCTTCAGGGTCTCCTGCTCCCGGCGCGCCGCGTCCGTCATGAATCTACGGGCGGACAAAATGGAGGGAGGACAGGGAGACTGAGTTGCAGAGCACGCGTCCCTCTCTCTGAATGGACGCGGGTTTTGGAGATGTCCGTCGTCGGGGAGGCTCAGGTTCCCACCGGGTCCGGATGCGTTTACAGACGTGCACGCCGGTGTCCAGATCAGCACGTTGTCATTGGTGGAGCAAGTACTTCAGTAAAAGTACAAACACCCTGATTTTTCTAGTAAATGGGAAAGTAACACTTTTACATTTCTACTTCACTAAAAGTACAGAAGTAATTAACTCTAAGGTAGTAAACAAAAAGATGAGGAATTGAAAATAAAAGTCTTAAAAAAAAGATTCGATTAACTTGCGAAAAGATTGCATTACCTTACAAAGATTGATTTAATTTATTAAATTATAATATTTATTTATTTGTTTGTTTTGTTTGTTGAGGTTTTCTCAATATGAAAACTCAAAATAATTTCTTATATATTTTTTAAAGTGTAAGCCCTTTATTTTTTTTTTAAAACAATAACTTGTTAATTCGAGTTCAAGAGATTATTTGTCACATACATATACATGCAGTCATACATATATGCAGTGAAATGTCATGACACCTGGTGATTACACACAAGCTCTATAAGCTCTAAAAATGATAAAAATACTAAAATGTGCATCCAGTGTATAAGACATAGCATAAAGTTCCTATTTCTGCAGATGAGTGCTAATCCCGAATACAATTTATGCTAGTAGTATCGGTAGTGTCATAGTAATTTAAAAATACGGACAAATATAACTATAAATCCTAACAATTAACTGTAATGTAACGTGACTGTGTTACAAATAAGGTATTTGCTTAGATAATCAGTATAGATACCTGTATAGGTATGAATATGGGTATGATGTACCGTATGTACAGGTACTTGCTTTGAAATGTAGTGGAGTAAAAGTCAAAAAAGTAACTTGAAAAATGTACTTAAGTACTGAATTACTTTCCACCA